>NW_004797326.1:286205-288705 GCF_000002075.1 Aplysia californica | reverse complement strand
GTCTCTGTGTGTGTATGTGTGTGTTCCGTAACTAAAATTCCTCAGCCCACTTATCGCCATAACTGCTTATGTAATAACTGAACAAGGATTTTAAGCAGATTATGTTGTATTATAACGAGACTGCATTACATCAGTATGTTACTGCTTGAATATCTACGAGCTACTTGGGAATAGTCATTGGCTATTGGCTACTGTGTGTCTATGGAATACAGTACCCATTGACCCTCGTTAAAACGTGCTAATGGCATGAGGTGGTGTTCTTGCTAACTGATCAATCGTGTTAACGAATGGTGCCTGTCAGCATTTACTATCCAGGCCCTGTGTGGTGTAGGAATCGTGTAGTAGGCTACAGTGTGCGCAGAACAAAGTGCATAACATCACAGTGCAGAAATTATTGTAAACACCACGACGTGAGACTGTTAAATCAAGAACTAATTATATAAAATAAGTATGCTCTCTTTTTAAAATGCCGGTATTAAAACAACCCCCCCCCCTTCCAAAAAAACGGCAACAAAACAAAAAATACCCCCCCCCCCCTTCCGCCTCCAACCAAATTAATAGCTGTATTACAGCCTAGATGTCATCTGTTTAGAGTGTTCCGTTAGCTCAGTTGCTACCATGTTGGATATAGGGAGCGGGTGACTCTGGTTCGAATCCTGAACAGGGCGTTCTTGAACTTTGACTGTTTTGAGGGGTTATTTAAGTCCTCCATCGATTTGGCCCGGTCCTGTCGAAGATGAACGTTAAATTCTGAGGTACCGCGTCTTAGAAAACCTTATAGTGTTGAAAGGTGCATTAGATCTATTCAACAAAAGCGTCATCCATTTTGTCAAATGCCAGGTGTATTATTTACGCACGTTTTAGCGAGGGTCCTCTGTGCAGCGTGTGTGTTTGTGAGGAAAGTAATCTACTGTCTGTGGTTCAGCTCGTTGGTCAAATTTCTTTTCCACAGGGAGTTTTCTGGGTCTCCGGTCCCAGTCGTCTAGAGATGAGTTAGATGAAGGAGCTGACGGCCAGGTGAGTCCGGAGGAAAATGAGGGAAGTGCATTAAAAAGACTGGTTTGGCTCTAATTTCTTAGCCTAAGGAGTAGAGGGCACATCATAATGTCTAGTCAGCAGCAGACTAAAGGCAATGTTGCGGCCCATTTTGAAGCATAACTTTATTATATAAATGAGACACATGAACTTGCATATTCCATTGTTTTATTGTATGCATGTAGTAAGGACCTTTTTTAAGTTGAAGATAACAAAAAATTGAAACATTTGTTTGAATAACAAAGGTATGCTCCCTTTTTTAAGTACCCCAAAAAGGCGTGTATTGAAGCGTTGTCGATAGACCAGAATGCCGGAATGGACGTGATCAATGAGCCACCCTCTCCACTGCTTAACTTAAAAGTGTCCATTCTCTTTGGCTGCGTTATAGTTCAGGTCTGGGCCTGAATTGGTTTCTGGGCTCGAAAATAAACTAGTATGTTAGGTTACCGCACACGAAGGTATACTTCACTGAAATTGATTCATATTTATTTATTTCGGATGAAGAATTGGATGGTTGCAGAATACTACTGGTAGGTCCACTTGTTCTCTCTTTTTTATATTTTTATTCCTAACTACATTTGTATAAATCTTGTTTTTTTTTAATACTAGAAAGGGGGCTCTCGTTGCCTAGAGGTTAAGGTGTTGGCCTCTCATTCAAAGGTCCCGGGTTCGAATCCGGGTAGCGACCGAAAAATTTTCTTCTCTAAAATTGTCTCCTTCCACTTCCTGTCCTGCTCTCTAGCAATGTTCGGTTGTCTGCTTTCATTTCTTCCACTTTCTGCCCCCACCCCCTCACCTCCTTTGCCCCCTCTCTGGGCTCCTGGCTATTTCTGCAGCCTTTCTACTGCTACTCCTTGGCTCCTCCTTACTGCTGTCTTTCTGCCACACCCCTGATCTTCTGGTAGGAAAGATCAACACCTTGCCTTCTCGGACAAGGGCCAAAAATCTCGGAGGACCCGTGTGCAAGTTGCGCACGTTAAAGATCTCTTGGTGGTCTAAAATCGATAAGAGTAGGCTTCGGCCGCCACCCAGGCAAAATTCAAAATTTCCTACAAACTGAAATTAATATTAGGTGTGTCCCGCGCGCTCATATGACCTTATGCAGTTGCGAGCGCCGTAAAACAATTTACAAAAATAAAGCAAATAATACTAGATCTAGAAAGACTTGCTGACATCATTGTGTTCATGTACCGAACTTCAATAGAGTCAAACTAAACCCACCCGAAGATGAATGTTTCTGAAAAGATTATGTTAATTTTTGTGGTTGTGGATGTGGTTGTGATTGTGCGTGTTGGTGTAATTTTACTTTCAACTTCGCTGTAAAATAAACATGCTGGTCAAGAGTACATCTTGAAGGGATATTACCTTCTGAGAAAAATGAAGTCATGCAGGATAAAGGTAGTGTGTGTGTGTGTGTGTGTGTGTGTGTGTGTGTGTGTGTGTGTGTGTGTGTGTGTGTGTGAGA
>NW_004797326.1:282959-285222 GCF_000002075.1 Aplysia californica | reverse complement strand
CACACACACACACTCTCTCTCTCTCTCTCTCTCTCTCTCTCGGATAGCTTATATTTAAACCATTTTCTCTACTCGCTACCTAAGAATTACAAAGTTCTATCTGCTCAGTACTTGATTTTTGAGAAATGTGACGTCAAAGATTTTTAGTTTCACATATCATTTTTTTAAATGCAATTCTTTGACTATCTTGATAACGACTCCCAATAATCTTACGATTTTGATAGAGCAGACAGAATATTAATCAGTTTCTGACCTCATGGTCTTAGCAACACAAAACAGCCCAAAATGCCAGATAGAACTTCGAAATTCTTAGGTAGCGAGCAGCTGTCTCCATAGAATAGTTAAAGCAACAACAGATACTGTATCTGACCCCTGTAGGGGTTGGAAAAGGGTTCACCTAGGCGTCTCTATATATGTAGGCACCTACATTATTTTGTGTCCTTCAATTTTTATACTGAGTAAATTTTGCCAGTGATTTTTTTTTTTTTTTTTTTGTTGAAGGTTGAACGATAGATCTACATCCTTCTTGACAAACCATTCATGATTAAAATATCCCCTTTACTTTCCATCCACAACAAGATGCGAAAATTCTGCGGTTTGTTGTGGTCCCAGTCTCAGTGAGCTGAGCTTCACGTAAGAAAGAATTAAAGCGAGTTCCCAGGATGACCACCCTTTGTCAACGAAAAAAACCTTTGTCTTAGACGTGTGGTTCTCTTGGACAGTGTCATTACTATGTAGAGGCAAAAACGAAATTGGGCGGGGAGGGGGGTGGGGAGTGGTCGATTGTACCTGTGATTGATTTGGACAGGTGATCATAAGAGCAGATTCAATTGTAAGTCAATCCAGCGTAAGCCCTCCTACTGGCGTCTTTGGTGTAGCGGTTAAACACTCCGCTATCGCAAACAGCGGAACCAAGTTCGATTCCAAATTTCTATCGAGTATCTCGGTCTTCTTGCATGGGCATTGTATCCTTCTCAGTCAGGGTTGGTCCTAGACTGGGAATGAAGCACGTCTTCTAAATGATCTAAGTAATCATTGTATTGATGGGAGTGTAAAAATCACCTACATTAAAAACCCCAAAATGTTGTTAGATGTTACAAGCACTCCCAGTTCCACTTTTGCCCCGCTCGTTCACCAGAATCTATGTCTCTGTTTTTCCAAACAATTCAACTGCCCCAAAGCAGCGAGGATGTCATCAAGGCAATGTGGCAAAAGCTGCGCCGGGAGGAGCCAGATATGGCTGGCACTTTCGAGGAGTTCCTGGCTCGTCTCTCGGGGGACATCAAGAAGGCAAAAGTCGATTTCCAGTCTCTGGAGTCTGCTCTGTTGAGGTGAGATACTTTATTGCGCAGAGCTTGTCGACCCTTTTTCAGCCAGCGCCCACTTTTGCCGCTTTTAATTCTCTGAAGACGTTCTGGGCTTTCAACTGCCCTTGAACACGCACCTTTTTTTTCCTTTTTCTTTTTCTTTTCTTTTTTTTCCCTTTTTTTTTGGGGGGGGGCGACATGGGAAAAAAAGTAGCTTTTCTTCATAATACAGGCAAATTTTTCTATTATGAATACTATGAAATATGCAAATTCAGGTTTCTTATTAATTTGTGTATTATAGTTCGAAATGTGCCAAAACGTGGCCTTTGGTCTGCTGTTGGACATATAATAGTCCAATGTTTGCTATGTCCTTACGTAGATAACAGGATAACTTTCGTATGGCTCACTTTCATGGATTTCCAATCGGGGCATTAAATAAAACATACCACTATCCGTGCGACCCCCATCACCCATTGCCGACCAAAATTCCCAAATCGTGAACTAGCTTGTAATATTGCCGGGGTTGGCAAACATTTGTATTGATTTATGAGTTGGTATTAGTGAAACTCCCTTCCCTCCCACCCTTGCCGCCAATTCCATCCTGATGGCAGGCTATATATTAAATGGATGATGAGACTCAATCAGAAAAAAAAGTTCCAACCCAGTAGGCCTACTAGTATTACTGTAAATGCCATTATTTTGTTTTGCACACTTTTTCCTACTTCTTCTGTTCTTTCTGTACGAAGGGACTTGAGTTGAAAGTGTCTTTTCCTATTTTTCACTAGTTTTGCCCCTTTGTTCATGTAACTCAATGTGATTATGGTGCGCACATATTATCGCAAGGAATTCAAACTTCAAGCAAGACAAAATTAAATGCCACTGAAATAATTGTGTGTGTGTGTTTGTGTGAGTGTGAGTGTGTTTGTGTGTGTGTGTGTGTGTGTGTGTGTGTGTGT
>NW_004797326.1:270977-272253 GCF_000002075.1 Aplysia californica | reverse complement strand
AGAGAGAGAGAGAGAGAGAGAGAGAGAGAGAGCGAGAGAGCGAGCGAGCTTGCATATTTCATTTGGTTCAACTGCCACGCTCCCGTTGTGGAAAATGTGGTAAAGTTATCATGCCTCAATGTACAGGCAGTCATGCTGTTCTTTCATCGTCCACAGTAAGAACAACGAGCACGAAGAAGAGGTGAAGAAATTATATGAAGAGATGGAGTCACAGATCAAACAGGAGAGGGAACAAATACTTGCTGAGGTGGGTCAGAGGTCAGGGGTCGCCTTAGAGGTGGGAAAGAGAACAGAGTGCAATGGAAGCTGGTAGCCTACATATCTGAACAGCTAATTGTAGACCTGTACTTTCACCATAATATTGATTAATATTTCCTATGCATAGGAAAATTGTTACCATTTCTGAAGCAATGTGATGAAATTACTATATATATATGTTGTTACCCGTATTTCAAATATTGCTCCTGCCTCTGTTTGTTGATTTTTTAAAGTGTCTTTCGGTCTATCTATACTTATGGGGATATTCTCAGCCTTAATCAGTCATAATTATATAGTGCCAGTCTGGTTCTTGTTCATTCTAATGATTTATTGTAAACTTTCGTCGCTCCACCCTCATTTCTCATGCTCTTATCCTTCTTTTGAAACTTTCCCTTTCTTCTCTTCTGTTCCTCAGTTCTTCCTCTCCACAACTATACTATTGTTTTCAGCTTCGGAACTATCTGTCTCCTCCTCTACCCCCTCCCCCGCATTTTCCTCAAGTCATATAATTATGAAAATAAAAAATGTTCTTCAGTTGGAATAGAGTACTGTAAGTTATTACCATGTAGGTTAATTGATTGGTGCTTTCTCTTTTGTATAGTCTAAAATCCTAATCTTTTACTGTTAAGTCCTTTTCGTAAAAAATGTTTAAAATCTATTCAGGGAAAAACATTATAGCCCTATTACTATAGATTACGAGTGAATGAATTTATGCTCATATTCACCCAGAAAACTGAGTGCACCCAGTGCACTTTATTTACACCGCTTTTTTTTTTCTCAGGAGAAAATGAAGGAGAGGCAGATCAAAGGAGAACTAGAGGAACAAGTACATGAGAAGGAGAGACAGCTACAGGAGATTCTATCGAGACATCAAGAGGTTATTGTTGTTGTTGTTGTTGTTGTTGTTGTTGTTGTTGTTGATATAAAGGTTTCTGCAGTTGGGGGTTTTTTTTTGTGGCCCTTTGCTGTTGTTGTTATATCCTCAGTTTTTTGGGGGGGTTTTAAAACAATTCTGGCA
>NW_004797326.1:250057-270109 GCF_000002075.1 Aplysia californica | reverse complement strand
TTTGAGAGAGAGAGAGAGAAAGAGGAGAGGGTCAGGGGAGGGGGGAAGTAAGTGTACAGTATGGGAAGTGTAAGTGTGTGCGTGCTTGCACATAATTTGGTAAAGTGAAAACTGAAGGAAGTTTGTAAAAATTACATACTGTAATATTATGTTTTGTGGTTCGGGTGGAGTGGGATTGTGCTAGAGAAAAAGTTGCAAAGTGAAGTTCACCTAAACCGAACACAGATAGTCCAAAAACAGCTGTAAACTCTCCCCCAGATTTGTTTTTCTATTATTTGAACAACCTCACTAAACCAAAATCTCGACTAAACCGAAAGGAAATCCGGATGTCTATAAATTTTGGTTTAAGAAGACCCCACACTATGCTTTCCATAATTACTTTGATCTTTGTTGGTATCACCCTCTTCACAGCCATATTGCAATTGTATAAGTTTAGTGCCTCCAATCCTGGAACCATTTGTGGGAGAGTTGACCAAGATGGCCCAAAACAGACAGAGCTGGATATCCTTTTTTGCTGCCCTAAACGCCAGATGGTGTAACGGGTAGTAAATAAGTAAGTAAGTAATGCCTATGTTGATGCAATTTAGATCATTAAGGAGGCAGGCAGGCTTCTTTAACACTAACTGTCTGGACCAACCCATGCTGCCAGGGAGATAGTGTCCCAACAGACTGACAGAGAATACTTGATTTAAAGAAAGCTCCTCACATAGGAATTAAACTCACGTCTATGCTTTGGCAAAATGCCTAACTGTTACAATACATGCAGATACAAGTCGTCATAGCCATAATTTTGGCTACTTCCCATGTTTTAGAATTCATAGTCATAGTAGCACTGTAAGCACACAAATTATTTGTTATTTTACAGGAGAAAGATCGCTTGGAGGAAATGCTGAGCCAGTCACAAGATGATTTAGAAGAGTCGCGCACATACATACAACAAATGCAGGTCCAGCAAAAGGATGAGAAGAGAGAGAGAGCAAGGTGAGAATTCTACTTTTTGTACTCTTATACATGATTTGGACACTTTCACAGGTGCTGAAAGATAATAAGAATATCGTTTAAAAGGTACAGTTTTTGTAATTTTCTTCATGAATACAAGGATAGAAATGATGAAACAGGTGAGAATAATTAAGATTAGACAGATAGATAGCTCGGACTGTGAAAAGTTAGGCACTTTTTTTCACATCACAAACTAACTTTAGTTAATCCTCTTTCCTCATATTGAATACACAATGAGTTATTTATTATTAGTCGGCATATAAAAGAATTTAAAATAGTTTAGAACATCTCAAAATGATACTGAGGAACAAGCCCTTACTTGTAATCATCATAAGCACTGCATGTAGGTCACTTGAGTTGTCGTGATTTCCTCCCTTCCCTGCCTGAAAAATTTATTGAGAAAATATTATGCTCTGAATCATGAAAAAGCAGAGCTGTAAATATCAAGCTGAGGTATATCTCTGGCTGTTTATTTAATGACTTTTAAGTTGTATTTTCTAATTGCTTATGTTCATGGAGTTCATGGAGAGAAAGAAAGGAAGAGACTGAGAGGTGTGTTGTTCTTGTCAAAAGAGTTGACAACTAAAGTATTTTCATGAAGTATTTAACCTACTAGTTGTGGTCTGGTTACTAATTGTTGTCTTTTTGATTTGTATGTTACAATTCTCAGTGATCCTAAGCAGAAAAAAATTTATCTCAATTCAAGTGATGAAACAGAACGAATAATTTTGTTCTTTTTGAAGCAATAGATTAATATTATGAGTAAAATGAGAAGTATCACTGATAGATATTTTCATTTGACTTTTTCTCTTCCCATTTTAGTGAGAATAGATATAAAACAACCCAAACCATTAGGTCCTATATTATGCCAGTATAGAATTGGATTTTTTTTTCTATAACATTTACAGGTTACTCTGAGTATTCGTCTGTAACCATTACATAATAATTATAATCAATCAATATGTGTCATGACACGGTGCAATCAGGTGCTTGTCAAGTTTTGGACATATTATATGGGTCATTGCAAAACGTTATTAATTTTTCTTCCTTTTGATGAAATAAAAATTCCCCTCAAAATTGAATAGAAGGTGAGATATTTGCAATTGAAGGAGATGGGCGCTCGCCGTGCTTGATGTCAGAGGTAAAATTAGTAAGAAAGTATCTATCTAATGTTGGTGACTTCAAAGCTTGAGTGGCCTTTCAAACTTTAAATTTACATTTATTGTACCTGTGATCAACATTTCTCTGTAATATCCACTCGAAAGTGTGTTTTTAAATGGACATAAAAGGTGCTGAGTGCCCCCGTCAAAAAAAAAGTGTAATAAAAATTCCCCAATGGGCAGAAAAATATCCTTTTCTTCTATTTCATTATTTTGTCAAGCATCTGATTTCACCAGAAAGTCACATATATTACTAATTTGAAAGAACTTTATATGGGGCAGCTTGGCATGACATTGCGAGTTTTAACTCTTGGAATGGGTTTGAAACTTGATTCAGCTCATAAGAAATCAAAGAATAACAGTGATTTTTGCCAGTGTTTTGTTTTTAGAACTTTGAAATCTGGGCTCAGAAAAAGAAATATTTAGCTAAATTTTAGTTTTGTTCAAAAACGTTGGGTGGGCAGAAGGGGGGGGTTGGTGGGGGGAAAGCTTTCTTGACTTAAATAGTATAATCAAATTTGTGTGCTTTTTTTTATAAATGTAGGTGATTTTACGGCCCCATTGACACAATTCTGATCTTTTATGAGTTGGGCTTCTGATCTTGCCTGTCAGGGTCCACCTGGGCTGAGAGTGATACATTACAGCAGAAGGGCTGAGACACTTGATAAAAATTTTCTGCATACCCAGGAATTGAACTTGGGTTTCTGACATGCAGCAATGAAGCCCCTAACTGCTACACCATAGATGCCGGTAATATAATCAACAGTCTGCCTTATACCCAGTGCCCATTGGCCAGTTCGGTTCGGTTCGGCTTGCTAGCCAGATTGAGGGCGCAAATAAGCCACTATTATGGCTCAAACCGATTGCCTGACTCTTCACCAAAAACAATGCGTTTGTTTTCAGGTGACGAGTCAGGCAATCGGTTGGTGATCGATTTGTATTAGAGAACCGATCCTCCAATGGGTACTCCGTATTATGATTGCACGAAGCAGAATTCCATCCTATTTAAAACTTCCCAAAGGTCACTTGATGACATCCTAGATGGGGGTCACAGAGGTAAAAATTTGGCTGTGACCTTTTACCCGGACCCTCAGCCGTTGAAGATTTCCACCACCAGGGGTCGAAGGTACGACCAATCTAGTGTCTGTAGGCAGCAGCCCTCACCAGATTACGTCAGTGCACACAATAAAAGGTTGTGTATTCCATAGTGCTGTGCTTACTTCCTGATATGTCATACATGGCCATCTGTGACAAGTAACCCTGTAGTTATAATGCAGTAGCTCATCATTTAGAAATCTTAGGATTTTAAAAAGTTTTACAAGTTTGAATTCCTTCTGACATAACACTCTTTATTTCTTTCTTATTTTTGTATGCTACTGACTAAAAATGCTGGCATTTCCGTTGTAAAAGAATTTCCTTCTTCAGTATTGGCTGTGAGTGGATTAAATTCATGATCACCTTTACCATGTTCACTATTTCCTTCAGCTGCTTTCAGCTGCTGACCCTTTTACTGCTACTTATAGTTCAGGATAGTGCAAGAAAATTATTTTCAATCCCACCACACAGACCATGAGTCAAAATATAAAACAAACCGAGGTTGGTTTTTTGGGGCTTTCAGAGTTAATTTGTAGTTAGTTGACATTTTGGTAATTTTTCAGTCTCAAGTAAAAGAAAAAGATTTGATTTCAGAAAGATTCTGAAAGTAAGAACTTGAACTATATGACAGTGCTATGCATAGCTTCCCATTCAGTAGACATCAGTGGCCAATCCTTGGGAAATTTTCTTACAGATTTGATTCTCAATTTCATTGTTTGACATTTTCTCTTTCATTATTTGTTTGTTTTTATAGACTATAAAATAACTTTTATCTCTACAAACAACATTAACAATATGATCTTATGCAGTTGCAAATGCCATAAAACTCTTACTTAACTGAACTATAGAATCTTTTTTTTTAAGGGAGTTTGAGTTTTTGCTTAACATTTATATAACTCGATAAGAATGTTAATCATTTCAACTGTTTAGTACTGTAAGACTCCGCCATGAGCCACTTGGAAAAGTGGAATTTTTTTTAGCAGTTGATATGATGTTTGGTGGGTTACAAAAAGAGCCTTTGAATAATCAGCTTATTAGTAAGGTGAGGGTAAATTCTGTGGACCTTATGGCTTATAGGTTGATTCTATTGTGAATTGTTGCATGCCTCTTCAAGATATACATGTATTACTTCTTTGCTGGTGTATGCAGATTATAATAAATTAGTAATGTGGTGATGGGTATGATAATGATAGAGGAGTGTGCATGAAAAACTGGATTATATGATGTGGCTGTGTTTTGTGAAGTATATTGTGGCTGATATAAATGTGAATATTTTTATATACACTCACATAGAATCGTCTCTCATAGATTGTGTAAATTATGCTTGCTTTTTGAGTGTGGAAATGTGGCATTTTGAGATTAAAAATAAACAGAATATTGCATTAAGGTACCAGTAGTGACTTTGATCTTTTCTATCTTGTTCCTTCTCATTTTTTTCTCTTACCACACAGTACAGGCATAAACAAGTTAAAAAACCACATGCATTTACACACACACATACACACACACACACATACACACACACACACACACACACACACACACACACACACACACACACACACACACACACACATACACATGCATTCCCACACATACACACACACATGCACACACACACATGCACTCTCTCTCTATCTCTCTCTCACACACACACACACACACACACACACACACACACACACACACACACACACACACACACACACACACACACACACACACACACAAGTGCACAATAACAGGATTTCAAGGGGGTGCCCCACGTCAAACTGTGGCACAGGAGTGAACAAGTGCTCAGTGGACTTAATGATTTTCTTATCACTGCCCCAGAATATGTTCACTGATCCTTTGTATAACCTCATAGACATTATCTTGTCATTTGGCGTTTTTCTTTGAAAAGGATTTATTACATCAACTCAAAGTACTGGAACTGTATGGTTATTAAAGACGTGAAAAGCGTATGAACCTCCCACAACCGGGGTGCATGACTGCAAAAAGCACAAGCTGCAACTGTTCTGATTCACTTAGAGGAAGAAAGATTGCAAAATCTGATGGATTTCTTTTTATATGGGCCGAAAAGATTTGGTGAACTTAATTTGATTGCTTAAATTTGATTTGGGGGATTTTTTAAAGTGCTGATTCAGATTTAAAAATAAACAAACAAACAAAGTAAAAAACAACTAAAGATAAGTCGGGGTATTTTTTGGTCTTGTGGTTATTTAATTAAATATGAATCCCTGACGGTAAAAGTACATGCAGCAGGTGGTGTCTTAATTTTCCTGAATACATTGTACCTTTTCATTGATGTAAATTGCATGCGAGCTCAACAGACATGATCCCAATTTCTGTCATTTACTGGAGCATTGGGCTTTTGTAGAAGTCAAGCTGGCACTAACAAAGTTCAACATGGACATGTATATCATTAACAATACGAACGTATTAATTTTTGTATTTGTGTTGTTTTGTCATATATTTTTTTGGTCTGAACAGAGCAGCTACTTGTGATTAATTGTTGCTGTCACTCAACGATAAAATAGCAGCTAGAAATGCAGCATGATATTCTATTTTTTGCTATTGGTCACTGCTTGATGGCCAGCCAAATTTGTGCCAAGTCTTATTGTCACATATTTATTGATATATTGTTCTAAGAATTTTCACAACTGTTTAAATCATGTATGAATTACTCAGGACATGCTGAGGTTAACACAACTTCAAAGATATTACTAAAGGCATAGTTTAGAAAGAGAAACACCCTAACAAATGGGTTGCAAGTTGATATTTATCATCCATTCGATTTATTAGTAAAAGCAATGGGATTGACGACTTGATAAAATTTTATAATCTAATATTTGGGAGCAAAATCGTCATTTGGAAAACATTTATTTAGGTAAATGTTGATCTACAGAGAATCTTTTGACTATCTAATATTTGAAGGTTTTTTTTCTTTGTAGTCAGTTGTTTATCATTATGATTATGGCAACCTCCCCAAAACATTACATTTGTGAATACATACTTGTTTGAGGTTTCCCATCTTTAAGGCTTTTAACATTTTTTTTCTCTCACTAAAGTGTCCTATACTGGCTGCTGTTGAAGAACTGGTGACAGATTTGATCAATACATTTAAAACCGAAGTAAAAATCCTATGTGCGTTTTAATTTTTCTCAATCCTTAGGAAGCTTTTCCTCTCATCTCAGCCTGTTCCCGGTGACACTCAGGTGATGGATGGGAAAGCTCCTCTTAATTTTTCTTTCATCGAATTTTGTTCTAGCCTTCATCCTGGTAAAATGTGATCAACATATTCTTTCATCACACCAAATAATTCTCCAAGAGATGAGGGAGCAATCAAGTACTTAGACTAGAATCTGACCTGTCTTATACCTAAAAGCGCTGTCTGCTTAAAAAGAACACAGTTAAAACAAATACATTTTTTTCTTTCAGGGCTGCACTGATGCTGTCAGAAGGAATTGCTATTGAGAGAGAGAGTTTAGTGAAGCAGTTGGATCTTCTGAAGTAAGTAATTTCATAAAAATATCCAAAAATGTTGTTAGTCTTAGTGTAATTATTTAAATTTATTGTTACATTTTACATTTTTGTCATCTCTCCCAAGTGAAAGTGACACTGCTTCCAAATAAGTCCCTAGACAAGGCAATAATAATAAGATATGTCTCCTATTCTCATTATAATGCTTTAGTTTGAAAAGCAAATGGTTCTATGGTTGAATACTTGTCTAATTATATATTATGGGACTGAAAAGCAATTCTCTGAGATTCATATGTCCTCTTATCGAGGTTCTAAACTAATTCACTGGCTCACCCTAAATTTTTTCATATTTAAATTGTTTTTTATCTGTTTCTGTGCTTTTGGTAGTCTAAAGGTCTTAATGACTGTTGTGTCAGTTACCATTTACTTCTCTTCGATTCAAATAATGTAATATTATGCTTTTTTGTTGAGAAGCATTATTGTTTGAAGACATCGTATACTGTCTGCCCCTTCTCCTTCTTTCCACTGGTTATATTTTTTTTAATTGCTCTATTTGCCCAGATTGTGCTCTTTTGCCATGAATAACACTTGAGTAATTTTACAAGATCTTGATTTTTTTCTTAACTTTGTTGGTGCTCATAAGGTTAGGTTTAAATGCTGACAAGATATCCAATGTGGTTTTTTTTTACAAATGGCCGTCAGAGATTCAAATGTTGGATATGATGTTGCTCCACAGAGATGTGAACAAGAAACTCCGTGATGACAAGGATGAGGCTGAGGCAACTGAAGCCAGGCGGGTATAAGAAATGCAATTTCCTTAGGATGCAGTGCAGTTCCTGATTCTTTTACCCTTCGCTCTCAGTGGATTTTAAGTTTACAATGGGATTAGGGGAAAATTAATTGGGGTATATATGTTTGCTTTCAGCCAAATAGAAACTGGTCTTGCTGTTCTGTGAGTGGGACTATGGTTGGTTTGGAGTGTAAGAAATTTTAGAGATAAAAAGGGAAAATGTTAAATGATATTTTAAGTTTAATGTATGTTGAGACTTGTTGTTAGTCATTTGGAAATCATATGTGGAAAAGGTGGAATAAGGGATTCAGTGGAGTGGGATGGGAGGGTACAATTGATTGTTTATAATTCGAGCCGAACCCATAAGCTAATCTTGTTCATGTATCATTACTTGTGAAAGATTCTTCTTGTTACAAAATAAATTATTTTCGTCACATCAAAATAGTTTGAATGTTAGTTTGAACATTTTGATTAACCACTGGTGGAATAATTTAAACCCAGGGATACTCTTCCTTGTCATACAGCGTAAGGCTACCAAGATCTAGTTCAGAAACTGTAAAGCTGTTTTGAGTAACTATGATAAGGTGGTTGTGCCTTGTGCATTGAAAGGACAAGGGGGGTGGAGATGGGGGGGATGAGGAACTCGGAACTGTTTCTGTATCCTTTAGAAGTGGCATTTTGCAACGTTGTGCTGTTCAAATGACACCCCCACACGCTCACAGTCACACAGAGTGGCACCAACACACATAACACTTACGTCATGATCACTAAGATACTCAATCTATTTATAAAGGGTGTTATTCTTCCTTGCTGATGATGTTATACTTACAAGTTTTGTACTTTCAAACAGTTCAAACTTGTTGCACCTCCTCTAGGTATGGTTAATTTCAGGAGTCGAGTCGAGAGATGATGACTGAAAGTCAGTCTTTTCTAAGCTGTTAGCTGTAAATCTCAGTTGCCCTTCTTATGTGATTTGAGAAAGGTTAACCCGTCTTCCTCACACATTTCAGTTCATCCTATCCTTTAGGTAATCATATTGACGCAAATATCAACAACTATCGATTGTTATAGAGGATCTTTTCCTTTGATATTTTGGTTCACTTCAGTTTTGTCTCCTGTTTTCCTTTCCTATTTACCTAACTTCTTTGTAACATCACTTTCATTTTTTTGTTTCTTTGAGTTATATACTTAATTTTTGTTGTATACTGCAAAATAACACTCATAATCTTAAAGTCTTTGCATTGTGCTAGAAACTTTTTACATTTACTCTGATATATATAATAATCAGATATATTCCTGTCTCTGTCTTTTTCACCACACACTTTTCAATTCAATATCAATCCATCTGTACTCTCAAAATCGTTGCACTAGTATAATACTAATGTAGAGTGTAGTAACAATTTAGTATAGGCCTATCTCTGCACCGTGTATGTTTGCATTCATTATATACGCTCACATAGGATGGAACACCATTGTCATTGGAAGAAGAACTCAAGGTGATGAGGCTATTATGATAACCATCAAGCTTTACAGTAACTACAAGTGTCACCGGATGATGAACTTTTCACTCAGTTTTTAATTTAAAGTAGCTCAATAACAAAGCTGGAGAAACTTAAAAGCAAAGTATGTTATTCCTGCCTACCTGTACATAGCTCACAGTTAAATGGACTACTTTTAGTATTTGAATTGGTATTTCAGTATCTCAGACTTTTTGGTTAAATGTATTTTAGTTTGAGAATAAAGTTCATGTTTTGTTCAAATTAAAGTTCACTTGAAGTGGCAGCACTGTTACAAAAAGCAAAGAAAGAAAAGCAACATTCTTTGTACATCTTTGAAAAGTTGATAAATTATGAGGATATTTGTTGTATTAACTGAAAATACTTCTTTGCTGTTTAAATAAAGAAAAGACTTGACTTTCCTAGACACTATGAAAATGCTCGATTTTTTTCACTAGGGTATAATGTCTGTCCTTCTACACTTGAAATGGCACATTTTGGTTTAAATTTTATGATCTAATCTTAATATCTAGCGTGCTTCCTAATTTTGATATTCATAAGTTTATCGATCAAGAAGCGGATATTGTTATCACCGGTGTCTCTTGTGGTTCATGTTTGGTGGCTGTGCTGCAGTAGGCCTATGCTTCATCAATGATTTCGATTTGTAGAAGGCCACTGACTCTCCCCCACCCCTTCTCCTCGCCTCCTCACCTCTTTTCAACTTGTAATCTTTTTTGTTCTTAAATGAAAACAAGTAGATGGTTTGAGGGCACCGATAGCTCCTACTTCTTTACTCTTCTTCTAATTATTTTGTCTGTTCATCTTGTTCTTCCCCTCCACGAGGTGACATTAGCTGACTCGATGTACTCCTCTTTACTAAAACTAAAACTATTCTTGTCAAAATACAATGGAGCTTAATTATGGTTGAAAAGAAAAGATAACCAAAGAATAAACCACAAAGTGTTGTTTTTTTATGTTTGTTCAAGTCATCAGTACTCAGAAATTTCAATAATTTAGATTGTGTCGATGAGGGTGTAAAATCACCTACATTTAAAACGATAAAAAAAATAAAAATTCAGTACCTATCTATTGGTATCTGGTCTGCGTACATTTAGACTATAAGTCTATCATAAGAGGCAGAGTTCTTTAGGCAAAAGGATCTGCGCTGCTTTCAAACATTGAGAAGAAACTCTGGTGCTATCAACTAGTTATTAATAAGCCCATTTTGTTGATGATTTACTAAGCATTTAGACTGCCAGGGAATAATGTTGCTTGTCAGAACAGTGAGAATAGAGTGCCTCAATCATGCCTTTGCAAACACACATTCACACACATTCCCACTCATACACACATACTCTCACACTCACACATACCCACACATACACACACATTGCACACACACACAGACACATGCACACACACACATGCACACACACACACACACACACACACACACACACACACACACACACACACACATAAACACACTCATTCACATATTCACATCCACCTTCACAGGTGCATGCACCTAATCACATTCAGTGTGCTCTTTAAGCCTAAAAAGAAGAAAACACTCTCATACCGGCATTGGTTTAGGAAGCAAGTCAAATACAGCTCAGGTCCATGAGGTAGGCTACAAATGTGCACAGAGCATTCTCTGCAGGTCAACTGGTTATTGGCATCTTTGTCACTTTAAATGCCACCATTTAAACATATTATCAATCTCTTTTCTTGTCTCTTCTTTCCCCCCTTCTTTTTGTAGCTCCACAAGACAAATGGTTAATTGAAGGAGTGTGTGAGGGTTTTTGTCTCCTGCATCCGCTGCCTTAGATGTCCTTTTCAGTTACAAGATTCTTAAACATTTTATTATAGGTATTTCGAAAGAGTTTTTTTTAGAGGAGGGGGGGGGAAGTTATTTTCAAATTTTCTTTCAAAACTGTTTGGCAGTTTGCGCAACAGTTTTGGGACAGATAATAAGTTCATAAAATTCCCAGAGAAGAATAAAAGAATTGAAGTGAAGACTTGGAGTTTGAACTGGAACAGAAACAAATTTGCTTCTCCTGGAGTCCCTGATTAGTCGCTTAGGATGTATGGCAGTTCCAGTGGTTTGGTTTGGGGACCCTATGTTTAGCAGTTTTCCTTTGTGGTGCAAGGACAATAGAAAAGCCCAATTTTATTATTCCTTTCATTGGACTGTCATGCTTTATACGTGCAGAGACAGTGAAAACTTGTAATAATAAAATGATAAGATGAGATACTTTTCAGAATTTTAGCCTTATTAATGGGAACTACTTACAGCGTCCATTTACAAATTGTACTTCCCAGTACAAAACGCTCACACAGCTTCCTGTTCATATATGTATATATATGCAAATTGTTTGTTGATTCTCAAAACACAGTTACTCAATACAAGAGTGTCACTTGTGTATAATGAAACATTGTTTATTTTTACTATGATTGTAGCTAAATTAATGAACTGCCATTCCCTATACAAACAAAATGTCTTCTCATTTAAATGCAGCGCATCATATATATCACATACCAAAATGCTTAGATATGTTGATACTAGAAGAAAGTTTCACTCATACTTTTTTAACACCGCCATTTAAACTGCCTTATCCATGAAATTTAGACTCCTAAATCCCATGTCTGATTTTGAGTCATTGTCTATGAACATCAGACAAAGATGGCAGGTAATTTTTTGGTCTGTTTGTTTAATGGTATTTTTGTGGTCTTCATTGTTTTCAAAAGAAATTCTGTATCATGCACCTTTTCTGGTGTTGGTTTTGCTCAAGTGGCTTTTGCACTTGGCTTTCATATCAACAAATTGAGTTCATTTCTTGAACTAATCTGTATATAGTCAAATTTCCTCTTTCGGTATATTTGTAACACACAATATGTACTCTGTCAAAACGACACCTGTGGCTTGATGTTGCAAAAAGCTCAGTTGTGGTGCTGTCTAGCAGTTTTTCATCAGTGAGAAGGGCGAAATCCTTTATCCCTAGATAAAAGTCTCAAGGCCACAAGGTTTCCAAAAGGTCTGGACTAACCTTTAAAGGATTTTCTTTAGATTTAGAATTGAAGTTGCAACATCTCATTTTGCCTTACTTATAACGGAAGGCCAATATTCAAAAATACCAATTCACCTCTGTCTTTTTTGTGCCTTTCAAGAACAAAAATAGAGATGCTTATTTTCTTGCTAGATTTGACAGGATTTTCATAAAGTATGTTTTGCCATTCAGTTGCGGAGAGGTGCAACTTCAGTAGAACACTGTGGCTCTCTTTTGTTTCCATCTAAGTATGTTCTAGAGATGCAAACTTTAGTCAAATTCTTCCATCATTAAAATTTGTTCAGCAGATAGACTTGTGATAGTATTATTTTCAAAGATATTTTTCTTGTCTGTGCAAGCAGTGTTTATCTTTCTCAAGATAACAATGAATAACAACTGATGACAACAAATAACAACGTTTGTTGTTTGTTGTTATCTTGGCAAAGATAAATACCCTGTGCAAGTGTGTGCGTGTTTCTGTGGTTTGTTATGGCTTATTGTGCCACACACCTGCCTCTTCTCCTTTTCTCTCTTTATCTCATTCTTTCGAAACAATCTCCTTTTTTTTTTCTTTGTCTGACTCCCAGTGTTACAGACCCTTTGGGGAGGTGGAGTTCTCATTGATTTTGTTCTTCTTTTTCTCTATCTTCTCTCACATTCTGGAAGCTGAGGACATGTTTCTGTTCTTCAGCATCTTTCTTTCATTTTGTGTTTGCCACCTACTTCCCGGTACCACCCTATGAGTTTAGCTGTTACATAATTTTGTGGTGTTTTGTTTGGATTATGTACTTGATGTATGGTGGGGTCTATTCTGTTTTAAATATTTTTTGTTTTGTTTTTATTGGACTGGTGGCATTTTTTGCTGTATTGCTGGAAACGGTTTCCTAAAATTGTTTCATTTTTCACTTTTTAAACTTTTAGTTTTGTCCTTTTCTTTTATTCAGTGAGCTTGTTGATGACTGGATGCTAAAAGAGTGACAATAGTATGTGATGACTTTCTAACCGAAGGATGATAAATGCAGATTGATTAAGAAAAATTATCAGTTTCCTTCTTGAACCCACTGAACCTACAGCAAACATTGTTGAAGCTCATTTGATAGATTCAAAATAAACGGTGCAGGGCTGGTTCTGATTTTGCTCTAATGTGCAATAACAAATAGGCACAATGATGTAATTGAATCATGTATAGCAAATAGCAGTTAAAAAGGGGTTGTATCTCTTTGCTTTCTTTTTTAGCTGACTGAAACACTGCAGTCCAACTACATTTATCTATTGATTTTTGTCAAGATTCGCATCTTATTCGAAGATTTGGGAGCACCAATAGCTCAGATGGTGTCGTGCTGATCTACAGTGTGAATGGCGTGGGTGTCCCCATGCTGTGTGCTTGATCTTTGCTTGTTTGGGGAGTTTGTGGGCCGTGTCACCCATTTTGACTTTGTTCTGTCAGAGATGGATATTAGATTTGGAGGTCCCACCACTTAAATGACCTTACATTATTTACCCTATCCGTACGTCGTGGGGTCATTTTGTACCCCCGGGGTTGTATTCTTCACATTTTAGAATACTTCTAGTGGGAAGATCTTTTTGAATCTATCAGTATTTTTCAAAAAATCATTTTGACAGACTGCTATGCAAAGCGTACGGATCAGATTAGCGAGTAAATTTCCTCTTTGAAAAGTGGTGGCCCAGAGTTCCCCTCGCCGTATGGATACAATAGTAAAACGCAACGTACGGATAGGGTTAACAGGGACCTCACAACCTTACCATGTCCTTTGACTAAAAGAATCAATAAAGATTAAGTTTTTAGGATCTCAAGCATTGAGCATTGTGTTACCTTTATACAAAGTACCTAGCTGTAGAGGTGGGTTCAGATTGAAGTAAAGTAAAGAATGAAAATAGGGATAGGCAAGTAACATTGGTGCTTTGGGAGGAGGAGGTGGTGGTTTGACACACAGAAGTGTCAAAACATTTATGTTTAAATTTCTAAACCATATCTTTCTCTCTGCGACAGCGAGAATGTCTTCTGAAAAGTTAACCTGCTTAATAGAACAATTTACCAAATTTAAACTGTATTTCATTTGGCAAACATTGAGAGTCTATATCAACCATTTGTACTTGATCTATGCAAATACCACGCACATTATTGTTTCTGCCTCTATGCAAACATTTAAGGAAAATATATTGTTATCATCAATGAAATAAAATATATATCAGTTAGTGCTGTATAGTTTTCATGTCTCTTAAATTTATTGGTGAAGTTATTTGTCATTATAAGAATACTTTTTGTTCTAACATTACAGCTAGAATGAGGTGTTTCATTCTCACTGCATATGATCACAGGCTAAACTTGTTTAAGAAATAGTGTTAAAGGAAAAACTTGCATTAAAAAGAGTGTAATCGTGTTGCTTATTGTCAACATTGGTTTGTATTACTTTTGTCTTTTTTGCTTGAAAATTGAAAGAACTTTTTATAGGTCTTTTAAATTCTAAGCACATTGGTTTATATTTGTTCTTTTTTCTGTTATGTACCTAGGCTGGGCAAGCAGAAGCGGGACCTACGGAGCGAGTCGAGCCGAAACCAGCAAGGAAGGAACTTCGTAAGCAGGGTTCAGTACTCTCCAAGTACTTTCCAGGGGGACGGTGAGTTAAGTCCTCAAATAAAAATGTGTTATTGTGTTATCTATACAGTGGAAACCATAGGCCTGGAAATAACAGGGAACTGGTAATAACAGGGATTTTTAATATCCCCGTTTATTCCAACTCTTGGTCTCTATTAAAAATTATCGGCAGTAACATGGCATCTTCGGAGCCCAATCGGTTATAGCAGGGATAAAGGCTCGTTAACAATGTGTTAAATAAGTAAGAGAGAGGGAGAGAGAAAGGGAGAGGGAGAGAGAGAGAGAGAGAGAAGGTAACGCTGTGATTGAGCAAGTTCATGCAAGCCACGCTACTGCTGCGAGCACACGCATCCAGTGAAGTGAGAGAGGGCTGCAGTTTGCAGCAGACTCCGGTCTTCTACTTCAAGTCCTTAGAGCTACACACATGCGTAATGTGTCATGTGCAGGCATGACAATGGCCAAAATCCCTGTTCCTGGATACTTGGGGCAAGGGAAACTAGCCATGAATATATGCAGTTGGATTAGTCCATAAATGCTTACTTCCCTTGCATTTCTGATTAAACAAGGATTGGATATAACATAACTTTTTCTCAGGTCCCACCATTCCTGTTATATCAGGTATCCACTGTATATGGAAATGTTTCGCTAACTAATGTCACAGAAATAGCTGGACTCGATGTTGGACTTTTTTTAAGGAGAGGGGTTTTTTTTTAGTGCAAGAACAGCAACTTGGTTATGGATGTTATTTTAGTCCAAAACAAAGTATCTGCACACTCTGAAATGAAACAAGTCTTTGTTTCAAAAATCCCTTTTTAAATCAGATTTGGGTTCATTTTTACTTGTATTTTTATATTTGTGCTTTTTGTCTTTCTTCTTAAATAACTACTCATAAGGAATTTAAACTTTTCTGAATTGTTTTGGAGTTGTTTTGTCATTTGGTCGTGGTGGAAATTTGACCAGATGTGTCTCAGGCTGTCAATGTGGTTTCCTAGACATTCCGAGGTGGGTTTGACATTTAGTTGCGAGATGCTCTGATAATTTAGCAAAATTTTGCTCATTGAGGTCTGTGAGATCTGTTCATGATGACTGCAGTGAAAGACTGTGGTGCTCAAGCCTAACTTGCCTAGCCTTAATTATCTTATCATATCAAAAGAAACAAAAGTCTTCTTATGTTTTTGTGTTTCATAAGTATGCGGAAGAGGATAAAAAGAATATACGTATTAATACCTTCAAAAGTAGCCTATCTCTTTCTATTTAACTCACACATTCTGCGAGTATACAGTGGCGTTCGCCTTCCGTAAAGTTGCTTGTGTTTTACAATCTCAAAATTGGATATTAGTATGTAAGATTTATGACAGTTCTGAAATACCACTTGGAAAGCTCTTTTAATAAAGTTGAACAATGAGGAAACCAAATGTACAGAATGGCATATTTCTTAATAATGTGGAAAGCCAGAATGGATCAAAGCTAATGAAAGAAAATGGTGTCCAGCTTCACATTTTTCTCCACTAGTTTAACGTTGTTCACAAGGAAATGAGATCTTTTCATCAAAACAGGACAATTCTTTGCTATTCCTTAAACTGTCAAGCTCTAAATATGGAGGGTTTTTTTTGTCCTTTTAAAGATAGGCCTTTATTTTGACCTCTCAAAATACAAGTGTGATACATTTGGATCCCAGTCTTATTTTTTTGTGTTTATTTCTTGGATTTAAGCTGAGCGTTCATCATCATCATATTCATCCTCATCCTCATCATCATATTCATCCTCATCCTCATCATCATCATCATCATCATCATCATCATCATCATCATCATCATCATCATCATCATCCTCTTCATCATCATCATTGCCTGTGTTTCTGACTGGGACATGGGCCGCCAACAAGAGCCTTCCTTTGCATCTCAATCCTTGGCCAGTTGCTCCAGTTGCTTCAAATTATGCCTTAAGCTTCCTTGTACCCCCTTCCACCTCTTGGCACCATGTTGATGGCTGAGGGTAAGAAGTGAGGATTCACTTTTGATCAAAATGGAGTAATTGATACGCGCAGTTAGATTTTAAGCCGCTTTTCTACCTCTGTAAATATCTTCTAAGCCGTAGCTTAGTTCATTACTTGGATTTACTTGGATCCAGAGCTAGAATCATAGCAGGCGGCACATATCCATAGCTGCTCATAATTCTCAATAGTTCATTATTGAGATGTAAACGTTCCTTTTGGACTGTGTTATAGAGATTTCAAAATAATCAACTTTTCAAACTTGCTTTTCTCGAAACTGTGAAAGTAGATGTCGTCGCTTCTTATGCTCAGCCGTCGATGAGTTCTTTGGTCAGCCTCTTTCCTTTTCTTTTGTGGATTCCAGCATATCAGATAAGATAACAGTATCTCATAAAGATTATGTGTATGGTCTCAGCCCAAATTTCACAAACAAAGATAAATTTTCCTGATTTAAGAAGGATAAACTTTTATATTAGGTACAAAAGTCTGGTTCCAGTTAGATTATTGTGTGTGAGTTCCTCTTTGTAAATTTATTATTAAGTTGTTGGGGTTTTAAAAAATCATTCTCAGAGTCCAGAAACGTTCGTCAGAACTGGGCTCCTTTGAACTAGATTTGGACACAACGATGGAGATGGATGACGATGCGATTGACGTTGACGATGGTGATCTTGATGAGCAAGCACTACGGGGTGCAAATGTCCTTATGTTGTCTAGTGGTCATCCTGATCATCATCGTCACAGCGATGCCAGTGGAGATGGGAGTGGAGAGGAGGAGGCTGTTGGGACTGGACAAGGCGGAGTGGGGATGGAGGATGGAGGAGATGGATCTGGACAAACAGGGGGTAAAAAAAAGAAGTGAGTATGTTATACTTTGCTACTAAAAGAAGATAAAAATGAGTAATAAGGAGCCAATATTAGGGGTACGTTTACTTGCTCTTCATTGATGGTTGGAGAGTGCCATTTGTAGGCTGGTCTTGCTTTTTTCTTGCACTATATTATATCTGTGATTATGTTGTGTTTCTGTCTATTCAAACTCAAACCTCTACTTAATGTTCTTTTAAATACTCCTTATAGTTATTTTGAATGAAAGTGTAAAATAAGGATCTGTCACACATTAAAGTTTTGAAGGAAAAAATTGGTAAATTTTGTTGCATCACTTTTGTACATTGTACAAGAACCCATTCTGATATTTTTTTGCTTTTTTCTGTATATTGTATGATTTTTCTATGCATTAACCGAAGTCTTTTGTGTAATCTACAGTTTTACTACCTTTTTTTTCTTCATTCTCAGAAGGAAATTCCGGTTTCACACAAAGAGGTCACAGCCAGTTGGTGCTGATGCTCATGTCAGTGTAGGTCCTTCTTTCTGCTGTGTATGATTCATTGTCTACTTTTGTTTGTTTGCTTTTGATTTGTTCCTCATTAACGAAGTTTACATCTTTTCAAAAAGAAAATGTTATTACCTCTATTCATTACTCATAAAACAATGTAAAGAAGTCTTTTGTTTGTCTTTGGTAGAGTCCAGTCCATATATAACAGAAGCCTCTGTTATTACAGGAACTTTGATATAACAGTGTTAAATCAAATCCCCAGTTTTTTTTTCTCTGTAAGTGTAAGTAACATTATGAACCTGGCTATAACAGGGTTCTATTTGCGCAGACTCGGATATAACAGTGATCTTGCAGTGCATAAACTTGCTTTGAATCCCTCAAATTATTACAATTTGTCTCAACCAAGACATGTCACATGTTTGTATGATCGCTTGCCTAAACACAAACTTTCAAACACATGCCCCCACCCCCATAGTGTTAGGGTCACAGTTGGATTCCGTCTCAGTATCAGCAAAACAGCCTACTGGAAAAGGATCTACGATGATCAAATGTATATAGCAAGCTTAAGGTGCAATGGTACTGGTAGTTTCCCTTGATAACGGTTATAACAGGACTCGCTTATAACAGGGAAAAACTGCCGGTCCCGTCTGTCCTGTTATATCCAAGTTTGGCTGTACATTTTAAAAATAGAATTTGTGTTAATCTGTTTATTTATTTGGGTTTCTTATTGTTGTATTTATTCCTGCTTTTGATCAAAGATATTTTTTTTAAAAGTTATGTAGATCTACTTTTGAGATAATGGAACAGTCTTAGCGTAAAAGTTAATATGATATTACAATTCGCATTTTTGTAAATCTATCTCACAGATCAAGATAAACATTCTGGAAGATTTTAAATTCTATTTATGCCTCTAAAGTCATGCAGTCAAATAGTTAGAGTTTTGCCAGCTTTGAATACATCTTACTTAGTCGATTGACAGGGAGGCTGGTTGTTTAGCCCTCCAAGTTGATTGCTGTCTGTCTCCTTTTTTAAAGTGTTGCTGTTGCCCCGACCTGTTTACTTGCAGAATATAGCCTTTCTTACTCTAATTTTGGTTGTTCAGCAATGCCACAGACACTGTCTTTCAAGAAGCTTTTATCTTGATAATATTGTAAGCAGTTGAAAGTTGATAATGAAGGTAGAATAAAAACTGTTATAATGGCCACAAAAAAAAAGAATTATGCATAGATGAAAGTGTCTCATTCATGGTAGTCTTTGAAAGTGAAGACGTACTGTGGTCCTAATCCTTTAGATATGTTTGTGGTACTAAATCCTTTAGATATGTTACTCTACCAACTTGGATGGGTTAGGGAGTGAAAATGAAACAAACTTTTTGAGTATTTTGAGGGGTTTCCCATTCATAACGAATGACTGGGTGGACTGCCAATGTGGAAGAAATCAAATTTGCTGTTTATCAAGGCCCCTGTTGAATGCAGTTCGCGATTTAGAGCGATAGCTCAGTTAACCGTTTTTATAAGTGGCACTCCTGCTTAGTCAAGCTCTCTCTCCGTTTCTCAACATGGTTTCCATCAGGATGGACTTTTAAAAAGATTTTAACACAACTTCAACTCTCCTTTTGGAAAGATTTGCTTTATTTTTTTTTCTTTTCATTGAAGTTTATATTGTTACCTAAATGGTTTCAAACTGGACACTTTAATATAAATGGTTGCTAACTGGACACTTTAAATTGATGTTTTAAGTAGGCTACTGATTAACCCTATATCATTTTTGTAAACTCTAGAATAATTCTCATGTTGGGCTTTGAAGCGGATGAACCTGGTTCAAATCCCCAGCAGGTCGTTCTGAACTGACGTTGGTTTGGGGAGTTTTTTTAAGGCTTCCCACCCTTTTGGCCCCGTCCTATTGGTGATGGATGTTAAATTCGAAGGTCCCGCCACTTGAACGATCTTTCAGTGCTGAAAGGGGTATAATAATAAACCTATACAATGACCAATGCATTAACCAATGAGAATAATTCCAAGTCATAATGATATTATCAG
>NW_004797326.1:230833-249957 GCF_000002075.1 Aplysia californica | reverse complement strand
AAAAATATGTTTGCACCTAGTCAAATTATACATCAAAATAACCATAACTGTATATAGAACAGGAAAATATTGAAAAATGAGCAGTTATTTACATACATTCCATAATATTTGTACATTTGGATCATAACCTCCGATATTGTAAAAAAATAAATTTTTAAATAATTTTGAAAAAAGGATCCCAAACAGAAAAAAACACTCGTATCTTATATGGAATTATTAAGAATTGCATTTGGAAAAAACCTATACATGTCTTGGGTGGTACTTTTTGAGTAAATTCACCAAAAAGTAGTGATTTTGGGGAGAAAAATTGTTTTTGACTATTTAGATCTAGGCCTAGATCTAACACTCAAAAATATTGATTTCGCAATTACAGTGCACTGGCAATTTGAGTCCAGTAGTATCAATATTATAAAGAAGAGTCCTACATTTCTTTAGTGAGCAAAATAATGATACATTTTGTTGTGGTAAAGTACTAAGACTAGTGTCTGGGCTATAATTTGGGCTTCGCGATAAAACAATGTCGCATAAACTTCGAAATCGTGTTTCAAAACTGAATCAAAACTTCCAGTTTTCGGTGGAAACGCTTGACCCGGAAGTCAACTTTATATTATGACCTTTATTTTAACATGGATATGTGGATTGGAATAGAAACCAAGCTAAAATTGAGCGTCGGTTCTCGAGCCGCCGGGGGCGGCGTAGCGTACTGACGGCACTTTAGCCGCGCCGCCCCCCACGGCTCGGCGTAGCGAATGAGCTAAGTAGGTTACTCATTAGGCCTCTATATCATTTTTGTGAACTCTAGAATAATTCTCATGTTGGGTTTTGAAGCGGTTGAACCTGGTTCGAATCCCCAGCACGTCGTTCTGAACTGGCGTTGGTTTGGGGAGTTTTTTTAAGGCTTCCCACCCTTTTGGCCCCGTCCTATTGGTGATGGATGTTAAATTCGAAGGTTCCGCCTCTTATACGATCGTTCAGTGCTGAAAGGGGTATAATAATAAACCTATACAATGACCAATACATTAACCAATGAGAATAATTCCAAGTCATAATAATATTATCAGTAATCCTTAGACCCCCCCCTCCCCCCTCTCCCCATGCATTAAGCACTTATTCTTTTTTGTGTTTTTCAATTTTTCAGGCAGAAACAAATGTTGTCAAGCCCCAGAGAATCTTTAAGGTAGTCTTTGTTGGAGACTCTGGAGTCGGAAAGAGCAGTTTCATTCATCGATTTTGCCACCAAGAGTTCAGACCAAATTTTGCAGCTACAATAGGTTCGTTTTCAATAGGTTATATCTCTACTGCTTAAAAAGTGACAGTCTTATACTGAGCAGCTGATGTGTATTTTAAGTGTGTTTACATATCGCTTCCCCTGAGGTGAGGGGATTCAATATTATGTGTAAATTGTGCCCACTTGACTCTGGTTTGAGGATCCTGTGTCAGAATCTCCGTAAGTATAATAGAATGCGAAAATAATATTCAGGGTAAATGATCAGGGAGTAGAATGCTGCATTTTTAAAGTTCATAATCTGTTTGTCAACTTGCTACCTATAATCTGCTTACGAATACCCTAACATACCTGCCACTATACTCTCTTCCCACTTAGCTCCTCTAGACACTTTTGTCTTGGCCGAATAGAATAGGTTAATACAAACAATGTCGCCGTAGCAGAGACTGCCCACCATTTCGGAATTTCACGGTGATCGTAAAGATGGTTCCTGTAGGGAATGGGATAGAGGGTGCCCATGTTCGTCGTGACTCATTGGAGCAGAGGAAGATTGGACTAACATTGACATTACTTAAACGCAATCCCACATCATCACTCATCCCCACCTTTATTTCTAAAATCCTCATTGCTCTCAGATAAATGACTTGCATCTATAATCCTCGAATCTCTTTCTGTAACAGTTACTTGTCATACTAAGTATGCACGTACTATTAGACACTGTCATATGCACTTTTTTCTGCTAATAGATGGCGTCCTCGTATAACTGGGCAAGGGATTTTTTAAAAAGTGTGTTTACATAATAAATGTGAGCAACGCATTTAGTGAAGGCAAAGATCTAATAGCGTATATTAATAGATCTGCCTACACTGTAGAATAATGAATTGATGTGTACTTTTATTTATGTTCCAAAAGGAATGCAGTTATGTAATCTATATGATCTTAGTTTGGAGTGTAATGTCATTGTGATATGAGCCTTTCATAAAAGTTGGTCTTTTTACCATACTATTTTGGCAGGGTCAGAAGCCTGCCTCCTTAGTGATCTAATCGTGTTGTTTGGGGGACTTACCTTTGTGTTCATATTAAGAGTGATTACTTGTTATAGACATAACGAGGGAAATGTGAAAAATGTAACCGTGATTTCAGCTTTCATTTACTAATTGAAGGTGAAACTTTTATTTTCGACAGGTTAATGATAATGATCAGCACTGATTGTTGTGGTGTGATTATCTGTGGAAGGCTTGTCTGACATAGGACATTTATTTAAACAAAAAAAAATAAAATTACTTCAATATGGTGAACAATGTTTTTGTCTGTGCTTGGATTTCTGCAGGTGTGGACTTTCAAATAAAGACGATGGATTCTCGGAACACGACATGCATCCTGCAGCTCTGGGACACAGCGGGCCAGGAGCGGTACCGCTCTCTGACTAATGCCTATTTCCGGAAAGCTGATGGGGTCATAGTTATGTACGATGTCACTTCGGAGAAAAGTTTCATGAGTGTCCGCAACTGGATGGGATGTGTTCAGGTAAAGGGAGAAAAGAAATGACTCTTGTGTTTTGTTGTCACCAAAAAAACCCATAGTATTTTCTGTTCTTGTTATTTTGTCCTTTGTGGGGATAGATGTACTATTAATAGGCCTACATTCTGAAAGCATATTAAATTTTCGAAATCTTTCATTGTTTTGCATAGTAGTGCTCAAAAAGCATGCTTTATTTCTATTATGCAAGCAGAATCTGATTTTTTATGACAAGAAATTTTGAAGAAAATCAGTTGGCAAGTCAAATATATATTTTATATATTATTTATATTGTTCAAGTCCGCTTAGGTTCAGGTGACATATTTAGAAGTTATGAAACAACTGAACTATACATGCAAGTTAGTTGGGCAAGGAAAGTTGGAAACTCCATGTTAAAAGGGAAATAACAGTAGTCCTCTCGCTCCATGTCGCCAGGGAAGGCAGATCTGATAAGAAGCTTCCTCTACCTCATGTAACAGAAATGCTGGTAGTAGTTTATTGTAAGTAAGGAGATAACTGTACGAGGACTCTCGCCTGTTAAAATTAATATTTTGAACTTTCATTATACAACCTATATATATATATGAATAAAACACTGGTCAAAGATCCAATCAATGAGTTGAGGAGGGGAGATCAATCCATAATCTTCCAACTTAGAACACAACATGTACCCCTCAACCAGCATCTCAACTGAATTGGAGTAAAGAAGTCTGCTGCCTGCCCATTATGTGACTACCCCTCAGAGACAGTGGAACATCATCTGTTCTTCTATACAAAACTAACTGATTTAAAGGGATGTTTTCTTCCCAAGCTACCCCACACATCTAATTGCCTCTGCTCTTCAAGACAACAATTAGAACAGACATGCAGCTATTACGGAATGGCATCATGCAGAAGAGTTAATGCTCAGATGCTACTGGATCGCTAACAACAACAACAACAACAACCTATATATATATATATGTAAATAGTCACCTCCCTTTTAGCATGTTCTCAATTCTGATTGTATGACTGTACAAATGGAGGAAAACATTTATATTATCTCTATAATATCAACTGAATTTTCTGTCCCTAGACGCAAGTGGAACCAGGAACTGTGATTGCTCTACTAGGAAACAAACTTGATGTAACGGAGGATGACTCTCACAGGCCGGTCAAGGAAAAGGATGGGATGCTTCTCGCTGATGTAAGGACCTCTGTTTATGTAGGAATGTTAATATCATAGACTGTGTACTGTCGTAGCTGCCACTTTTTACCCTTTAGAAAAACTTTGTTGCCCTGGAGTGCAACAAGGGCACGCAAATGAAGACATCAGTTTCATTATTGCCGAGTGTGCATGCAGCCTCCTCCCTCATTGTCCTTCATTTGTTAGACAGTGTGGTGAAATCAGACGCTTGTCAAAATAATGAAAGTGAAGAAACGCATTTTTTAAACAGGTTTTGGAATTTTTATTGAATTTTTGGGGGTTTTTTTAGCTCAACGCCTTCTATGTCCATTAAAGAACACATTTCTGCGTGGATTTTATTGAAAAACATTGATTAAAGGCACAAAAAATTTTAATTTTCAGTTTCCACAGACTCTGAAGCTAATGAAATAACTAAACTTTGGTGGCAATTTTCTTCCTAATTTTGCCTCTGGAACCAGGTGATTCCCACCTCCTTCAATTGCTGATATCTCGACTTGTATCTGAAGTAAAATGGATTTTTTTTTAAAAATTGAAAGCAAATGAACAAGCTTTATGTTGATACAAACTACTCCACCTGCCCAAAAATTGACGAGCACCTGATTTCACCACGAGGCCTCATATTTGGTTCTAAATCAAATCAAATGGTGCACTCCACGGTGAACTGTAATCACATCAGAGTGTTCAATTTTATACATTTCAATACATATATGGCCCTGCAAGACTGTAATTCAGTAGTTAATTCCAAAGGCAGAGCTCTTGGTTATGTGTTATGAGTGAACAAAATGGGAGAAGAGATGAAAGAAGACTGGCATTACATTCCAAAGTATTATAGTCAGCACAGATAACACAAATATGAAAAATCGAAATCACAGGTAGCTCATACAATTTGCCATTCCCTGTCTGATATCTCTTTAACCCTTTGAGACCTGAGCTCCTGAGCCATAAATATTACTAACATTCATATGATCGTTAGAATCACATTCTATATTCCCACTTAGGGTAGGCCTACCGGTAGTCTTTGTCATTATATAGCCTCTAATTAAAAAAGATCTTCGAAATAATCAATGTAATTTGTCAATACCCAACATGTTTACAGTATCCATTCCTGATGGTGTCAAGAATTAACTTCTGAAAGTTGCTGTAATGACAATGATAATAAAGTGTTTTTTTTAGTTAAGTAGGCCTGTTGCAATGGAGCAAAAGTTATACAACACTGTATTAGTGCGACTGGTATCATGCTGGACTGACTGCAGTGTAGGCAGACATGGAATAGTTTGAATCATAAGTGAGTCATTCTTGAACTTGAAATTTTTAGTTAGAGAGAGATAGATAGAGAGAGAGAGAGAGAGAGAGATCTATTTACTTGTTTTGATCATTTTGAAATGCATTGCCATATAAGAATGATCGACCTCTAAATTCTCGACTTCTTTCCTCAGGAATATGAAGCTATCTTCTATGAAACCAGTGCAAAATCTGGGGCAAACATTCAAGAGGCTATGGAAGCATTTACCAGGTAAAGTAAAGATCCCAATTTTTTAAACGTTAAAATTTGTTCTAAATGTGTTAGTGTTGAAGGTTTTGAAAAGCAATAGAGTCTGTTATTGAACCATTCTTGATGTAATAAGCAGGTGGTAGACCCCCTCCCTCTAGTGTGTGTATATGGTATCCTTGTTCTCCCCCCCCCCTTCCCCCTCCTACCCCCCTTTCTCTTCACCCCCCCCCCCCCCCTTACCTGCAGCTTGAGGGGAAAATCTTTTTTTTTTAATTAGGTAGCGTAAACCACGGCCTCGCGGGCCCTCACAGCCTTCCGAGTGCGTCGTATTGGTGAAATCAGGGTAATTCAGATCGCTGTTTCTTTGCTCTTTCGCTATAACACACCAAATGCTGTACACCTTGTAAAAGTTCCGCTTTTCCTCGTTACAATAGTGTAAGTTATTTATGTGTCCGATTATTAGGAGCTGGAGAATCACCGACGAAAGCGAAGCCCCTCGCTGTCGGAATGTGTAGTCGGCCGGTTAAAAGAATGACATGGGTGCTTTCAAATGCCTCGCGGGAAGATCGATGATTAAATACCGTCTTTTCATTTGCAGAGGACTGTAGAGCTTTGAGTGGGTTTTTCCGTGAAATATTTTTGGACTTTGGTGTTTAAATAAAAAGCCTTTAAAAATACCGTCAAAGTTTTGAAAGATCATTTTTTACATAAAATATGTAAAATACCGGTAGTAGTAGAAAGATCAGTTCTTTTTTTCTATTAGAATAAAGTAATCGGCATGGAACTATTTTTCATCAATCCTTCCGCGAAACTCGCAAAGCATGTGACCCCCCACGTGGGGAGCACACGATACACTACAGTAATGGAGACGACTCACTCGCCGCGGGGGCCGGTGCCGCGCCGGCCAGATTATCGCTCGGTGTTTTTGTCGAAATAACGACAGATCATCATGTTTGAGGTGATAAAATATTGTTTTGTAATGTACTTACAGTCTTGGAAAAAAATAGGCTACATATCTATGTTATAGTGATTGTACTCTGTTAATGATGTTTGGTGCACTTGGTGCTCTTTTATTACCTCTCAAACATGGGGTTGCAGCCAGTTCGACTTTAACAAATTTTATCAAATTTTAAACAACTACAATTTTCTTAAAAATTGACTGAGAGGTTGAAGAATGGTACAAAAATGCTGAGGAGATAAAGGCCTTTCATAAGGAATAGATAAATTTGGCATACAGCTACTTTGAAAATTTAATTTCTGGTACCTATTTTAATTGTGACTTACCTGGTTTTTCCCTTAGCGTCTTCACATAATGTTGCCTGATAGGATATATGTATTTATCCAGGTGGTCAAGTTCATATGTGTTGTTCTGTTTTAAAGTTTTATAACATAGTATCAGTTCTCATTGATTTGCTTTTGATCTCTACAATTTGCTTTGGTGCACCATTTGCATAATATTAATATCAAGATGTTTTAATTCTTTGTCCTTTTTTCTCCCAGTTGGCTCCAGGAAAAAGAAGACAAGAGAATGGAAGATGGATTGAAATTGGTAGAGACCCCAAACAAGAAGGGATGCTGTGGAAGATAATTTCCATAGAAGGAGAGTTTGCAGGCTGAAATGAAATAAAATGGAAACTAAAAACAAAAGTCCAGATTACGAGACCCAAGCTCCCTCTGCCCCCAATTCCTCGCATTGTGATGATCTCAGTTTCATGTAATATATTGTGTAAATAATTTAGAATAAATAATTCCCCTTTGTATCATGTTTAATATTTTTGTCAATAATTGTAGCCTACATTCATGCATATCAAAAGGGAAATGTTTCATTTACTTATTCTTAGCTAGCTACCTATACTGTGATACACTCCTCTTTACTGGAAGCATTGCAATGTACTTTATCAATTCCTTTCTTTTTATTTTTTTGGAACCCCTTTTTTTTATATGTGGCCTTCCAGGCTTGAGAAAAAATGTGTCCCACAGTTGTTCTATACTGATGATAGGTATGTTTAGAAACTGTTTCAACCTGAAGAATTGTGCAATGAAGTCATTGATCTTGTCTCAAGGGACTTGCCATACAACATTATGTGTTCAGCCACTTGTGCCTGGGGAATAAAGGGTCCAGTTTGTATCATATAATATTCTTTATTTTAGGCCTCTGTATGAATTCTGAATTATATTGTTGTGTTCCTGCAAATCCATGACAAGTTTCTATATATATAAGTTGAACAAAGCATTCCAACAACTATACCATACTACATTTTCCATTATACACATCAATCAATGATTTTGGGCGAGTTTTTATGCAATGCCAAAAATATGTTGTGCATATTATTATACTGATGTTACTAATATTTCACTGCTGGGAAGCTTTACGGAGAGGACTGCTGCTAACACTAATTACAGTGTAGAAGTTAATAACACAAAATAAGATGGCTTCCAGACAGGCAAAAACTGCAATGTAAACTTTATGCAAGGAGACCCTGTTGAATGCAATATTAATTCCCAGTTGTTGACAGAACTTCCATATATATAACTTAAATACTTTTGTTATGCAATGTTTTCATTTCTTCTACTATTCATTCCTTTTATTGAGTTGTTATAGTCCAATCTGTCTCGTATGCAGTTGTCTCTTATTGTGTTTTAGAATCGCTGCCAAGTTCCATAGCTTGAGGCATCATGTGTGAATGGCTGGTTTAACAATCAAGCAAATGCAAGACTTGAAATTCTGATATCATATATATACTTTACACAAGACATACTGGGGAGTCTGCTTAGTTTGAACACAGTTAATCAGAAAACAGCAGGAAGCAGAAAGAAAATAAAATACCTGATTTTTTTCTTTTTTTGTCTTTGTAAGAAAACTATCAGTCAGCCAAAATACTCCCACTCATTTCTAAAAGAATTTGGAGGGTTATGTTGTGTGAACTTGCACTAAGCAATCCTGAAGAAATGAAGTTGATCAAGTCTTACACGCTTCAAGAGATACATGAATGCATGGGTGTCAGTTGCTGGCCAGCAAAGAGAGGCATCGCCATTGCACTGTTTGCCTATGTTTATCACATTCACATACATTGTGTAGGTCTAATGGCGCAATCTTTGGTTGGTCATAGCCTATCATCTCAGTGAAGCTAATTCACATATGCCCTTTTAACATGAGCACAGGACTTAATGTGGGGGGGGGGGGGGGGGGTTGCGCCACTGACATTATTGGGCTTTCTTGTTTAGTTCGTTGATTTACTCTTTCATCTGTTTGATGTGACCATTCCACTGAATAATAATTAAGCCCAAGCTGACAATATTGAAGTGGAAGACAAAGCCCAATACTAATAACCTTCAGCTCAAATTAGAATGATCGATGAAAAAGTTAGATGATGAAAAAGTTTCAAAAAGTTAAATTTGTTACAAGCACAGCATTCTCAATTGTAGGCCATCGACAATTATCATAAATTACTATGACTATTTGAGCGACCTGGCATAACCAAAGAAAATCTGGCATTTTCCAACAGATTTGGATTTAATCTAGCGGACTCAACTGTGCTGTTTGACAGGGTAAATGCCTTTTATTTTCACCTTAATCTGTGATTTTTCATCACTTGCGCATTTCTATTTCTAACAAAGATGCCCAAATCTGAGCATATAGGCCTATTCAGCATCTATGTTGCATCAGTTATAAGGCTCTTTGCCTTGTTTTTTTGCACACTCCTTTTCTCTACAACCTTTCTACAACTTAACTGTGGAATTCGGGGTGGTAACTGTTCATAAAAAAGAAAACACATTTCTATAGTATGCATGTACGTACATTGTAAATACTTTTAAACCTTACTTGGACATCATCACACACAATTTTATATAATCTATGAAATTGATTTGAAAAGTTACTTTAGATTACATGGGGTTGTTGTTGTTTTTTTATATAAATGGGAAATTGTGGTTCAATTTTTATGATGAAATTAGTTCATGTTATTTGTGCAATTCTGCAACACACCCTGAAATGGCTTTAAAAATCTTACCATGTACTTGATTTGAGCATTTTAAAATTCTTCAGAAGAGAAAAAAAAAAGAAAAGAGCTGCACTGACAAATTATATTCAAAATTACAATGAATAAAACTGGGATAACACTTTTGAGCATCGAAGTTGTTCCTGGGGCTTAATTTCAGCCGTTTTGTCAAGTCAAAGCAAAACCATGACCACTTGGAAGTGCTTGAAGTGAAGCACATACTTGTTTAATTTAATACTTTGCAGTCACTTGGTGCAATGATGCACAGGCCCAAGAAGGCGGTGGCAGTCGCTCTCCTGGCTGGGTGACCAGATAGGGTATTTTGTACTGCTGGCTGTGTGACTGCAAAGTGTTAACCAGTCAGTAATGGATGTACCAAGCAAGTGATGTGCACCGGTGTCTGTGGTGTTGTGTTGTGGATAGGTGCTTCGTTGTTGCACGCAGGAGACCTGAGTTTGATTCCAGAGCGGGGAGCAATATTTATTGAGTATCCTGTTTTTCTGCTGGGATGTTGTGTCCCTCTCAGGCTGAGTCAGAAACCTGCCTTTCTAATTATCTAACTGTGCCGATAGGGGCATAAAAAACAGCTGCATACTTTAAAAAAAGTGATGTGTGCTTTTGCCACACACAAGGCAAGTGTTGATCTCTCTCTCTCCCTCTCTCTCTCTCTGCCCCCCCCCCCCCCTCCCCACTCAACATCAGGACACCGCTCATTAGACACCAAAGGTCACTTTACAGACACATCTGTCTCTGTTGTATCTGTAGATTTATGTACCAAGTTTAAGTTTAAGTCTGTGATCACATAGAAAGACTTCGATATTTTTATTTATAATATTAATTTGTTTATTATTTCCCCTTTTTTTTTGCATTTAAGTTTAAGATGCTTGTTGTACTTAGGGTTTGAATATCAATCCACTTTATCATAAAGTAAAAAGTCAGATATTTCTTTCATTGTATGAAAATTAACAATGCCAAGTATGCACATGTAGAGATCTATTTAATTTTTTACATCAACCTCTCATGCCATGCTCATGCTTATTTTCTTCATTCACCAAATTCAGAAAGAGTTGAATCTCAGTTGTTCGGTGTGTATGTGTGTACAAATTGTGACATAATTTTGCATTCCAATTCAGAAGTATGAATATCGGCTGTCACCATGTATATTATGATTATCTTTACACATGATGTTCATGGTAATGTCTACACATTGCATAAATGCTTCCCAATCTGCATTCTTTTTAATGTATGTGGTAAGATACAAAGTGTTCATATATGTTTTCACAATGTAAAACCCCTTCTGACTGAACAATAGCCCAATAGAGTCCATAAATTTAGCATTGTAGTCCTGTTGCGAAAATTTATTTTAAGCAAAATCTGTATATATATAGTCCAAGCGCACAGAAAGCATCTTATTATGTTTTAACAAATCCAGTTCTTTCCACATTTAGATTTTTTATCTGCATTCTCTATTTCTTTAATTACAAAGTGTGGATTTGCGTAGCCGATGTAGGCTACTCTGAACAAAATCAGAAGAATCTGAGAATCATCAGTTTGAAAGCAGCACAGTCAGCCCCTGCACATTGCTCTCTACCTACCTTTATAAGTGTCGATTTTGTCTTAGACTGTCACTCAGTATACCATCTCACTGTAGGGATTAATAAGATTTAGAGGTCACAAAAAAATTGTCCCTTCCATGGCAACCCAGACTCATTCCAAAGGATGAATGCCGACTAAAGTAACAGTAACACTTTCTTCTGTTGCCCCTGACACAGAATTTACTAGTTCTGCAAACATGGATTGTTCCCTCCTTTACACTTTATAATAATATATGCGGTCAGACCACCATCTTGTGTGTACAGTAGGCCTATTTATTGTTTTAACTTCCCAAGGGTAATTGAAAGGTTTTTGGAGATTCAGCTCAGTAGGACTTTAGTCCTTTTGATCTCATGCTCAATTAGGCTAGGCCTACATTAAATATAAAATTTACAACAGTACAGTTGCCTCCGTTAATCTCATTTTTAAGTACTGAAAACTGATTGTGGATCTCAACTCCTCATCTTTTACAGTACAGGGTGTGAAAAATCTTAAGAATGTGACAACTGACAATGGTTCAGCGATATATTGAAAGTTGATGTACATGATGTAATTAAATTTCCCAATGGTCTTACTTATGGAAAGGTGCTTCGCAGCAATTAAATATAATATAATATTATATATTAAAAGCTTCTACTTTGTCTGTATTGTTTATTTTGCTGAATGTGAGTGGTTTGTTTCCGTTGTACAATTTGTAATGTCAACGAATCGTAAAATTATTTGTGTTGTTCTTTAAAGTTCTCCCTTTTTCATGACCTGTTGATGACTGTAACAATTTGAAGAAACTTAAACAGTCAGTAAGTAAACAAAATTACCACTCTATAAAGCACACTGAAAGCATAATTGTGTAAAATGGTTTAACACAAACTGCATCACAAACAAGGGTTTAGAGCTAAAGTTGTTTTCATGAGGGTGGTTGGCGGGTGCTGTGGTGTGGTTTGCTCCTTCTTTCCTATCAAACAACTATCGTCTTTATCTCTCCTCCTGCTTTTTTGTGTGTTACTCTCTTGTAACACCTCTAATGTTCGGCACTTAAATATGACATTGTGTTGCAAGTGCCGTAAAACTCTTACTAAAAAAAGCTGTTTTCATGTTAATGTTATTTATAATATTAATTATAATAATAATAATATTAATAAAATAACAAATAGTAATATATAACATACAATATATATCCACACTCCACAGATGCTCTATGCACTTTGCCACTATTTTTAGCACAGCAGACCCTAGAACACTAAGAAACATTTTTAGCTTCCCAGGAATCATACAGTGCATGCTGTGGATTTCACACTCTCAAAACAAACTGACAAGATTTCTCGCTGCCTTTAGCAGGGTACCCATTCCCTCCAAGGAAATTCATGAAAAGCACCTTTCCCAAGGACACAAAAGGCCCTTTAGTTGCATAGACAGATTAGGTAAATCTAGACAGAATAGATAACATCGTTGCAAGGTCAGAAACAACAACAAAAATACCAAGATATATTTTTTAATTACATGATGAGTAGTGAATGGATGTATCAGGGGATGAATGTGTTATGGTCTTTTGCATCTTCAGAGATACTCTTACATTATATACATATATGTAATTGCCTGGGCAGAAGACACAGGTTTATAGATTACCCAATTCATAAATCATACATGGGGGATCTTTTGATCTAGAGGTTACGGTGTTCACCTCTCATTCAGTAGGTCTCGGGTTTGAAACCTGACAGCGACACAAGATATATTTCTCCGAAAATGTTCTCCTTTCAGCTCCTTTCTCTAACCTTGTTATGTCATCTGTTTTCGTTTCCACTCTCTACCTCCACCCCCCAACTCCCTTTTCCACCTCCTCTGGACTCCTGGTTCTTTCTGCAGTCTTTCTACTGTTACTCCATGGCTCCTTCTTACTGCTGGTAAGTAACATCTAACGCCTAGCCTTCTCGAATAAGGGCGAAAAGTCTCGGAGGTCCGGTGTGTGCAAGGTGTGCACGTTAAAAATCCCTTGGTGGTCCAAAATCGAAAAGTAGGCTTCGGCCGCCAGCCCTGCAAAATTCAAAATTTCCCACAAATTGAAAATGTTTAGTGTGTCTCGCGCACTCATATGACCTTAAGCAGTTGCGAGTGCCATAAAACACTTATAAAAAAAAAGTACAGTTCCCTCATCTTGACTTCTTGATGGTTCAAAGAAAAGACTCTGTGAGTAGGCCTACTTTTTAAATCGATGCAGACATTGAAAGGGGTGGATTTCTTTGCACAGAATCCACCAGGGCATTATGGTTGGAATTATTTTAAATTTTTTCAGGGTAGCAACGTAACGCCAATTGCCTACTAGATTTTCAACCATAGGGAAATCGTGAACATGATGCTCAACGAGCAAATGGGACTTCTAATATATTGTTCATTCTTATCCAACAAGATGAGGTGCTTACTTGACCTTACAAGTTACAGTAAAGAGCAGACAACAATACAAGTTTTGCGAGTCGGAATGAGCAAGTAGGTGAATATAATTTTAAAAATCTAGTGGGCGAGTGAGTGAAAGAGAGAGAATGAGTGAGAGAGGGGAGAGAGACAGAAAGTGTGTGTGTGTGTGTGTGTGTGTGTGTGTGTGTGTGTGTGTGTGTGTGTGTGTGAGAGAGAGAGAGAGAGAGGGGGGGGGGGAGCGAGAGAAAGAAAGAAAGAGAAAGATTGAGATGAGAGGGAGGGGTGGGTGGATGCACACATGAGAATCAAAAGTACACTGTATGTTGTTGTTGTTGTTGTTGTTGTTGTTATCGATCCAGCAACAGCTGGGCTCTCGCCCTTCTGTCCAATGCCATGTAGTGATAAGTGCAGGTCTGCTGCAGTTGCTGTAATGTTCCATAGAGTGTGTTGTCAATGTTAGGTCTCGGAGGGAGAAGGGTAGCTCTGAAGTCATTTAGGGCTGTACAGTGGAACAGGTGATGATCCACAGTCTCATATGCATAGTCACACAAGGGACACATTGGGGGAAGTTCCGGGTTTATTCTGTTCAAGTGGAAGTTGAGCTGTATATGTTCTGTTCGTAGGCGGAAGACCGTGGTCTGTTTCTTTCTCTGAAGGCGGTTGATATTGTCATTCCTTTTTGTTGGGGTCATATGTTTGAAAACTGCTCTGCCTGTCTTTCCCAGGGCCCACCTGTTCATCCAATCTTGTTTGTTGTTGCTTTTGATGATTTGTTTTGCAGTGTTGTATGAAGTTGGAATGTTGGGTTGTTCCTGTCTAGATCCCCGTTTGGCGAGTGTGTCTGCTCTGTCATTTCCAGGTATGTCTGAGTGTCCGGGGACCCACTGCATTACTAGGTTGATGCCACAGAATGTTATCAGATGATGGGATCCAAACAGTATATGGGTCAAATCTTGGTTTAGGTGATGGTCCTTTTCTATGGCTTGTAATACTGATAGTGAGTCAGAGAAAATCACAATACTCTGTGCTTTTCCAGGATGAGTGTCAAAAACTGGGCGGAGATGGTACAGTGCTGTTTCAATTGCCATCATTTCTGCATCGTAGTTGCTGCATTTCTCTCCACAGGCTGCAGAGATCTCATTGGAACTTCCATTTGGGTACTGTATTAGTATTCCATATCCGGCTTTGGTTGTGCCTTTGAATGCTGAGCCGTCCGTATAGATGTGTATCCAGTCATCTGAATAGCTGTCGATTGTTTGATGTGATGCAAGCATCAGCGTCACTGGGTCTGAAGATTTTGTGCTCTTGTCTTTGAGAGATGTTGTAATGATTGGCTTTTTTAAAGAAAGGTGGGGAGGGATGTTTTGGTTGACTCTTTTGGTTTCTTTTCTATTTTGTGGTAGATGGTGGCTCTCCATTAGTTCTGTGATGTGATGCATGATTGACTTTTGTTGAATTCGTTTCTTTGGTTTCCATGTTTCTACTAATTTCCTGTTTGGGTGGTTGGGGCACATTCTTTTAGTTCTTTCATGTAGCTCCAAAACTGCTTTATCTCTGCGGATTCCCAGGGGTTCAACATTTGCAAGGATTTCGCACGTGGCGGTAGGTGTGGATCTCATGCCTCCATTTATAAAACGAAGGGCATTGTTTTGGACCTTGTCAAGGGTGTTGCAAGTAGTTGTACTGCACATAGTGAGTAGGCTATTGCTGTATTCCAGGGAAGATCGGACATAACCCAGGTATAGAGCTCTCAGAGTTTGTTTGTCTGATCCCCATGAACTGCTTGCGAGTTTCTTTAAAAGTTGGAGTCTTTTTTTTTGCCTTGTTCCTTATGTTCTCCACTTGGCTTTTCATGGTTAGCTTATGGTCAAGTTTGACTCCTAGGTAAGTTGGATGTTCTTCTTTGGGGAGACTTTCATTTCCTATCTTTAGTTTGAGATTTTCTTTGGCTGCTTTATGGCTCTTCGTGAAGATGGTGTATACTGTTTTCGTGCAGTTTATTTTAAGTTTCAATTTCTGACAGTAATTATGGAGCCTCTTGAGGTCTTCATTTAATTTCCCTGCTCCTACTATCGTGCTGTGATGTGTCTGCCAGAGAGCAAGATCATCGGCATAAAGTCTTTTCTGATTTCAGCACGTTCGTTACATCATTAAAGAAGATCAGGAACAAAGTGCAACTCAGACCGGAACCTTGAGGTAGGCCTTCCTCGAGTACTTCTCTAGACGAGTGGGCATTGTTTACCTTGGTTTCAATGTTTCGATCCGACAGGAAGAACTTGATCCATTTGTAAAGTTTGCCATGTATCCTGAGGTCCATCAATTTCATGAGTAGGCCTTTTCTCCACACTCTGTCGTACGCCTGTTGGAGATCTACAAAGATGGCGACAGTGTGTTTACTCTCCTGAAATCCATCCTGGATGTTTTGACTCAGTTTAAAAAGTTGATCTTCTGTGTTGCTGCTTTTTCTGAAGCCTGCTTGGTGTGGGTTTAAGCTGTTAGTATTTTCCAGGTACCAGTAGAGATGGTTGTTTATCATTCTTTCCGCAAGCTTACCGATACATGATGTTAATGAGATGGGTCGGTAGCTTTTCGCTTCTCCAGGTGGTTTCCCATTTTTCAGGAGTGGTGTAATCTGGGCGATCCTCCATGCCTTTCGTATTCCACTCGTTCTCCACGTGGTGTTTATCAGGGAAAGAAGAACTTCTTTTCCTTTAGCACCAAGGTGGCACAGCATTTCGTTGTGAAAGTGCACTGTATCAGTCTACAATAAATCAGTCAACCAATCAAAGGCATAGAAAATCATTCAAACATTTAATGAAACATTTTAAAAAAATAACTATGATGCAGGTGATCTAGGGACAAAGGAATCAGGAAAACTGAGAATAAGACTGAATACTCTCTGTCGTCTGATAAGTAATGCAAAAGGTTAAGGCGCGATTCTTTTGTGTAGGTCTGGTTGTGGTCGATCTCGTCCTATGAAGTTGAAGTTAGTTCGTTCATCACAAATTCCTCTGCTATGCGACGGATGCCAGCTTTGGCCTGCATGAGCTTGAGGGGATCTTTTATTTTTCTCAAATCGTTCGCTATATCCAAGGCAAATGTGTCGAGTTCATCTGTCGTAGTAACTCTGTCCAGGACTACCGGTTTCCTCTCGTCCTCAAAATCAAAATCAGTGGAATGATTATGAAGACGTCTACGTTTGTTGTGTGTGTTTGTTGTCGCTGTCGAAGAATTCAAGGATTGATCACAAACCCTACAAGTGTCTTGTGTGGTAGGTATTTGGGGTGTATCAGACGAGGTACTTTGCTCAGGAGAAAGCTCAGAAACAGTATAAGTTATGCCAGGCTCCTCATCAGTATTGTCCATCTGCTCTGCTTCACTGGCGTCTTCTTGATCTTCAACTTCATCGAACTCCACAAGGCTTGATGGAACAATTTTTCGCCCGAGGAATTCGTTCTTCATAAATAGCATCCGTTTGAAAAATGGCCACGTGATGTTGTCACTGGATTCGAAGGCTGGTAATCCATACTTAGTTTTTGGGAGTTTTGCCACCTGGGCTCTCATAGAATCCTTTAGGTTTTTCAGCTTCTTGGCACATTCGGCAGCTGGAATAGAATCATTAAAAAATATGTAATTATTATTATGATGATGGTATTCTTTTTGCTGTCGTTGCTGTTGTTATTGTTGTTGCTATTGTTGACGTTGTTGTTGTTGTTGTTGTTGTTGTTTGTGTACAGAAGAAATCTTGTTTTTGTTTGGTGTCATTCACATGACTATAATGTACCGGCAAACAGAAACACTATAAGTTATATAATATGATAATGTGGATTTTGTTTCATTCCGGGTAAGTGGGTGGTTGGGGGTGCTCTGGTGTGTTTTGCTCCTTCTTTCCTATCAAACATCTGTCATCCTTATCCCCCCTCCTTCTTTTTTGAGCATGTTACTCTCTTGTAACACGTAATCTACTCTTCGGCAATTATATGACCTTATTGAGTTGCAAGTGCCGTAAAACTCTTACTAAAGCTAAAACTAAAACTATTCCGGGTAAAGATTTTTTGCAATGACACCAATCTTTCCAAACCATGGCTTTTACTTTCAGCATTCAGATGAGACGTTTGACTGTGTTGCAATAATAACGACAACTTGCGTTGCAATTTGAAGACTTCCCAGTAAATGTCAACCCACACCCACAGGAAATGTTCGAAAAAGTGCCTCTGGAATTTAAGACGAGAATTTTCTCGATGTAGCAGGATGTCTAACGAGAGGTTGGAGGGCGCCCCTGGTAGGTCCTATATATTATATTTCTTTACTTTCCCTTTGGTATTTATGTGTGTCTGTGGGTGGTTGGCGGGTGCTCTAGTGTGGTTTGCTTTTTCCTTCCTATCAAACATCTATCGTCTTTATCTCCCCTCCTTCTTTTTTGTGCTTGTTACTCTCTTGTAACACTTCTAAACTTCGGCACTATATGAACTTGTTGTGTTGCAAGTGCCGTATAACACTTACTAAAACTAAAACATTATGTGTCTGTCTTACTTTTTCCTCCAGACTAAATGACCATTATTGTGTCGATGTACATGTACTTCTCTTTACTCGAACAAACAAACAAACAAACAAACAAACAAACAAACAAACAAACAAACAAACAAACAAAACCATAATGGATTCCCAACAACTGTCACTCTAGAGCCAGTCGATGTGAGGAAAAAACTTTCAGTATTTTTGCCGAAAAATGGACGGTTCTCAAAAATACAACGGAGTGTGTTAATATTGGAAATGTACAAACAGTAAAGTTGTACAGCTTCCTTGTGTCATTCTTCATAATTTTGTTTTGCTCGAGATCCGGTGATTGTTGGGGGATCTCATGGTCTACAGGTTACGGTGTTCGCCTCTCATTCAATAGGTCCCAGGTTCGAAACCTGACAGCGATGCAAAATTGTCTTCTCTGAAAATGTTCTCCTTTCACCTCCTTTCCATCTCTCTAACCTTGTTCTGTCATCTGTTTTTGTCTCCACTTTCAGCCCCCCCCCTCCCCCTACATTCCTTTTCCCCCTCCTCTGGACTCCTGGCTCTTTGTGCAGCCTTTCTACTGTTACTCCCTGGCTCCTTCTTACTGCTGTCTTTCAGCCACACCCCTGATCTTATGGTAGGTAAGATCTAACACATGACTTTCTCGGATAAAGGCGAAAAAAACTCGGACGTCCTGTGTGCAAGATGCGCACGTTAAAATTAAAGATCACTTGGGGTCCAAAATCGATAAGGGTAGGCTTCAGCTGCCACCAGGGCAAAATTTGAAATTAATTCCTACCAAACTGCCCGCGCGCTCATGTGACCTTTTGCAGTTGCAAGCGCTGTACAACACTGACAAAATAACAGATGGAAGTTAAAGAGCATGACCATTGGGCCGAACAATATGGCTACCAGGCTATGCTGTGATCAAGACGTGATCAGATTTGTGACTTACTTCGGCAGAAGGTAAGTTCATTGGCAAAGGAACAGTGGTGGTAGTGGTGGTGGTGGTGGTGGTGGTAGTGGTATGTAGTAGAGGTGGTGGTAGTTAGGGAGGAGGTAGTGGTGGTGGTACGGTAGTAGTAGTAGTGCCAGCTGTTGTATAGTAGTAGTAGTAGTAGTAGTAGTAGTAGTAGTAGTAGTAGTAGTAGTAGTAGTAGTAGTAGTAGTAGTAGTAGTAGTAGTAGTAGTAGTGTTTCT
>NW_004797326.1:226786-229616 GCF_000002075.1 Aplysia californica | reverse complement strand
CTGCAGAAATACTGTGATACTAGGTTAATTTTTTTCTCCCAGGAAGTGTGTGAGGAGAGGGGAGCCGGCATCCCCGACTCGTGGGAACCAGCGAGAGCACCACGTAGGAGCTAATAGCCTTTTAGTTTTAGACCGCACTGCACAGGCACTAACATTGTTACATTTTGGGGATATCATATTTGGGCTTCAAGCGGCATTTTGGAATACCTGACAAAATCGTCAAGCTTGTGAAGGCCACCTATGATGGAACAAACTGCCAAGTCTTCCACGAAAGACAACTCTCAGAACCATTCCAGGTACAGAGAGGAGTGCGACAAGGATACTTGCTCTCACATTTTCTCTTCACACGTGCAATTGACTGGGTCTTGAAAGAAGCCACCAGAGGCAAGCGTAATGAAATACAGTGGACCCCTTGGCAGCAGCAGGACGACTAGGACTCCGTCGATGACCTTGCACTGTTCAGCCACACACATGCTCAGATGCAAGAAGAGACTAAAGAACTCAACAGCCTATCAAGGAGTATTGGCCTCCGAATACATCCAGGCAAGTCAAAAGTAGTGAACCTAGGACAAGTTTCAATCCCTGTTGTGACAGTGGAAGACACTCCCTTGGAAAAAGTTGACTCCTTTACCAACCTTACAAGTGTCATCGATGTTAAAGGTGGAACCGAGGCAGATGTTAAAGCAAGAACCACCAAGGCAAGGTCAGAATTTAATCAATTATCAAAAGTCTGGAAAGCAAGCAACATCTCACTGCGCACCAAGATTCGACTCTTTAACTCCAACGTCAAGTCAGTGCCCCTCTACGGTTGCGAAACTTGGAAGACAACAAAGACAGTACTGAATAAAGTCAAGACTTTCATCAACATGAGGAGTATTCTAAGAATTAATTGACAGGATAGAATAAGAAATGAAGAGCAGAGGAAAGGACAGGACAAAATTATACATAATATAGAACGTGGCGATGGATAGGACACACTTTAAAAAAGCCCAGGGAAAACATCACAAGACAGTCACTGCAGTGGAACCCACAGGGAGCACGAGGCAGGGGTAGGCCACGGGAAACATCATGGAGGAGATGCGTGGAAAGGGACATGAGAGAGATGAAGCTCACTTGGAACGAGCTAGGATGACCCAGGACAGAGATGGATGGAAGGAGCTGGTATGTGACCTATACCCTGCCATGGGGTGAAAGGAATTGATGATGATGATATGTGGGCTAGATTCCGGTTGTGAAAGATCTATAATCAGAACCATCAGAAAAAGACAACTGGGATTCTTTGGCCACATAAACAGATCAAATGGAATAGAGAAACAGCAGCTAGGTGGGAAGATAGAGAGGAAAAAAGAGGAGAGGACGGCAAAAGACATATCTAGGCCTATACTATTTTATAGATGGCCCCGACAAATTTGCAACGAATATAAGACAAAGAGAAAAACCGAGCTGATCAAGAAGACAGACAACAAGAAGGAAATGGGTGTCATGATCGTCAATGTCTGCCCCAGACCGCCCTGACACCGGAAGAAGTAGCCCAAATAAGCACGCCCCTTTGGGCTATGTAGCGCAAAAAGGTAACTGATTATATTATTATTTTAATTTTCATCTTTTAAATGCTCAGGTATACATTTTCTTGCTCAACTCAATCTTATCCGTTCTTCTCTAAATTTGACTCCATACATGTCGCGCAGATCATAAGGTTTTGTGGTTTTGTTTCGTTTTGTTGTTTATTGTTTGTTTGTTTGTGTTTTGTTTGTTTGTTTTTTAAATCAATGTTTCATGGGTTTAATTCGAACTATCAGTCTAATCCTAATTTCATATTAATATTTTAATATTTCGCTCTTTTAAAATAACCTGGGAGCCCCCCCCCCCCACAAGGCCGCCCTTTTCCCCGGGATATTAGAAAAAATTATTATTTATTGATGTTTACCGAATAGGTTTGAAATTTTCTTTTAAAAATGATTGACCAGCGACGGTTTTAGAGGCCATATGTATGTGTGTGTGTGTGTGTGTGTGTGTGTGTGTGTGTGTGTGTGTGTGTGTGCGTGTGTGAATATCTTTTGTACATGCATTTTTGTAAAGCGCCTAGAGTTGTGTTCACACGGGTGGGCGCTATAGAAATAATCTACATTAGTAGTAGTATTAGTAGAAGTAGTAGTAGTAGTAGTAGTAGTAGTAGTAGTAGTAGTAGTAGTAGTAGTAGTAGTAGTAGTAGTAGTAGTAGTAGTAGTAGTAGTAGTAGTAGTAGTAGGAAACACCATAACAAAGGTGTTTACTAAAATACAAACGCCTTAAGTTTTCAGAAGAGAGAATCAAAGTATACATCCGCATCATCTGTTGTGCTTCTATCTTGACCTTGTGATGAAGTCACACGTTCAGCAACGACAGTGGTAGTGGTCGTGTCATCCTTGCTCATGTCGGTACTCCCGGCATATTTCTCCGTCGCCTTTGGTGTGGTTGCTGCAGTTGTCGCTGTTGTGAGAGGTAGTTTTCTTGTCCCTTTTTCTAAGATACTCGATTTTTTCGCCCTTGTAGTAGACTCTGCTGTTGTTGTTGATGATGTTGTTGTTGTGGTTCTTGACGGTGGTGTTGCTGTTGTTTTTGTTGCTGTTGCTGTTGTTGTTGGTGGTGGTGGTGTCATTGATGTTGGTGTTGTTGTTTGTAGCGTTGTTGTTGGTGTTGTTGTTGTTGTTGTTGTTGTTGTTAATGTTGGTGGTGTTGTTTTTGTTTCTGGTGCTATTGTTTGTGTTGTTAGTGTTGTTGGTTTGTTGTTACTGTTGTTGTCGTTGTCGTTGTTGTTGTTGTTGTTGTTGTTGTTGTTGTTGTTGTTGTT
>NW_004797326.1:219548-226686 GCF_000002075.1 Aplysia californica | reverse complement strand
TGTGTGTGTGTGTATGTGTGTGTGTGTGTGTGTGTGTGTGTGTGTGTGTGTGTGTGTGTGTGTGTGTTCTGCAGAATAAAAAACCCGGGTTTGACCCTTAAAATAGTGTATCTGCCTGAGGGAACGAAAGTCACAATTTACCTTTTCATTAACAAAAAATGCATCTATTGGATCAACGTCCACAGCCCGGGATTTCGAGGTGGTCTTTTTCGTAGCTGGTCGAGGCTTCCTTTTGAAATCACTGGGGACACCGGTTTTCGTCACTTCTTGGAAAATTGATGGAGGTACTGCGGGGCGAGGCCCTCTTCCAGTTGTATGTTCCATTTGTACATGTTCAGGCCAGTGCAAAGCACAGACACCCATAAAATCAGTGACATCCTCTAACTCCAATTCATTAGGCAAACTGGCTGCCCACGCTTTGCGTTTTGCAGTTTCTTTAGGAAATTTGTAAACAGCCACCTTCTGATCTTCAGGCTGATTTCTATATCCAGATCTACACTTGTAGACTGTACATTTTCTGCCCATATTTACAGGCAGGGTAGATCTATTCAAGTTATTTTCCTTTTATGCACTCGAAATTGTTCAGTCACATGTGTTTCCAGCTCCTCTCAACTCACAAAGTTCGTACTTACTACACAGCAAAAAGTACTACAACAAAAGAAAGCTGTAATGTACACAGAAAGCCATGGCAAACACACTGCAGAACTCAATAAGATAACAGTAACAGGATCAAATAAGCTTAGAGTTACGTCAAATGTTGCTGATGTAAAAACTATTTTCTCCGAATGTCACTGCATTTAATCTAGATAGATCTAGGTCAAGCTCCGCATAGGCTACTATTGCAAAAAACAGGAGAAACAGTCGGATTCTAGCAGCTGCTCGATTCCACAATCAATAAAAAAAAAAACCTCTAATACAGGGTGATAAAAAAACAAAAACTTTACAACTTTTTTTCTGAACATCTCGCGCAAAAATTGTTCTAAAATGCTGTAATTTGGAACAGACATAATTCATTGAAAGGGAATTTGTTTGATATACAATCCAGGAAGAAGAAACATGTTTTGAAAACGGAAACGGCTAAAAGGGGGGAAAAACACCCAATAAACGCAAAGTTCACCAATGTTTAAAAGTAAAAGTCTTGTAAAGGAAGTCGTGAAAAGATAAGTTGACCTTTTCCTTTATTTTCTCTTTGACATTAATTTTCCATCCCTGTGACATTTAAACAATATTTACTGTCTTTTACATACCTTAGTTTTTAAAAAAAATCTAATGATTTCATTCTGAAATTCCTAGAAGCAATGCTCCACATTCCCTCCTTTGTACTCGACACATTTTTAACGCGTCGTCCGAAATGTTCAGTGGCGCCCTAACACAAAGACTTGCTAAACCATGAGTTTTTAAAGCCACACATACACTAGAAGTGGGTTCTAGAGACAATAGAGTGGGGTGCCCAACAGACAGCATTTTTGGAGGTAACATATCCTGCAGGGTGAAAATGGACTTTGCACTAAATCAATAAATGTCACCGAGGAAATAATTCCCCTTTACAAGACAATCGAGGAATCATGAACACTTTGCCATGCTCTGATCCATGTCATCTCGGCCTAGCGAAGATGAACATGGAACAAGGTAGAGTTGTAGGTTAATATCTGCCATGCGAATGCAGACTGTTGTTGTGTAGGAAAGTCCTAGCTGCAGATCATCCTCGGACAGACGTCTCATGGGACTCGGCTACTGAAATCTGCACAATGGAAACGTTTAAATGGCTGCGCACAGTGCGTGTTCGACCTGAAGTGGTCATTTTATAAAGAACCTTTTAATTCTGATTCGCTATAGATCCAAACTGATGGAACTTCTCAACTCATGACACAAAAGGTCTTGAGGGTACCTAAGCATTCTCTCCATGACGTGCGCAGAATTTAAGAAATGCCAGGGATGGTGAGTTTGTGTGTGGAGAGGTAATGTTCAAAACAAAAAGCTTTCTGCTCTTTACGAAACGTAACCGTGATCTAAGCAGGCAAACGAAATTTGGGGGAAAATAGTCTCTGCAGACTTCTGTTGACTTGTTAGACTGCTGTAGCTTGCAATATAGGCGCGATCGTTGCAACTTTTAGTGGTCTACAGGCCTAATGCGAACTGGTGCATCATGCTATGAAAATGGCGACAAGGCTGAAAATGGGTTGTTTTTTAAATGCGCTATATAGAGCAAAACCATTCTATGGACTTATCTAAAATACATATCAGACAGATTCCTTTTGGCTTTCAAACGTTATGCTCAAATTCGAAATTCAAAACTTCAGTATGGAGGAAAATATTTATAAAACAAGATGTAATTTTTTGGGGGGATCACCCTGTATTACAGTCCAGACCTCTCTATATAATCTGTAAAGCAATGCAGCCACACAAGAAAGTAATAGTACTAAGTACTCTGGTACACAGGTGAAATTAATACATCAAAAACGGCGCAGAGATTCCGTAAACAGTATTATTATAATATGAAATGTTGAAGGCGGTTACTATTTATATATACAAAAAAGCGCAAGACGAACTTTGCGCCGTGTAAAATAAAATGGATAGCCCCTGTGTTACTAAAGAAATGGTGTGAAAACAGGCTTTTATCTTTTAAAAACAATAGCTTCCACATGGGCTGTTAACAATAATTAGATACAAGTCGGTAATCGCACACCCGGTGCCAAACGAACGCGCGCAGCCAGTGCAAGAGAGCCTTCAGTTGGGGAGGAGGCTTTATCTCGTGACGTTGTGGGAATTGCTACATTATCACGAGAGTTTAAACACACACCAATCAGATCACTTCACGAGTTACGCTTTGGCCAATTATTACGACGTTTGGAACAAAAACCTGCTTGGGCTAGGCCTTCTTAGCATTAGAATAGACTACGATCAGTTAGCAGGCGGGAAATACATGAAGCCTACAGAGTACAGAGAGAAGTGGCGACGCCTGATTGGTAGGGCCTATATAATATAGGTCTGAGGTACGTCATGTTCACTAAAAAAAATTTTAGAAGTGACCACATAAAATGGCTTCTCAGGCAAAGCCGGTGTCAACTTGATTTATCATTCACACCACAGTGCACAAAAAACAGCTCTTCAGTAGGCTCATCAACACAAGGCAAGTGCGCTGGTTCTGCACCTGTTTACAGGACTATAGTGCGGTCAAAAATTCGAGGTGCAACTTATCCTCAAATATCTCTTTAACGGGAGATTCAATGTCATCTATACTTTGCATACAGTTTTATCAATTTGTCTTAACTAAATCATATTTTCCAGAACAATTGGGACTAGATAAAAAAAACTTTTCTTCATGTATAATGTAAAATAGTTAAAATCTCCTTCACACGTAAAATGGTATTGTTCACAGCACTTCCAGCTTTTTACACACATTTTGATTAATATAATATAGCCTACGTCACAGCTCATCAAAGACAATTTTTACTTGCAAAACTTGTTACAAGAAATTATTGTTATAGTAAACACATTTTTACCCTGAAGGCTCTCAAAACATGCGTTCATTAAGTATAATGTCCAGATTAGAAAAACCTGACGGACTTGCTATTAAAAGCAATATTGCCTCAGCTGTAAACATTTCAAAATCTGTAGAAATCACTCACTTGGATTTTTTATTAGTATTTATTCAGGAATTTTCTAGAATACAGCTGGCATATGTTTACAAAAATGTTGATATGTTAAGACAAATTGATACGAGTAACTGCAAAAATTGGAGAACCTGTGTTCGATACATGTAGTGGAGAAGATATTTGAAAAAATACATGTTACATGTAAGTCCTATCACGAATGTTTGACCGCACTATAGCAGCAATCCATCACCTAAAGTTGGCATTGGCCCACGTAGCAGCATCCATACATTAATAAAAATGACATCAGAATCACTAATGTGGGGAGTGTGGAGCATGGGCTTTATGCATGATGTATCTGTTCGTGCATTCTGGAAAGGTGGCGGAACCAATAAAAAATACGCGTAGATCTACCCCCATGTCTTAAATTGTTAACAAAAGATGACAAGTGGTATTTCCAGGAATAATGTCAGTTCCCACGGAAAACCGTGCGTAAAAACTTTACTGAATTGAGGATATCTTTGAAATGGTAGGTTTAATGCCCCCCCCCCCCCCTCTATCAACACTGTTAGGTTATATTTGAGCGCGGGATATCCGAGTTTTTATTTAACGTCCATCACCGAAAGGACCGAGCCAAGGGGGAAATTCGTGTTAAGTGCCATTTCCAAGGACACCACGTCGGACAGAGCTGAGGCTCGAACCCTCGAACCCACAATCTCACGATAACAGGTCCGGTAGCCTAACCACTATGCCACCAATACAGGGGAAGGAACGCTATATTATTATTGAATCATCTGTGTAAGTGCAGGTCCAGCTCGTGCCACTTGATAGATACACTTGTTTCAAATCACAGTTTGAGCAACAAGAAATGTTTTTATTTGATGTTATAAAATGAAAAAGGATGTTAGAGATACAACAAATCTGATCTAGGCTATTCAAATGTTGGCGTCCATTTGTTAACTTTGCCAGCCTGTTTCGGTGTGCCCGTTTTCGTCCCACATAGATCTATTTTGTTTTTCTACCCGTTTCCACCCGAAATTGCTTCACCTGCGATGTTTTAACTTCGCTCCACATTTGTAATATAGGCCTGATGTAACCGAATACAATCCAAAATATATCTATAAAATTGATCTCTCTCTCTCTCTCTCTCTCTCTCTCTCTCTCTCTCTCTCTCTCTCTCTCTCTCTCTCTCTCTCTCTCTCTCTCTCATTAAAAATTATTAGTCACACGTCAAGGCAGTGAATGGACTTTAACTATAAGTGGTATACATGTCTCCTTTAGCAAATTGGGCGCCTACCGATGGTTCGTGAATTGTTCGTTCCGGGCGTATCATTTTTTAAAAACTTTTTTTGGATGCAAAATTCAAAATGAAAAAAAAATCCTCATCTAAACAACTACATGTAGATCTAGATCCTAGAATTATCTTCCTATCACAACTGTAAAACAGTGAGACACATTTTGCCGAAGCCATTTCTTTCATTGATTCTAAACGTATTGTACATGATGCCCTGTCTCTTATTTTGAGCATTTTCAAGGAAGTCATCAAGACTGAAAGGAAGGAAGTGTTTATAAAAGTGTACAAGTACTATTGGGCAATCTACATCTGTGTCTCTACCGCCCGCGCAAATCAGCATCAAGCATAGGGCCTACTGCATTACGATCGCCTGTCAAGACGTAAAAGGCCACAAATATCGCTACAAACTCTGGTGTGCAGGAATTAAACAACAGGCCCAGCCTGGTTCATGGAAGTGGTGTATGAAATTATAAACAGTAGGTCTAAATTATCTCCACGTATCTCATAAAACTGCAAGAACGTAGATCTATTGTATTTTTGGAATCAGCGTGACGACTGCAGTCAACAATTTTTGTTGTAACATGATGGGGGACGACGTCGAGTGTCAGGGAGCCTTCAACGAAATTCTAAACTGTGGGACGAAAACGGGTTCTCTCTCCCGCACGTTCACTGAACTCTGCATATTCCCAAGCGCCAGCACTGGCGGAGAGCAAACTACCATATTAATATTATTTATTATGATTAAACGCGACATTTTCCACTGCTTGGGGTACTTTAGATCCACTGCACTTTGTTCTGAATCTTTTGGAAAACCATATATATAATATCGTGTATGGTCATTTTGCCGTCTCTCTTTAGGCTGGCATATAACCACTTATATAGATCTAGTTGTAGCCCCACATGCTACGATCCCACGTTGATCACATTCACGGTGCGTTACATTGAAACTGACTGTGTATTCCAGCTGAAAACCTTTTCACTGCCACGTTCAAGATGAAATAACATCTACTCTAGATCAACACTAAAACAGACAATAAGCACAAACTTAATTCTTAGAACTGAGTGTAAAAATAATAGATGTAAACGAAAATAAATGGGTCTACATCATGTGTAGCCTACATCCAAGAGCTATGAATAAAACAACGAAAGAGGCTGTGAGAGGCCTCCAGTACACGGCACACGGAACGCATTACACTGTTATCTGCATCCACAAGCATTGTATGAGAATGGTCCATCACCCATTTTCGCGCATGGGTCTATCGCCGGTTTTCGCATTAATCCTCGTTGGCCTCGCTGAGAACGTGGCTGGCCTTCAATGCAGGAGCCAGCCTGCAACGTATAAAATTAAGGTGACCTGACTGCAAAGAAGGCCCAGGCCTAGGCCTATCATTGGCTAGGCCAAGGATCTTATGTCTATTTATAACCTCCGTCGGAAGGCCTGGTTTCGTTTCGGTCGAGGCGTACGAATCGTAACACACGTAGGCCTCGGGGTCTTCGTGTGTTGTGATTCTGTTTTCGGAATATGTTTTGTTCGTCGTATTACTTTTGTTACTTAGCTGACTGATATGGTCGTAACTGAGCTGCAAGTCCGACCCCCACCAGATACCACTGAGGAGAACGGTGGACAGAGAGCAATTATGTAATATAAATATCTTACTAAATATCTTACTGAGACTAAACATAATTAACTGCATAGTTTGCTCCACTTCTGTATCACAAACAACTGTTGATATCTAGACTTACCTTCATTTTCCCTTCTTTTTATCCTCACTGAATGCGTGTAGTGAGTAGATGTGCTGGCCAGCGTGTTGTCAATATTGTGTGAGTGCATAGGCGTCTACTGTGTATCAGTCGAAATTTATTCTCCTCCATTCGCTTCGCTTCTCGTCGCCTCGCCTCGCCTCGCCTCGCCACGCCACGCCACGCCACCCCACGCTCTTGGTGTGGCTGGTTCTGGTAGCCTAACCTCTTTCCGTGTGTGCTTGGCGGGTGCTCTTGTATGGTTTTGCTCCTTTTTTTCAATTACAAACATCTATCGTCCTTTTTTGCGTGGATTTGTTACTTTCTTTTAACACCTCTAATATCTGGGACTGATATAACCTAATTAAGCTGCAAGTACACCAAAAACTCTCACTAAAAGAAAAACCTCTTCCGCCTTTTTTGTGATCTACTATCGAGTTCTGATCGCCTGACCCGCGCCGCCTCGCCTCGCCCGCAGAGTGCGGCCTCGCCTTCTGACACATCTGAAGCA
>NW_004797326.1:216275-218522 GCF_000002075.1 Aplysia californica | reverse complement strand
TCAGGTTCACGGCTACAGAGTCACTTAAAATAGTGGCAAGACAAACAATGAACCAATCATAATTCACTTGAGCACTCCCCTGGATTGCTCCGGGGCTCCCATAATACTGGTAAAGAAGAGCGTAGGGTCTATCGTGTTTATTTTTTGACTGCCTTCAATGGGCTATGTTTCGGCACTATTCGGCAGGAGCACATTTGACATGCGCTGCTTATTAATATTAATGTACCGCCAAACTCGCTACGAGTGTCGTCATCACTTGGGTTATCCCCAAGAGCGATTTATAGGTCAGGTTGCACTGTTGAATATCCTTTTCTGTTTAGCTAAAGCGCGTGGACTTTATTTGGCTAGTATTTGTTTCTGGTTTCTTTTATTATTATTATTGTGGGTGTTTTGCGTAATAGAACATTAAAACATTTTGGGCGGCACGGCACGACCGTGCTCTCTGGACGAACCGTACCTGATGCTCATAGATGTTTTTCTTGCATGAGATTATTGATTATGTATAATCAACTAAAATGCCAAGTTGACAGAAAACTTAACAATTTTATTGGGTTTGGGTGTGCATGTTCGTAGTCATCAGTCACATGGGACATGGGACACCGTATAGATTTTGTCAATGTTGCTATCTGTTCTTATTTTGTCATTCATACTTGATCTGGTTTGTACAAACGTAGGCAAAGGAACAGTTTGCCCATTCCAATCCCACATCATAACAGACTTGATGATTCTTCACAACGGACACTGTAACACCATGTGAAACCACTTATATGACAACAAAAGTAACCACACGAAGAACAACAGGCAATATAACAACTAAACAAGTCTGATTGTCATACCAGCACTTTTTATTAAAGGTTGTTTCGATGGCTTGGGGTACCGAACACGTAACTCTGCAAAACAAGAAACAGGGAAGTGTTATTCACAGGAGCCATAGCATGTCCCATTTAAAAAAAATAAAATCAAACATACCTTCCACTTTGAAACTTAAGTGTGAAAAATGGTATTGTAGCAATTTTCCTACAATAATAATATTACATTGCAAGACAAAAATTTCATCCTGAGGAGTCTAATGGGAAAAACACAGACTGGCATGATGACGGTTGTGGTCATCAAATCTTGGTGTCACATGAGACACTAGAATTGAGAGAGTGAGAACAATTTTGTTTTGGTTTACATGGCATTGTTCGAAAGGAGCCACAATAACACATTTATTTTTATTGAAAAGTAAAAGATTGGGTTCATTGGGCTGTGCTTTAATTTATCAGGCTCAAAAGTGTCTCATGCTTCACATGACCACAACACCATGATGTCATCAACTTCTGGGGCTTTTTTTTCATGCATGTTTTACATTGATGTCTTAAATGAGCTCTAAATTACATGGACTGGAATGAACAAACTATACAGCAAGGAGCAAAGCCCCGTTTTCAATGGTAGGTTTTTCCCTGCACAATTCATTGTCTCAAGTGACAAAAAAGTGTCCCATTTGACAGATCCGTTTTTGATGACCACAAGAAAACTCTTTCCTGCGCTGTTTCCATTCATCTTGAACAAAGGGAAACCACTGTGTTCCAGACCCTTGGGAGCTTCCTCTCAAATAAAAACATTTGACTTGGACACAGCGAAAGAAATCTTGATGGAGTTTGGGTTTCGGTGTCCCATGTGACAAAAATGACGCAAATAATCTCTGAGCGAATCGGTTAAACCTCAGAGATTCGACAGTCATAAAACAAACACATTATTACTCATTGAGTATATCTTTTTTTAGTAAGGCGATAATATTCTCCATACGCTTACTCATTTTACCAAGAAATTATAAAAACTGGTGATGACAAGGTGTGTCACAAGAGACACCCAAACTTTATACATGTACTAACGTTCGCTCCTAACACGTAACACTGAAAACATTTTGGGGTTTATGGGAAGCTAATTTAGTGTCTAAATAGCTAACAGGCAAATTTTATGTGCAAACTCTTCTTATACATATATCTGAGTTATAGTGTTTCTAGTTTTCGCACTATCTCACATACTGTATTGCACCTCAAAATATGAAGTCGACCGAAACGTTTTTTTGCAACAGAAAATTTAAAACCTGTTTATTATCAACGAGCTATCTCTCGCTATATTCTATCTCGTTGTCCATTTCTCTAGCTAATTCATCAATGCTGAGCCAGCAAATGCAAAACACAAAAAAGGTGTGACTACTTAAAGTATGCCTCTGAAACAATGTCACCTTTTGACCCGGGCTCA
>NW_004797326.1:187811-214069 GCF_000002075.1 Aplysia californica | reverse complement strand
AAGGACATATGAATACTTATATCAAGATGGTTAAGTTGAAAGAATATTTTTGGATGATGGTAAAAATGACCTTCTGTATCTTTCTTTGTTGCAGATCACAAGCCTAGGTTTTTCTTCTAACTGATGTTTTTATTTGAGGGAACAAGGGATGTTTGTTGTCTAAAAAGATGTAATTAATTTTTTTAGTGCAAGTTGTTGTGTACAATTCATCCAAGTAGGGGAATGTAGATGTTGAAATTTTAAATGCTTTCTGTATTAATCTAATTTTTCCTCATCTTGTTGTCTTGTGTTCCTGGCCCTTACTTTTATACAAAAATAGATCATACTTTCTATGGTTGAATGGTAAAATAAGGACATCAATGCTTTATCAACTTCCTCAATTGCTAGCTGACGGTGGAAAAGGTTTCATTATGTGTAGTCTTACAGTAGTGAAAGCATCAACTGCTGCAAACATAATATTATAAGAGCTCGATATCCGTTCCTGGTGAGGCCATCTTGGGGGATGGATAGCTTGTTAGCTAAGACAAAGAGCCTTTTTCCTATTGTCAAAAATTCGTGGCGCAACTTATTCTCAACTATCTTTTAAACGGTTGTATCATTGTCACCCATACTTTGCACAGCTGTTTGTATCAATTTGTACGTTTTTCCTCAACAATTGAAGCTAGGTTTAAAAAACTTTTCTTCATTAATTTATATAAAGTACTACAAATCTCCTTCGCGCTGAAAATGGAATGGTTCACTGCACTTCCCGCTTCTCACGCACGTTTTGCGAACGCATACCGTTCACCAATGACTCTTTTTAGTTGCAAAACTAGTTACAAGAAATGTATTGATTTTATTGTGAACACTCTTTTGCACATGTTCTTCTTAATACTTCCTCGTTGGTGATCTTGTCTGTCCATCTGATCCTCAGTAGCTTCCTCAGACACTTGTTCAAGAAAACCTGGATCCTCTCTATGCACGTCTGAGATGCGTTCCATGTCTCACATCCATACAACAGGACTGACTTCACATTTGAGTTGAAAATCCTCAGCTTTGTTTGTAGTGAGCTATCTCTGGTCCTCCAAATCCTGTTCAAAGAAATAAATGCTGTATGTGCCTTTTCAATACGGGACTTTATTTCAGCTCCTGTTCCTCAATCTTTGTCAATTATACTCCCAAGATAGCAGGATTCGACGTCTTCTAGTGCCTTTCCCTCTACTGTGACCTGCTCCTTTCGTAGTGCATCTATCCTTAGGACTTTTGACTTTCCGGGGTGGATCTTCAATCCAACAGACTCTAATAGGCTGTTTATAATTGTGGCCTTTGCTTGCATTATTCCTGAGTGTGTGACAGAAGCGCCAGATCATCTGCAAAATCCTGATCGCCCGGCTGTGTGCCGTTTCTGTGTCCTCTGGTGGTTTGTTTCATCAGCCAGTCAATTGCCAAGATAAAGAGGAAAGGTGATAGTAAACATCCCTGTTTCACTCCGGTCTTGATCTCAAAGCTGTCAGTGAGCTGGTCATCATGAATAACCCTGCATCTTGTCCCTTCGTACATGCTCTTGACAGTACTGTCCCCGTCGTTTTATGCAAGAGAAATTCTGAAGTTATTCAAACTGAGCCCAAAAAATGTGAAATTATGCGATTCTGTTAATTTTAACAAAGAATGATACTGGAAAATAATTAGAAATTATGCCCAAAAATTATCAAATCTTGCTAAATTATGCGGGGTGCGTAAAACCACGGGGACAGTCTTGATGAGGTTCACCAACTTCTGTGGGATTTCTTGATGTCTCAGAATCTTCCACAATGTTGCTCAGTCTTTACTGCCAAAGGCCTTCTCATAGTCAAGAAAGTTGACGATCAACTGGGAGTTCCACTCCAGGGACTGTGTCTATTATGATCCTCAGCGTTGCAATCTGGTCCGTGGTTGACCGATTTTTCCGAAGACCAGCCTGTTCAACCCGAAATCTTGGATCCGTTGCAGATTTGATTCTCTCCAGAATGATTCTGTTGAAGACCTTACCTGGTATTAAGAGAAGAGTGATTCCTCGGTAGTTGCTGCAGTTGCTGAGACCCCCCTTTTTATGAAGTTTCACAAGGTGTCATTCTTTCCAATCCTTTGGGAACTTGCTCTCATTCCAGATCCTGGTACATGTGAGAATGAGGTCTGCCGTCACACTGGCATCTGTTTTTAGGGCCTCTGGTGGAATCTGATCTGGACCGGCCGCTTTAACGTTGTTCAGCTTCTTAATGGCATCCATAATCTTTTGTTTTGATGGAGCATCACAGCAGGTTGGTAGTTCATTTCTTGCTGGCAGGATGTCTGGCGGGTTACTTGGTAGTGGTCTGTTCATGAGACTGTTGAAATACTCTACCCATCGTCTTGACTGGGCTTCCTTTCTAAAAATGTTTTTTCCTCTTGGTCCTTTACTGTTATATCTGGTTTCCCATATTTTCCAGAAAGAGTCTTTGTGGTCTGCTAAAGGATTCGCATGTTCCCTCCTGCTGCTGCCTCCTCTGCCCTCACTTTCAGTCTGTTTATGAATTCCTCCTTGTCTTTTCTTAGTGATTTCTTTACATCTTTAGCTGTTGTCCTGTACTGCTCCAATGCGTCAGCTTTTGATCCCCTTGTTCAACTTGCATTTGTCTCTGCTTTCAATTGTCTTCTAATGCTAAATAAATCCAATGACCGTTAACTAATCCATTTTTTGTTCACCAATTTCTTCTCACCAAGTATTTCTTGACTTGTTGAAGTAAAGACTTCTTTGACCTTGGTCCAGTGCATCTCTACACCCATGTCCTCCTCACCAAGATCCGCCAAGGGTTGAAATCTGTTCCTCGGCTGCGGTTGAAACTCCTCTTTCTTGTGTCCATCTAAGAGACTTTAAAGAAATTACTTGGAACTTCGTTCTTTTGGTTCCTGTTCTGGTTTCGTGTTTTTTTAGACGAAGCTTGAGTTTCGCTAACAGCAGATGATGATCCGATCCTACATCTGCCCCTCTCTGTACTGTGACATCTTCCAGTGAACGCCTGAACCTACGATGATTGAGATAGAAGCAGGATATCTTCTGAAGCTGGGTACCTGAAAAAAGGAAGTGGGCGTAGGTGGGAGTGAGGCTGTGTTAATTGCTTGGTTATTACTTACTAGCGTTTTGATAGTGGTTTTATTTACTTTTTTTTTCAGGTAGAGCTGCAAGAAGAAAATGGACCACTTTGAGGGATTATTTTCAAAAGTCCCACAAACAGGTTATTGCGATGAAGTCGGGAGGAGAGAAAAAAAGGAAGTGGTATTTGTATGATTACATGACATTTTTGCTGCCTCACATTACAGACAGGAAGACTTGTAGTAGTAATATTATTTCAGAAGACTCTGAAAATGAGGACGATAGTTTCTCACACATATCTGAGGCTAGTGTCCATTCTTCTGAAAGAAATATACCATTTCTTCCTCAACCTGTCTCCTCTGACTGCGAAGTCGGCGCTGAACCTCTGGCACAGGCCAGTACCAGTATTGGCGAAGTTTTTGCACCCACTCACACCAGGAAGAGGAAAGCAAACTACCCCCAGGAACACACACAGACTGTTTCGTTTGATGGTGCTGCTATTCTGGAGGCTATCAAGTGGATCAAGCCAACAGAAGAAAAGAAGGATGAAACAGAATTGTTTCTTCAAAGTCTTGTACCACACATGCGAATGCTAGACCCGTTGTCTAGACTCGAATGCCAGGCTGAAATGCAAATGTTGATCTTGCGCTTTTTGCGTCAAGCAAATCATTCTAGCTCGCAGGCACGACCACCCATGGAGGAAAAACCGCAGTTCTTAATATCATGAGACACACACCCACCGTACAACCCCACTACATACAACCAATATCAAACATACAGACCATTTACCATCATATGCCTTTGTTTCTACCTATACAATATTGTGTCCACTTGTTTGTCTGAACACGGAAATTAACAGTTCTAAAACACGTTCTCACAAGATGAATTTGACTTCTTTATTCATATTTTTATTATATATCCTATTCTCTTAATGGCAGTGGCTTTCATAAATTTGTAGTCCTTTTTCTATTTGAAGTTCAGTAATATCCAGAAGGGTTTTAACTGGCGTCATTCTGGTTTCTAAAAATCGTATGTGTGCTAAACACGTCTGCTCATTTCTTAGTCTTAGAGTTTGTTGCTCAAGATGATGGTATCTCCAAAAGTTTCTCTGTTATATTATGGAAAACTGGAAGCACCCGGTACCGTCTGTTATTAGCACGTCCTTTTTCAGCCACAACGACAGCGCGAGACGCTATGCCTCTATTGTTTAATTGCGATGTCTTTTCTCGGACAGTAACGAGAGGCATGCCTATCGTCAGTACTATCGATAGTAAAATGTGCGACAACCATTTTGCTCATGTCTCGCTTACCTCTCGATAGAAGTGCTGAGATGTTCACGAATCGAAAATGGTTGCACTGTGTTTTAGCAATGAAGAAACTGAAGCCCCGCAAATCCTCAGGACCAGATAAGACTCACAATGAAATGCTTGTCAACCTCAGTCCCATTGGTAAGGGTTATATTCTCCAGCTGATCAACAAGACGTGGAATGAAAACACCATCCCCAGAGCATGGAGAAACGCCATCATCACACCCATTCTCAAGAAAGGAAAACCTGCTGAAGAAATGAAAAGCTATCGACCCATTTCACTCACCTCATGCATCGGGAAACTAGCAGAGAGAATGGTCAACCACCGCCTATACTGGTGGTTGGAAACAACCGGTGCCCTGGACAGCAACCAAGCAGGATTTCGTGCAGGCCAACGAACAGATGACCAGCTCTTCAGGCTCAGTCAGAAAGTCCTTAATGGCTTTCAGGAAAAGAAGCACACAGTTGCAGTATTCGTCGATCTCCAGCAAGCCTACGACAGGGTTTGGAGAAAAGGCGTCCTGTGGAAGATGACACAGACAGGAATCCACGGGAAACTCTACAGATGGGTGAAGACCTTCCTTACAGACAGGACAATCCAGACCAGGATTAACAATGGGGTGTCATCCAAAGCTGTACTGGAGGAGGGCCTACCCCAGGGTTCCTCTTTGAGCTGCACACTTTTCCTTGTTTTCATCAACGACCTGCCTGAGACACTGAAATCAGAGAAGGCCCTATATGCCGACGACCTAGCCATCTGGCATACAAGTAAACAAGCTGGCATCAGTGCACGGCTTATAAATGAGGATCTAGATAGATTCAACAACTACTGCTGCAAGTGGAAACTAAAAGCAAATTGTACCAAGACAATCTACACCGTCTTTACAAAAAGCCACAAAGTTGCAAAGCAAAATCTCACCATCTTACTTGCAGGAAACAAACTAGAAAAAGTTGAAAACCCGACCTACCTTGGGATCGAGCTGGACAGACAGTTTTCATGCAAAAACCATATCTGGAACCTGAAGACGAAGGCCAACAAGAGACTTAACCTTCTCAGACGACTGGCTAGCACTTCATGGGGAGCGGACAAGGATGCACTCAGACAGCTATATGTTGGCTATGTACGATCTGCCATGGAATATAACCTAACTTTACAGACAATCTGCAGCAAACCAACTCAGAGGTCTCTTGACAAAATTCAAAACCAAGCTGTACGATTTATCTCCGGAGCTTTGAGATCCACTCCAACTGCAGCTTGTGAAATCCACACGAACCTGGAACCCCTGGACTTGCGGAGAGAGGCAGCTGTAGTAGAGATGAGTGAGCGCTACAAAAGACTGGAGAAAAACCACTCAAACAGGAAAATAATTGAAGAGAGACGACCAAAGAAACGGATTCATGGAAGATCAATACTTGACATAGCCACTGAACTAGCAGAAAAACACCATCTTCCATGTAACAGAGAAATGCTGAAACCTTTAAGACCAGAACTCCCCCCAAACACTAACATCAAGAACGCCAACATCAAAACCTCCCTCATAAAAGAGACCGTGAAAAAGGAATGTGACCCAGTAGAACTGAAGACAACAGCTCTGAAGACAATTGACTCCTACCCTAGTGATTCAATTCATATTTATACAGACGGGTCAGCCTTCAAGGGAACTATAAACGCAGGCTTTGGGGTAAGAATTGAACATCCTGACAAAAAATGTGAAGAGCTATTTGACGCATGTGGTACTTCTTGTACAAATTACGAGGCTGAGGCAATCGCCATTGAAGCAGCAATCCTCCACCTGACCAACATTCTCATAATATATCCAAACAAAATCAAGAACACTATTATCTTCACAGACGGAAAGTCAGTACTCCAAGCTCTGGAAAACATTAATTTTGAAAGCCCAGCCTGCCTATCTGTGGCTCAAACAATCAACACCTTCCTACAGACCTATGCTGTCGACCTGACACTACAGTGGATACCTGGCCACAGCAACATCCCTGGAAACGACAGAGCAGACACCCTTGCCAAGAAGGGAGCATCACAAACACAACCACACAACCCAGTATCACAACAGACAGCCAAGAACATCATCAAATGCAACTCCAGGGAACAGTGGCTGAATGGATGGGCAATGGGCAAAACTGGAAGAACTGTATTTGCACACATGACAGCCCCCAACTCTAAAGATGCAATAAATTCCCTGAGTAGAAGAGAACAAGTCACAATATTTCGCCTGCGAACACAACACATACCACTAAATTCCTACCTTAATAGGATCCGCAAGGATACCCCACCCGACTGCCCGTTGTGCGACTGCCAGGATGAAACAGTACCACACCACCTCTTTAATTGCCCTGCACTTTGTGACCTGCGTAGCACCTACCTACCTGCCTCCCCAGACATCGGAAACACTCTATACAGCGACAAAGCACAGCTGATTAAAACCTGTCAATTCTTTGCCATATCGACAGACCGAAGGGCTAGAACCCAAATGGCCGCTGGATCGGAAAAGTAAAGTAAAGTAAAGTGTTTACGCTCTAAGGAAGAAATCTACAAGCTTGAATTGAAATTTGGGAGCAGGGTGATGTTTAACATACAATACCTTCTTCTCCACTTTCGTCTGATAAATTCTAGCTCATAAAATTAATATTTAAATCTACCTGTGCCCACGAAACTTTGCATGGCACCTCTGAAGGCCAGTTACCAAATACTGTTAAAAAAAAATTCTCCAAAAATCTTTATTCACTACTGGTAATAAAAAAGTTTCTCTATTTGGGCCCTATATTAAACCACTCTTTGGGTACACACACATTATCACTAGAATGTGACTCACACTCACTGTAACCAAACTTCAAATTGCTCATTTTCAGATCACAACACCATCGTGCCCCTACACCAGTGTAAACTTGAAAATTTCATCCCATGGATGTTAACTACACTGTGGAACTCGGGTTCAGCGAAGTCGCCGGGCCTGGCCTTCAATTTCGTTGATTCCATGTGTTACTTACAGCAAACTTGAGGTTTTTGTTTAGACAAAGATCGTGCACAAACAAGATACATACATGTAGTCCTCTCGGCCAAAAAAGTGTCCACGGAAGTTCAGATGGCGCTGCAATCTTTGTTTCGAAGCTCTATTTCGTTTCTTCAGAAGAAGAATAGGAATAGCACAGTTTGTCAGTTTGGCTTTTATTGTTTTTCACACAAGTAGGTTAAATCTGTTTGCAAAGTCCGCGCTTTTTCAAGAGGGCGCCACCGGATTTTGAAGACACATTTTTAATTGGTTCAAAGAGAGGAGTGAACTATCTTGTTATGAACAATCTTATTCTTTGGTGTAGATAACTGTAGGCATCGAGCAAGTAATGTTTTCGATTTTCTCAACCAAAAGTAGTTTGGTTTCAAATAAGAAGCATTTTCGTTTCTTTTATTACTGAAGAAATGCTGGAAAATTCCAGGAAAATACACTGAACTCTACCAAGCACACACTGTGCAAAAGGGCTGGTTTGTTCAAATGCATGCCTGTGTCTTCCACCATCTTGACAATGTAGGCCTACTGTTTGCGGAACAAGTTATTTAGCTGTATGGAGCCTAGCATCAGTTCATTACCTAGATCTATGTCTTTGCCATATTTGCTGGGGAGCCTGTGGCTTTTCTTCCCACCCAGGTCTGTGGTCTACCAACAGTCCGGTGCATCTGACATTGAGATTTCTGAGCTACAAGTTTTGTTTCTCACAGAAGTGGGGCAACGCGCTGAGCAGGGACTGGCTTCCGTTTTACATGTGGTCAAGGCACGATCCACTGTGGTCCATTCCCCGCCACCGCTGTCTCCTGGCGGGCTGTGGGGGTTCAACTTAATCTGGTCTGACCCTGGCAGCATTGTTGAGCCAAAATCACACAGACGAGCGGCTTGTCACGTCCTGGATCCTTTGTGTCGGTACGTAGACGTCCATGTTTAGGCATGCCATGTCCCCGAGGCCTATCCCACCCAGTGGTGTGTTCATCTTTGCAGGGACCAGGAGAATCCATGGAGATGCACAAGGCCAAAGGTAGAGCACAAGCCAACCACAGGGAGTGCGTAGAAGAAGTAGGTGAGGTAGCAGAGGAGGACACTCACTCAAGGGAGAGTGAGAGTGTGTTGGTGGGGGGCATAGCGTCTACCACACGCCGGTGGGTTCTGCCCTCCGCACCTTGTGGGGTCACACCTACTCCCAGCCTGTTGATTTTACCCCTCCTGGCAAAGGGGGGTTGGTTTGTTGGCGCCAACGATTCGCCATTTGCCAGAGCCACGTCAGTGCAGACAGGGATCACCACGAGTAGGTGCGGTTGGCTAGACTGGGAGAAGCTATATGAGACGCTTGGGTATTTCTCATCCTTTAAATGAGGCCCTTCACCAGCCCTTGATCCCCAGATCTATGTCAAGATTAGCTTATCATTGTAATTGTGTCTCGTTTGTATGATCTCTACTGATGTTCCACGCCCGGACGGCTTGTACTTCCGTCCCCCACCCTTTATGACACATACATGCACACACAGTCACGCGTCATACGTGTGCTGGCCGCCCGTCCGACCCTGGCACCCGCTAAGATATGGGTGCGTGCCAACAACGCGTGTGTTCGTATGAAAGGGGGCCGCTGATTGGTCACTTCAAAATAAAGCAGTTCACCCTTCAAGCGGCTCGTTGAATCCGAGCCTGCTCATTTGTGTTCGTTGAAACCGGGTTTTTTTAAATTGATTTTCTGAATAAAAAATATGGGAAATCTAACTCCTTTCGTTGATTCTGAGTTAGTTGAAACCGAGTTCCACTGTAGACGTTTTCTTCAATTAATTTCACTATTTTGACGAGTGCCTGATTTCACCACGATGCCTCTCAAATTTTCGAAATTTGACCTAGGCCTACCTGTCCTCATGGTTTTATGCACCCCACTTAATTTAGCAAAATTTGATCATTTGTTGCATAATTTCTGACTATTTTCCTTTATAATTCTTTGTTAAAATTAGGGTGACCTTATTTAGGCCACATATGGCCTAAATAAGCTAAACCCCCCTCCTTTACCTTATTTAGGCCACACCTGTTGCCTAAATAAGCTAAACCCCCCTCCCTTACCTTATTTAGGCCACACCTTTATACAAAGTCACAGAAATATTCCTTATGTGCTTATTGAGGTACAGTGCAGAGTGATTTTACCTGCAAGGATAATTTGACAAAATGGGCAATATCTTTATTGCTAATGGTCATATTTAGACAAATCCTATATCATTGTCTTTTTTTTTCTTAATTGCTCATGGTTATTAAAGAGTAAGCCAACTAGGTAGTAATTTCGGATTCCTAATACTAATATTATGGGCATTCTTAAAATTTTTAAACTTGTTTTTAGCGCTTTTCTCCACGTAAAACGGATTCCGTAAAAAAAACAATGACCTTATCTTTCTTTTTCAAAGTATTGTGCATATATTTGTGTGAAACTATATATTCTATGCTTTCATGTACATGAAAAAAGCTAATAAAGGCAAGCAAAATGTTCTTCAGAGACATAGATCTAGTAAGTAGGCCCACTGAATTTTTTTTATAAACCGGGAAAGATGACAAGAAAATAACAAAATTATTTTATGATCTTCACTTGCACTTGCAATTTTTTGGATAAATTATAGTCTACCTCATTGTCTTTTTTTCCCCTCATTTTTCTTCACTATTCATGACAACTGGCATGTATTGTTTTCAGTTATTATCAAGAAAGTGGATAGGCAGACTACGGGGTCTATCTAGCCAAAAGGATAGGTGGACCCCGGGGTCTACCTAACAAAATGCTAGGATTTAGGATGTGAACCCCGGAGTGAGCGTAGTGAAATAAGTAGTAGATCTAAGTTTAACTAAGGCTCGGTGGACCCCGGGGTCAACATAGTGAAATAAGTAGATCTCAGTTTATTTTATAGTAGGACTGGCGGAGCCCGTGGTCAACGTAGTGAAATTATAAGTAGATATAGGTTTAATTAAGGATTGGTGGACCCCGGGGTCAATGTAGTGAAATCAGTAGATCTAGGTTTAATTAAGGATTGGTGGACCCTTGGGTCAATGTAGTGAAATAAGTACATGTAGATCTAGGTTTAATTTTAAGGATTGGTGGACCCTGGAGTCAACGTAGTGAAATAGGTAAGTTTAAGGTGGACCCCATGGTCTACCTAACGAAATGATAGTTAGGTTTTTAGAATAGGTGGAACCTGCGGTCACCATAGTAAAATAAGTAGGTTTAATCTAGGTGTCCCGGGGGTCCACCAATCCTTAATTAAACCTTCTTATTCCTCTACGGCTATGGTGACTCCGGGGTCCACCAATCCTTTTAAAATTAACCCTACTTATTTCACTACGCTGACCCCGGGGTCCACCAATCTTTAAAGAAACACACTTATTTCACTGCGGTGACCCCGGGGTCCACTTGTCCTAAAACCTAGTATTTCGCTAGGTAGACCCCGGGGTCCACCTTAAACCTGCTTATTTATCACTACGTTGACCCCGGGGTCCACCAATATATCCTTACTTAAACCAAACCTTATTTCACTATGGTGACTCCGGGGTTCACATCCTAAAACCTAGTATTTCGTTCTGCAGACCCCAGAGTCCACCTATCCTCTTCAGGACTAAACTATTATCAATTTGCAATTTTCATTGATTAGCATATTTTTAAAAAAAATATTGAATCAGAGACTCGCTGTCTAAAAAGTCCACTGCTAATGCTATTCTTTTCAAAGAAAATGGCACAATTTGATTTTATGATATGTTGAAAAGAAGAGTTTTAAAAATATCCCGAAAACAACATAAAATGATTATATAGATCTCTCTCTCTCTCTCTGTATATATATATATATATATATATATATATATATATATATATACATATATATATATATATATATATGTGTGTGTGTGTGTGTGTGTGTGTGTGTGTATTTTATTATGTATACTAAAAGACTGAGCAGAGGCTTACAACGTAAATTCTGTGCTCTACAAGTACAGAAAATTTTAAGTTTGCGCAAAACAGATTTTAGAAAAAAAGTTGGATCTAATTATTGTAATAAAAGTAAAAGTGATTGTTATGCTGAGATTTGTTATTATTAACTCTGGAAATACAGTTACTTGCTGAATCTAAAAGTAACTAGAACTGTGCAATTCGTTTTATTTCAATTCCAAAGCCCAAAGGCATAGCAATAATAAGTTAGATCTAGATCTAGCAGTTGTAGGCTCTCTGGCTGCTTCTAGCATAGGCCTGCTACTACTGATTCTAGACAGGGAATCTAGATCTTGCTATCGCCTGCACTATTAAAGTCAAATATATTGTAAAATAAAAACAAAATTGAATTTTTTTGTCAGTCAGTACATCCCAATTGCCGTAGCCGCACGTATTAGATCTAATAGTTGAATAATGCGATACCGAAGCAACACGTTATCACAGTGTGCAGGGGAGAGCGAGGTGCTCGGTCGATTCGGTGGTTCGGCTTTTGTAGATCTATGCATTTTTTACGGAAAGCCCTATTACCTAACCCTCTTACTAGATCTATTAGTGTTGTGAAAACTTCAACCTCTACAGCTCAGGCGTCAAAAGATGCTGGAAAATAATAATACGTCCTGAAGTTTCATAATTTATTTTTATACGGAATAACACAGTACACAGCCAGTAGTTTTTATTTCATCGAGTTATAAAAATGGCCTTCGTATAAAAATTGCCTTGTTTTCAGAAGCAAATTTTAATAGTTCTAGTTCTACCGAATTGATTTTCACGCGAATTCAAACATTTTGATGACCTTTCTTTTCCTTTTAAAAAGATGTAGATCTAGGCCTGTCGGATGTGGCAGTGCGAATAACACTGAGTTGTTTAGATCTAGATCTAGACCCATCAAAACACGAGGCTTCGTGGCCGATCACAAAAGTCTACGGGGCTTATCGAGGCCGATTCGCCCTGCTGCGAGCACGTTCACTAAACTGCCTACTAGATAGAATCTACTACCAAATATTCTCTACACGATCTTTGCTACTACTACTACTAGGCCTACTAGCCTACATGTACTACTACGAGACAGTACGAGAGAGTGTCACTCAGGCAAAGATAGTGTAACTTTGACTCAGCCACGTAGTGTACACACTTTTTATACCCCAAATTTAATCCGGAAGTCCATTCAGAGGATCTGACCTTTTCACTTGACCAAAGTGTGCCAAAATGGTAGCCTAGCTTTTGCCCCTCCATGAAGGAAAAATCTGGCCCTCATTCAAACCATTGGGATTGAGCAAAATTTTGCATATTGTGCTTTGTTCTTTACAATATTCATTATGGTTATGATTTATAAGTTGTACACTGAGACAAAACTGTACTAAATGAGAAAGGTGCACCATTATGAAAGTGGAACGAACTCAGTTGCCTGAAAAGGGTAGTTTGAGCATGTGTGGCCTAAATAAGCCAAACCCCCCTCCCTAACCTTATTTAGGCCACAGTGCACTGTGGCCTATATAAGCTAAACCCCCCTCCCTTACCTTATTTAGGCCATATGTGGCCTAAATAAGCACTCCCTTAAAATTAACAGAATTGCATAATTTCACATTTTTGGGCTCAGTTTGCATAATTTCAGAATTTTTTCTTGCATAAAACGACGGGGGCAGACCTACATACATAATATGTGCCAATTTAAAAAATTCTCACTTAAGTAATAAATTTTCTTATAACGGACATTCAGACTCATCGAATTTGAAGGTTAAGCCTGATAGGACTTCGTAGTGAGTTCCCTTGTATTATGGTGGTAGGCCTATCTTGCCAGAACATGTACCTGATGAGAGGATATACTCCGGATTTGACCTTAATACTTTTACACTCCACTTAGGTTTGAACTTTAATTTACTTTACTTTTCCGATCAGGCGGCCATCTGGGTTCTAGCCCTTCGACCTGTCGATATGTTTATGGCAAAGAATTTATTTACAGGTTTTTATCAGCTGTGTTTTGTTGCTGTATAAAGTATTTTTGATGTCTGGGGAGGCAGACAGGTAAGTACTACTCAGGTCGCTAAGTGCAAGGCAGGTAAAGAGATGATGTGATACTGTTTCATCCTGGCTGTTACACAACGGGCAGTCTGGAAGGGTACCCTGGCGGATCCTATAGGTAGGAATTCAGGGGAATGTGTTGGGTTTGCAAGCGAAAGATAGTGACTTGTTCTCTTCTACTGAGGGAATTAAGTGCATTCATGTGTGCAAGTACAGGTCTTCCAGTTTTGCATGCACAATGCCCATCCGTCGTGGAGCCGGTCATTTCGTAGCGCACTTGTAAACATCAAACGCGCATTGCCATGAATATATCGCAAATCACGATTTTGGGGGGAGGGTTGCGGCTGTGCGAGTTGTCGTGCCTACCTGATCAGCTACACCACTCAGAAAAATACGTGTTGACATTTCATTATGTGGATCTCATCTTGTCCATGGGATTTGCAGGGCTTCAGTTTCTTTATTGTCCAGTTGAGGTCTGTGAGTGTGAAGTCATCTTCAAAGAGAGAGATACTTGCACTTGGCGCACGCTCTTTCTCCTTCAGTTTTTTTTTTTCCCAGACAGTTTTTATGTTGGTCAGTATGAGGTGTGGCTTTGTTAATTATACAGATGCAAAAAACTTGTTGAAGGTTTCTGCCTTTTTTTTGTTCTTCTACGATAGTGCTGGATTTGAACCTCAATAACTTCCCTCTAACTCTAACCCGCGTATAGTGTAGCAGTGTAAGGCACTTTGCTGTCGCATAAAGAAAACTGAGTTCGATTACTATGTGGTGACAATTTTTATACCTCCGTCTTTCTGCAGGGACATCATATCCCCTCAGTCCGAGTTGGTTCTGGCAGGCAGGTTGAAGCCGATCTCCTAGCTCCTAGTCCTAAACGATCTAAATTATGTCGATGCTGGATCAAAACACACCTGCCTTTAAGAAATAATTCAACTTCCTTTTGGTAGATCAAGTTTTGAACTTAAATTGCATCGAGATCAAAGAAAATGTTATGAGTAATGTGAAGACCAATTAGACAAAAATCGACAAAAACGTTTTAAAAAATAGTGAAAAGCAACACATTTCTCCATGAGAAACTTTATTACCAGTTGTCAGAGCACAAGATGTTTTTGAAAATTAAATATATTCCAATGAGATTATATAACGACAGCTGACTAGACACTTAATGACTTATGTCCTCCACTGCAATATACATAAGATTCCAGCCCTTCCACTAGTACTTCCCCTATTAGAAATATATATGATATATATCTACAGTAAAAAGATGAACAACTATATCATATGTACAAATGTACAAGAGACAAAATCGCTGTGCATGCAGAGCCTAGTAGGATTGAAGCTATGAAAAAGAATGTTATTATTGTTATTCCCTTTCATAGTAAGAAGCAGAGACATACATGATGGAGAATACCAAAAAAAAACATGATAAGTGCTATAAATAAATGGCAGTGCATTGATATTGCACATGTATGTTAAGAGTGTGGGGTCATCAATTTGACAGCACAAGCCATGGCAATGCTTTTAAATAGCCTACCATGTATGGCAAAAAGAGTAGTGTACGTTTGTACGGGGCATTATCTGTCACTTTCCACTTGACCAGCTTTGTGTGCTACTAACAAAAATATTTGCCATTCTCATCCAATAAATAATCTTTCCTTTCATAAATTCAAGTACAAAAAAAATCATACTGAAGTATTTCCCAATAAGCATATATTAATATTATCGCAACACGAAAATATTATCGATCTATAAAATCACCAGGCTGATGTTCAGATTCAAAGATGTTCATCTGATCGTATAGATCAGTATTACGGTAGTCCAAGATTTATTCTTCAGTTAGAGATCTTTGAGCAGGTCTTGTAGCTCACCAGATGCATTTAGTGTTTTCAGGTCACTGTTACCACCAACACACTGGCCTGAGATGAAAATCCGAGGAACCTGAAAGTGAAACAATAGATTGCATCAGTCTAGGGAAAACTGAAAATGAATTAGAAGAGAATGATAAAAACCCTTTCAATTTCTACCATCAGTGCAGAAAATACGCCAAACCTGACCCAGTAAAGAGGAGGATACCACTGAAAGTTTGACTTTAACTTTAACCTTTAAGAATTTTTAGGAATGGATTTGTAATAATTTTATAGATATGTTTTACACCCCCATCGATACAATTTAGATCATTTACGAGGCGAGCTTCCAACCCTGCCTGCCAGGGCCTACCTGGGCTGAGTGGGATACAACATCCCAGCAGAAAGACCCAGATACTCGATAAAACTACTCCCCAATCAAGAATGAATTTAGATCTTCTGCATATGATGGCAAAGCCCCTAACCACTACACACAGACTCTGGTGAATGGATTTGTGCAAAGGCAGAAAGTAGATCTACATTAAAGGGATGGACAAACACTAATACAGCCTAATTCTCTCTTCACTCATTCCCTACCTTTTTTGTTTGTTTTGGTAGAGGTTTTACGGCGCTCGCAACTGCATACGGTTATATGAGCGCTAGAAGATTAGAGGTGTTACAAGAAAGTAACAAAATATAAAAAAGAAGGAGGAGAGATATATAGGATGATAGATGTTTGATAGGAGAGAAGAAGCAAACCACACCAGAGCACCCGCGAACCACCCACTACCTTTTTTGTTGTCCATTACACGCTTATCTTGTTTTTATTGTATAGATATTCAACACCCCTTTCAACGCTGAACTGTTATTTTAAGAGGTGCCGACCTACAAAGTTTCATACAGTATAACTTATAACACGGATAACTCAAATTCGTTGGGACCGGCCTCGGTCATTTGAGTGATCCGTAGTTCGAGGGATATCTTATACAAGGAAGAAAATAAAACTGGACCGCAGGGACAGTTTGACGGATGCATGATTTTAAGTCTTCTGTAATATCCATCACCAATACGATCAAGCCAAATTGGTAGATGGTAGAGAGCCGCGGTGGGTAGTGAAGGGCTCACGGGATGGAGCCCCCCCTCAACTCCATCTCAAATAAATGAAAGTTTTTTTAAGCATTTGAAACCGTTACGGTCGCACACAATGAACACAGAGTGATCAGCTTGGCGGCTTGCTCGTTTATCCAATCACCGTTGTCACCGCTTACAACTATAGTAACCTAACAGCCGATCACAAAATGTCTTTAGGGCTCAGCACAGGATGAGCCTATTCCCACGCACCTTACGTAATGAAACTCTTCTTGAAAATAAAGTAGAAGCCTGGGTAAAATATCACCGCACTGAGGGCTCACGCTCTCCTAGCCTTGAAAATGGGGTGAAAGTTTACAACACACTTTCCCCCAATGACACAGATATCTACGCGCTCATAGGACATTAATTGTTATGTTTCGTTCTATTTAAATTCCGCGACTACACGGCCTAGGCCAGTTCATAGACAGGATATGTTTGAAGTGCTGTGTGTGTAAGTTTGTGTTTGTGCAGCTGAGATTTAACAGTTATTTATAAATCACGTCGGTCGACTTTTACTTTTAAGGTAACTTTTCCATCCAGAAGAATCTAACTTAAAACAAAGAGACGGAAGACAAAGGTGACTATTCTCGTTTGAATGGTTCTCAAAATACTGTGGCTCACCAATCAGTCCTGTTTACGGGTTATTGCTTGCTATTTGGTGGTAAAGTCGAAGTGTCAGCAACGTAAGCCCAACCCAGAGAGAGCCTTAAGATCTCCCCAAAATAACACAAATTCAAGAGTTTTCCTTTGGAAATTCGAACGAGATCCACTTCTTTGTCTAGACTGATACATGCACTATTACTAACTGAGCTAAACGTACAGAGCCCGTGAGCTCATGCCCTATATATAATGTGTCACGATGTGGTGGAATAAGACGCTCGTCAGTTTTTTGGGCTAATGGAGTTATTGTTATTATCTTAAAGCTTGTTCACTTGTCTTGCCTTCGGTGAAAAAACACCCGTTTGTCTCGAATAGAAGTCGAGATATCTGCAATTGAAGGAGGTGGAGGTCGCAATGTTTCAGAGGTACCGGTAAAATTAACGAGAAAATGGTACCAAAATTTGGTGGCTTCCAAAGTTTGAGTGTCCATGGAAACTGCAAATTTACATTTTTCGTGCCTTTGATCAAAGTGTTTTGGTATAATCCTCACTGGAAGTGTTTTAAAATTAAAATGGACATAAAAGATGAGTCGCAAAAAGAAAAATCGAAAAATATTACCCATTGGCCAGAAAAATGCTGGTTTCCTTGATTCCATTATTTTGACGAGCGCATGATTTCACTACGATGTCACACATAAATAGCTACATTTATACTCAATATAAAAAACAACAAAAAACAAATAGCATTTCGTTACGGCAAACTCCCACTCAACAGTAAGCCCTTTGTGCTTTATTATTCTATCATTACACAAACAGACCTTATAGTATTTTAATGATCTTTCGCTTATGACTGAATATCCATCCATATCTGGGTGAAGTGAAAAAGAATCATGCAAGGTGCCTCAAACCCCAAGCCTAAATGCACAGACCGAGTAGAAATCAGTACTCCAAAGCTCACAAGGTTAATCACTGTAATCGAAAAGGGTAACTGGTGGCCTTTCCTCCTGTATTCCTTTTTGATTTCATGCAACATTCAAGGAGGCATCAGCATAATGAGCTAAGATACATCTTACTTGATGTACACGTAACAAGAATTTACTGCTCACAAGAGAAGTTCTAACACTTACTAACAGAGATGTTTTAGAGAGTGCTTGAGTTTACAGAGGGCCAAAAATACAATAGGCACATTTCAAAAAAAAGAAAAAAAAGAAGAAGAAGAGAAGAGCCACTGTGAAAAACAGACAGACCAGACCACACCAGAGTGCCAATCAAGAACTTACTTCTGTAGTAGAGTTAGTAGGTGTGAAATTGTAAAGAGGTTTAACACCTCTTGCAACACTGTAACAGTAATTTTGTTAATTTAAGAAGTGGAACCTCGGAATTAAACGCCCATTTCCAATAAAACTGAGCCAATGGGGACAATTCTTGTAAAAAGCCTTTTCCAAGGGTACAACATCAGAGCAAGCTGAATCCCTGAACCCGCAATCTCACACTCACTGGTCCACTGGCCTAACCACTAGAAGCCCAACATCAGTCCCATGAGTTAACTAAGTTGTGGGGAGGGAAAAAACGCACTCACTGTTCTCGCATCTGTCATTTGTCCCAGCACATTTTGAACCTCGCCTCCCTCTTGCAACTTGTCCAGCTCAACAGTCTTGTAGTTGACCCCCATTGTGGTCAGCAGGGTCTTCGAGTCACTGCAGTGGGGGCAGTGGGTTTTGCTGAAAACTACGACTTTGTTCTTGCTGACAAGATCGTTGACCAAAGCTTGCTCGTGGGACTCATGGGCTGATTCCTCCTTGTCCCGATGGTCTCCCATTGAAAAGTCAAAGGGTGGATCGACAGAGCTATCCATTATAAATCTGAAAATTAAAAAATAGAAGCTTAATTGTGATATATTGTGGTCAAGACTTTTGAAATGGGTTCTTTTGTAATGTTCAAGGGGTAATAAAAAATAAGCAGAAAGGGGAGGGTCAATCTAGGTAACAAAAGCACAAATGATTAAGTGGAACATAACATTGAAAATGATAACAGCAACAAACCTCTTTTTGACCTCTCAAACTCAAAGGACCCAATACCCTTTTAAACTTAAAGACTTCTAAGGGCGATGCAAAGATGCTGCTTTCTCGAACGTTATAAGCTGCCATGACAACCAGTCACTCTTCTACTTCTTAGTGTTTTTATATAGTGTTAAGTCCCAAACTTGTCACCAAAAAAAAAAAAAAAATCATAAGGGGAACAAAAGAATAATCATATTCCCTTTTCCATATATGGCTCAACCATAGCACTAATCACTAGGAACATAAAACGTATTTGAATTGTAGGACAATTGAACTCAAAGTAGAACTGGCTAAAAAAAGGAACTGTAGATTATATAACTGTGAGCCAAAGTAGCCTACTTAAAAAGGATACAATAGATACTGCTGTACATTATCAAATTATTATAACGAGGTCCCGAGATCCGACCGTCAAGTTCGTTGAATCTGAATGTTTGATATACCGTGTCTAAGAAAGGCGTAGCTAAAATATAGTAAAATGAGGATTTGTTTATAAATCAGTTTTACGAAAGGGACATCAGCAGAGATATATGCCAAGGAGCGAGTATAAAGGAAAAGAACCAATGATGCCCCAAAGCGGCTTGCTTATGAGCGGTTGCTTCCCTTGACACAATCCCTGCACAGCTTTTGTGTCTGACTTGATGATAGTAGCCTACTGTCCCCGTCGGATAATGCTATGGTGCGGCCGCGGTTTGTTTGTTTGTTTGTTTGTTTTTGTTTGTTTGTTGTTGTTTTTTTTGGGGGGGGGGGGGGGGGCATGATTCTGCAACATTTGCATAATTTTGTGTACCCCGCGTTTTTTCACTTTTTTAAAAATAAAGTTTTTCACAAAAAACAATTTAACGCCTCGACATGAGACTAAAGCCACAGCAAAAAGTCTCATTTTAGTGAGTGATAAGTTGGTTATTTCCCTTGTTGGTGATTTTTGTTCCTTGAGCATGTCTATGTCATCATTGTCATGTTCAATTTTTCAGCCCATCAAAAGTTGTTCTAAAGTATGTTGATGTTTCATGTTTGTCAGATGCTCCTGGTTTTAGTGATGTGCCAGCATATAATCAGAGGTCCAGATGTCATTTTTTTAAAATATGTTTTTTTCTTTTTTACATTTCTCTTTCCTCTCTATACAGCTGAAAGTTACAGAGATTTTGGTGGGTTTTTTCTGACTGATGTGTATCTTTCCAAATACACAAGAAACTACTGACACCGAATGATATTAATATGTTCTATTTTCAATTCTTCTGTGCATAGATTTAAAACATGAAAATTCTTGTTGGTGGTTCAGAATCAATTGAAGAGGGCCCAGTTTTACCGAGGAGTCTCAAGTCACTGTAGCTTAATTCTCAGTTTTTCATTAGTTTCGTTTAGATTTAATCTTAGGTAAGTCCATCTTCTTAAAACGCCATTGTGACCAAGTGAGGCTTCTGTTCACAAGGAGAGCGCACCAATCCCACAACGACTTGACGATCGATTCTTTTGAGTTCGTTAATCGAACGGGGTACCCAGCTAGTACAGTGGAACTCGGATTCAACGAGGTAGCCGGGCCTGACCTAAAATCTCGTTGAATCCGAGTGTTCGTTATAGCAAACATGAGGTTTTGTGTAGATTATTGAGCATGTAATGTATAAAGAAAAGTCACAAATAGTGCCTGAAATGCCCGCATATTATGAACTGTGTAAAAAAAAAAAGACCGATTCGTTCAAATGCATTCCTGTGTCATCTCGATTGTTTACCACAAAGTTGTGTTGCTGTGTAGATCCTAGCATAACGGCAACTTTTGATTTCATAGACAAGCGCACAATTCATTACGAAGATCTACGTCAAGACTGTTTATCATTGTATTATGTAATAATGATCAGTTGCCGAGGGGAAAAAAAAACTGTGACGCGTTTGTATCTGCGACGTTCAACACCCGGATCGCTAGTGCGCCCCCCTCCCTCCCCGACACACACACAGTCATTATATATGTGTGCAGGCCACCCATCCGACTCCGACACACGCCAGAGTAGACACGTGCGCGAGTCAACAACGCATGTGTTGGTATGAAAAAAAAAGGTCACTGATTGGACGCATGCAATCGGCTAAGTGAATAATGGTTCACGATGCAGTTGCAATGGATGGTTTCTGGGAATAGATAAAGTTCGTTCTGGGAGAAAAATGAGCGAAGCCACGTCTGCGGGGGCACTTCACCCAGGAAGCGACCTTGTTGGATCCGAGCTCGCTGATTTAAGTGCTCGTTGAATCCGGGTTATTTTTATTGATTTTAAAGAAGAAAAAGAACGGGAAATCTATCTCATCTCGTTGAATCCGAGTTCTCGTTGAATCCGAGCTCGTTAAATCCGAGTTCCACTGTATGTGGGCGTATATATACTAGCTGGGCCCCCTCTCGATGAAAGGAATGATCGGTGCATTATTATCTACTGGAAGTCATTGGCCTACTATATATTTACACTACTGGAATGGAGCAATAAATCTTGAGAGATGCAAAAAATTAGGTCGAGACCAAAACTCTCCAAACAAAATGCGCCTCGCGAAATATCACTTCCGCTGTGTAGTACAGCTACCCAGATGTTTCGTTTCTCAGTGGAATAATCACAAAGGCCAAAGAAGGACGGGAACTTTTTGTCACAATATTTTTTTTTAATTCAGGAAATGAATAGATCTAAATTTTTTTTTAACGGGCTACGTCATGGGGACCTATCTTATCTTTTTGCAGGTAGGCTACTTGCCAACTTTCAACTCTGTAGCTGTTGTAGTTTTAAGGGTAAAAAGTGATAGCTTCTTCTAGGGCCTACATGTGTTTCCATGTCGCCAAATATATAATGTATAGATTGATTCTCTATCCCGCTTTCGTAGTTGTACACTCCAGACTTTCAAAGGTGTGGAAACAGTGCGTACGGCTAGTGAACGGAAACTTCACTTGTTTACAATGGTGTCTTAGAAGACAGACTTTCCCAAGATTAGATGGGGGCTCTCGGGGCCTAGAGGTTAAGGTGTTAGCCTCTCATTCAAAGGTCCCGAGTTCGAATCCGGGGGGGGCTCGAAAATTTTTCTTCTCTAAAATTGTCTCCTTTCACCTTTCACCTCCTTTCCTGCTCTCAAGCAATGTTTTGTTGTCTGCTTTCGTCTCCTCTTTCTGCCCCCACCCCCTCACCTGGGCTCCAGACTCTTTCTGCAGCCTTTCTACTGCTACTCCTTGGATCCTTCTTACTGCTGTCTTTCAGTCACACCCTTGAACTTCTACTTCTGGTACCGGTAGGAGAGATCTACACCTAGCCTTCTCGAACAAGCGCGAACAATCTCGGATGGCCCGTGTGCAAGTTGCGCACGTTAACGAAAATCGATAAGAGTAGGCTTCAGCTGCCACCCGAGCAAAATTCAAAATTTCCTACCAACTGAAAATATTAGGTACGTCCCGCGCGTTCATATGACCTATGCAGTTGAGAGCATCATAAAACACTTACTAAAAAAACCACAAAAAAACCAAGATAGCGTCAAATCAAATCAGATGGGTAACGGGGGGGGAATATAAGGGTACCGATACATAGCTTTTTTAAAGAGAATATAGTACGAGCAAAGGAATGAATGGGAAACCATGATTGCCGATGTCTGCCGCAGACCTGGCACTTGATGAATACATGATGAGTACTCACTCTCACGTTCAAAACCTCAGAGTATGTGCAGGTATAGCTGAGTACCGGTGCTTACTTTTTTTTCATCTCCTGGGGCTGGGGGCTATTAGACCTAGAATCTAGATCTCTAGTATATCTAGATCTATCTAGATCTATTCGGTTGGCAGTCCGAAACCAAAAAAAAAAAGCCAATAATAATTGAATTAAAATTCTACTTCTACTTTCACTTTACCCTTCGTCCACATTACAAACTTTATATTAGCTTGTTGCTCTGACTCTGAGCGCCGGTTCCCGCTGCTTCAATCTAAAGCAGAGCCCAAACCTAAATCGTACCACTGATCACAAGTAAAATTATCAAAAGATGCTATGGCACTGGGATTTCCTGACTAATGTTCAAAAAGGATTTTGGAACGGGGAACAATAAAATGTGGCGGTACCTTGAACTGAGTTGGGAAACCACGGGCAACGTCTTACTTCTTCTTCTATGAATTTGGACGTTATTTACGTTGGAGATCACTAGGGAAAGCCAGTTAAGAGTAGGAGGAGAATGGCAACATTTTGTTATGTCAACAAAAAAATGAATGCTAACGACATTTCATTCTTCAAGGAAATTGAAATTGTGAGTCCATATTGTATGTATGCATTATACACATTTATCTAACAAAATGAATACTGTTATTTATAGTTTCAAATAGCTGAAATAAATAAAAGTGTTTAGTAGATTCTACTGCTTTGTAGCCAATGTGGCATTTTTTGAAACTTGAAACAAGTTCAAGGTCAAAACGACCCCGCTAGTTCTAAATTCCCTACTAGATCTATTATCTTTTATCGGAACAAACCAACCATTTTGGGGATTGCGCCTTTCAAAAATTAATTATATTCCAAAACATTATTGTTAGCTTTTTATCAATTTCATAATATTCTATTGGGGCACCTGCCAAAAAGTTACTTCTCTGAAATCTTTTCAGCAAGTTTTACACACAATAATATTCCCTCTTGGCTGTGTGCTTGTACGCGCGCACGCACTACACGCCCGTCGACAGGCACCGCACCCGCTCAGAAAACAGAGCGACTTCCTGCCCATACTACCGTGAGCGGACAAAACGCAATTTTTCCCCCTTTTTGGTACCATTTTTGTGTTCTTTTGCTAAATCGGAACCCTTGTCAGTTACCCTACTTGTGTGAAAAAAAAAAAGAAATTGAAACTGACAAGCTTTTGAATAAAATTTGAACTCAAATTTCGGAAGAACGCCTTTCAAAAAGGGTTACGCTGCCGCCCCCCCCCCCCCCCCCCCCAAAAAAAAAAAACCAAAAAAAAAAACCAACAACAACAACAACAACAACAATAAAAAAAACAAACAACAAAAAACAAAACAAAACAAAAAAAAAAAACCCCTCTTTATTTCGATACTGCAGTCAATTTTAATTAAAAGGCGTCTCGTCACAGCAGTATAGCGGTTTTCATCACTTTAACTTGAACTTTCTGTTACTCTACTTCATCATCATCATCATTGCCTTTCTCACCCTAAGTCAGGATATAGGCCACGAACAAACACTCTCCACCTTTCCCTATATCCTGGGCTAGTCGCTTGATGTCACTCCACGTCTTCCCACTTTTCTGTTCGTCCATTTCCGTGACTCTTCTCCAGGTTCCACGTGGTCTTCCCCTTGATCTTTTACCCTGTGGGTTCCAATTTAACACTTTTCTTGTTATGCAGCTGCTTGACTTCCTGAGAGTGTGTCCATTCCATCGCCAACGTCTTCTTCCCACCTCATCTCAGACTGGGCTCTGTCTGGTTCTTCTTAATACTTCCTCGTTGGTGATCCTGTCTGTCCATGTTACTCTACTTGCGTTACCAAAATTTCTTTACTCCTCTTTGAGTGACGCATAGGTAAATAAGGTTCAAGAATTACTTGTGGACGACTGAGTGAAAATTCGGAGATGCTTCCCCAGACCAAAAATTAGAATATAATATAAGCTTTTTTCTCTATAAAATTTCAAAAGTTCTGTCACACCCATAATTTTAATACTCGGTATATCATCTTGTCAGCCCGACAGCAAGCCACCAAACATATTTATCAGGAATTGAGGTCCATTAAAACCCTCAGCGATGATTACCTTTGCTATATATAATAAAAATAGATTTTCGACTCTGATTTCGAATCGTCGAAGCTTTAGAAAATGTTGCTAGGCATTTGTTCTACTTCTTTACACCTCACATTAGCAAACAGTCTATCGGAGGTTGGGGGGGGGGGGGGTCTATTTGCTGAAAAAGAGCTCGACAAAATATGTCACACGTAAGAGAAACAATCATCCGTGATCGTGGTTGGTAAAGACGTCTACTCAGATGTTAGTCTAAGAGCTACAGTCCAACATAAAACTAAAATTTTCCCCGGGGTCTGAACTTCATGCACTACTCGTTGTCTTATATTTGAACCAGGGGCGGCTCGTGGGTCTAAAAAGTGGGCATGCACAATTAAGCTATCTTAGGCTGAAGATAATCAAGGTCAGAGTAAATGGGATGGTGTATAATTTTTAGGATCTTTGGTTGGTGAAGGAAAGCCTTGTGCTTTTATTTTCATTCTTTTTACTAGTGGCTTTGACTTTTAGAACTAAATATGTTTGTTAGCAAAACGTCAATTTCATTCATCCTGCATTAAAACTGAACACTGAAGTAATACCTTTCACCACTCCACTACAAAACCGTTCAAAAGCACAACTCATAGGACGGCGACTTAAGTATGTCACGTTCACCTCCATCAGGTTCACGGTCACAGAGTCACTTAAAATAGCGACAAGACAATGAACCAATCACAATTCACTTGAGCACTCCGTTGGATTGCTCCGGGGCCCCACATAATTTTGACATGGAATAGTGCACAGTCTATGGCGTTTATTTTTAGATGGCCTACTGTGGGCTATGTTTCGGCGCTATTCGACAGGAGCACATTTGAGATGTGCCGTCTTATTAATATTAATGTACAGCCAAACTCTCTACAAGTGTCGTCATCGCTTGGGTTATCCCAAAGAGCGATTTATAGGTCAGGTTTCCTCTGTTGAATATCCTGTTGCGTTTAGATACAGCGCATGAACTTAGGCATGGCATAGTCGATGTTTTACGGCGCTATAGAATAGAAATGACAATTACGGCGCCAGCGAGGGCCTTATTTTGATATAATATTTGGCTAGTGTTTGTTTCTGGCGTCTTTTATTTTGTTATTGTGTTTGCTTTATGTCATAGAACATTAAAACATTTTAGGCGGCACTGCACGACCGTGCTCTATGGACGAACCGCGCCTGATATGCACCATTCAAGTCAAGCTGCCCCGACGGGAGAACAATAACTTTCCTTAGAGTGTCAACGTCTGAGCTGCGTAACTTTATATTATTTGGGATAGGCTCAGCTCCAGGAGAATCTTTGCTTCAACAGCATAAGTAAACAGCTTTGCTGGACGTGAGCGCATGATTGATATCCATATCCCTCCACTTCTCTATTTACGTGTGCTGTGGTTGCGGTGTGCTTGTGTTAAAGCGTCTTATTGCGTGCAATTTAGAAACTTTTGTCAATTCACCCCCCCCCCCCCCCC
>NW_004797326.1:184487-187711 GCF_000002075.1 Aplysia californica | reverse complement strand
CCCCCCCCCCCCCCCCCCAACCAACACACACATGAAAAGAAAAAGAAATGACGTTAATTTGAATACCTATGAAAAGGATAATTGCGGCTCCTGCCTGTGGCTCTTTGATACATATTACATGTATATAAGGCTGAGGTTTCTACACCAAATTGTCGATTTTCTATTTTTTTTTTTTTTTTTTAAAAGAAAGATTTCTTGAGGTCTTTGAGCAGAAATCATATTTTTTAAACGCCGACACGCAGGTTTTTGTTGGTTTGTTTGTTTTTTTATAATTTAGCATAATAATAATATACTTCTATGTCACTGCTTGTGTCATGAATGTTGAGAGGGGTATCTCAAGTAAAAGTAGATGAGATTGTAAATAATATGTTTTAAAAAATCACCATGAAGTCTTTTGTTGCAAATATAATCTGTTTTCAAAATAATACAACAAGTTCATGATTACGCCCTCTCTTAGTCTGGCCTACCATCGTCCGTCCACAGGCGTTCGTATGTGGGATCTATATATATATCTCAATAAACAGTGTTTTTCGACCAAACTGCCATACTGTAACATAGAGTATAGGGCGGGGGGGGCTCTCGGATCGGTGCCTGTTCGAATCCGGATGGCGACGGAGATTTTTATTCTCTAAACAGCCTCCTTTCACCTCCGTTCCCGCTCTCAAGCATTGTTCTGTCGTCTGCTTTCGTTTCGACTTTCTGCCCCCCCCCCCCCCCCCCCAACCCCCTCATCTCCTTTGCCGCCTTCTCTGGGCTCCTGACTCATTCTGCAGCGTTTCTACGGCTACTCCTTGGCTCCTTCTTACTGCTGTCTTCCAGCCACACCCCTGATCTTATGGTAGGAAAGAGAGCGAAAAAGTTCGGAGGTCACGTGTGCAAGTTGCACAAGTTTAAGATCCCTTCACGGTCTTAAATCGATAAGAGTAGTCTTGGGTCGCTACCCGGGCAAAATTCAAAATTTCCAACCAACCGAAAATGCTTAATGAGTCCAGCACGCTCATATGACCTTATGCAGTTGCGAGCGCGGCAAAAAAAAATTACAAAAACCAACCAACCAACCAAACAAACAAATAAACAAATAAGCAAACAAACAAAGAAAACCAAGTGTATAGAGTGACAGTGCAGTGTGCAGAAGTAGAAACTTTGACGCCCGATACACAACGCACAGATTGAAAATTGACCATTTAAAACAAAGTTTTCTAAAGTTTAAACATCAAACCACGTCAGGTTAATTTGGTGAAGACAGGTTAATTTGGTGAAGAATTGGGAGAACGTTTCTCGTATGTGGGGGTAATCTTTGTTCAGTTCTCTCGTGGTCTGGGGGTCCCGGGTTCGAAACCTGACAGCAACGGAAAATTGTCTTCTTTAATTTTCCTTTACCTCCCTTCCTGTTCTCTAATCATATTCTGTCCCTTCCTGTTCTCTAATCATATTCTGTCGCCCGCTTTTGTCTCCACTTTCTGCCCTCACCATCACCCCTTTGCCCCCTCCTCTACTACTTGGTTCCTTCTTACTACTGTGCTTCAGTCACACGCGTGATTTTAGCAAAGGTAAGATCAAACAAGTAGCCATCTCGGAGGATAGGTAAGATCTAACACGTAGCCATCTCGGACAAGGACGAAAAAGCTGGGAGGTCCCGTTTGCCGCCACCAGGGCAAAATTCAAAATTAGTTCCAACCACAGAATTCTACACTAAGTGTAGAATTCTGTGGTTCCAACTAAACTAAAACATGTTTTTCTGTGTTCCGCGCCCTCATAATATGACCTTATGCAGCCGCGAGCGCCGTTAAACACTAACCAAAACAAACCCCCCAAAAATATATATGTTGGGTTCTTCGTTTTACTCTGGTTTCCCTGTCACACAAGTCAGCTTTGCCCATGTGTGTGAGTGGTTGATTTTACAAAACTTTCCACTGCGATGTAGCCACAGTGAGGTGCTTCTTTCTGCAGCCTTTCTACTGCTACTCTTTGGCTCTTTCTTACAGCTGTCTTTCAGCCACACCACTGACCTTATGGTAGGAAAAATCTACACCTAGCCTTCTTAGACAAGGTCGAAAAATCTCGGGCGTGCCGTGTGCAAGTTGTGCACATTAAGGGGGGCGGGGGCTACACCCCAGAGTCCCGATTCGGTTCAAAATTATGGAAATTGAGTTGTAAGCCTTTTTAGCTTCCTCATCCTCTCCTACAACTTTTTCATCGCCCAAGAACCCCCCAAATCCTAAATTTCTTCCCACACCAGGCATGTTTGTCCACACCATTTCCTCACTTAAGTCAATATTTTATTTTTCTTTATCTGTCGTTTTCTCAAAATGCGATTTTTCTTTTTATACGTTTTTGAACAACTCCCCCATTTTTCGTCCAATCTCCATGAAATTTTCACAGAATGAAGAAAAGATGTGATACTAAAATTTTTTGGTTGAATATTTGATAAAAGGAATAGATTTTTGTTGGTGGTGTCTGGAGCGTGGATTTTCACGGAATTTTTTTTTTTGGTGCAAAATTGAATACTACCTCAGAATAAAATTCATTAAAAAAAATTATAATTCGTTTACGTAAAAGTCAACTTAAATTTTTTTAGATCTAATATTTGTTAACATGCAGGCAAAAAAAGCAATCAATATCTTTGAACGATAAGTGCGGTATTCATTACGTACGGTAAGACATGTAAAAAATCCAACATGGCCGCCGTATCCATGGAAACCAAACGTTTTTCTCAATTTGATTTAGGATTTTAATTAAGACCCCTTACTATGCTTGTTATATGTCTGAAATATATGGTAAAATTTGGTCTGCTTATAAGCGAGATAGCCTTCAGGTGTAACCCCCCCCCCCCCCCTTTAAAGATCCCTCGGTGGTCCAAAATCGATAAGAGTAGGCTTCCGCCGCCACCCGGGCAAAATTCAAAATTTCCTAACATCGAAAAATTTGTAATGTGTCCCGCGCGCTCATATGACCGTATGCAATTGGGAGCGCCGTAAAACACTTACCAAAACAAAAAAAACAAACAAAAAAAAGTGAGGTGCTTCTCACTTCTCCCCTTGAAAAGCACCATAACCAAGCTTCAGCAGCTGAATTGTTTTAGCTTGAAAACAGTTCAACAATGCATGATAACTGCAGTACGAAGAACGAAGAGGTTGGGGGGGGGGGGGGGGGGAGGGGGAGGGATGAGACACTATCTTTGGGCAGAAATCTTATGTTTGCGAAAAAAAATGAAGACCCCCCCC
>NW_004797326.1:182299-184387 GCF_000002075.1 Aplysia californica | reverse complement strand
TTTCTACGGCTACTCCTTGGCTCCTTCTTACTGCTGTCTTCCAGCCACACCCCTGATCTTATGGTAGGAAAGAGAGCGAAAAAGTTCGGAGGTCACGTGTGCAAGTTGCACAAGTTTAAGATCCCTTCACGGTCTTAAATCGATAAGAGTAGTCTTGGGTCGCTACCCGGGCAAAATTCAAAATTTCCAACCAACCGAAAATGCTTAATGAGTCCAGCACGCTCATATGACCTTATGCAGTTGCGAGCGCGGCAAAAAAAAATTACAAAAACCAACCAACCAACCAAACAAACAAATAAACAAATAAGCAAACAAACAAAGAAAACCAAGTGTATAGAGTGACAGTGCAGTGTGCAGAAGTAGAAACTTTGACGCCCGATACACAACGCACAGATTGAAAATTGACCATTTAAAACAAAGTTTTCTAAAGTTTAAACATCAAACCACGTCAGGTTAATTTGGTGAAGAATTGGGAGAACGTTTCTCGTATGTGGGGGTAATCTTTGTTCAGTTCTCTCGTGGTCTGGAGGTTCCGGCATTCACCCCTAGTTCAATGGGTCCCGGGTTCGAAACCTGACAGCAACGGAAAATTGTCTTCTTTAATTTTCCTTTACCTCCCTTCCTGTTCTCTAATCATATTCTGTCGCCCGCTTTTGTCTCCACTTTCTGCCCTCACCATCACCCCTTTGCCCCCTCCTCTGGGCTCCTGACTCTTTCTACAACCTTTCTACAGCTACTACTTGGTTCCTTCTTACTACTGTGCTTCAGTCACACGCCTGATTTTAGGATAGGTAAGATCTAACACGTAGCCATCTCGGACGAGGACGAAAAAGCTGGGAGGTCCCGTTTGCAAGTTGAGGTCCAAAATCGATTAGAGTAGGCTTCGGCCGTCACCAGGGCAAAATTTAAAATTAGTTCCAACCACAGAATTTTACACTAAGTGTAGAATTCTGTGGTTCCAACTAAACTAAAATAATGTTTGATGTGTTCCGCGCCCTCATATGACCTTATGCAGCCGCGAGCGCCGTTAAACACTAACCAAAACAAACCTCCCAAAAATATATATGTTGGGTTCTTCGTTTTACTCTGGTTTCCCTGTCACACAAGTCAGCTTTGCCCATGTGTGTGAGTGGTTGATTTTACCAAACTTTCCACTGTGATGTAGCCACAGTGAGGTGCTTCTTTCTGCAGCCTTTCTACTGCTACTCTTTGGCTCTTTCTTACTGCTGTCTTTCAGCCACACCACTGACCTTATGGTAGGAAAAATCTACACCTAGCCTTCTTAGACAAGGTAAAAAAATCTCGGACGTGCCGTGTGCAAGTTGCGCACATTAAGGGGGGCGGGATCTACACCCCCAGAGTCCCGATTCGGTTCAAAATTATGGAAATTGAGTTGTAAGCCTTTTTAGCTTCCTCAGCCTTTCCTACAACTTTTTCATCGCCCAAGAACCCCCCAAATCCTAAATTTCTTCCCACACCAGGCATGTTTGTCCACACCGTTTCCTCACCTAAGTCAATATTTTATTTTTATTTTTATCGGTCGTTTTCTCAAAATGCGATTTTTCTTTATATGTTTCTGAACAACTCCCCCATTTTTCGTCCAATCTCCATGAAATTTTCACAGAATGAAGAGAAGATGTGATACTAACATTTTTTGGTTGCATATTTGATACATGGAATAGATTTTTGTTGGTGGTGTCTGGAGTGTGGATTTTCACGGATTTTTAAATTTTTTTGTGGTGCAAAATTGAATATTATCTCAGAATAAAATTCATTAAAAAAATTCTAATTCGTTTACGTAAAAATCAACTTAAATTTTTTTAGATCTAATATTTGTTAACACGCATGCACAAAAGCAATCAATTTCCTTGAACGATAAGTGCGGTATTCATTACGTACGGTAAGACATGTAAAAAATCCAATATGACCGCCGTATCCATGGAAACCAAACGTTTTTCTCAAATTTGATTTAGGATTTTAATTAAGACCCCTTACTATGCTTGTTATATGTCTGAAATATATGGTAAAATTTGGTCTGCTTATAAGCGAGATAGCCTTCAGGTGTAACCCCCCCCCCTCCCCTTAAAG
>NW_004797326.1:177264-181900 GCF_000002075.1 Aplysia californica | reverse complement strand
TTTTTTTTCTCCCCAACTTCAAGGTGATTTGAATGAGCTCTGGTTATTGAAAATCGAGACGAAAATAATATTGGTGTGGGCCAGCTGCTGTCTTTTCTGTAAGCGATTTCACCTAGTCAAAGATCGTGCACATAACGTACGGCCGTCACCCGTGCACAATTTTAAATTAATTTTGGCTACCGAACTGAAAATGTTTAATGTGTCCTGCGCGCTCATATGACCCTATGCAGTTGCAACAGCGCCGTAAAATACAGGGTGATCCCAAAAAAACTGAACAACTTTTTTCGTAGATATTTTCCTCCACACTGAAGCTTTCGTCTTCAAATTGGAACACAATATCCTCATTTAAAAGTAATTTGACTGATATCGCTGATATTCATTCTAGATGATTCCACTAAATAATTCTGCAGTATAATGCGCATTAAAAAAAACAACAATCTGTTTTTTGCTTTTGTCCCCCTTTTTTTAATACACTACACACCAGTACGCATTACCTCAAAATATCGTCACAATCACGTCATATTGCAAGCTACTGCAGACTAACTAGTGTAGTAGAAGAACGACAAAAATACTTGAAGAAAGGAAAACATTGCAAAAGAAACAAAAAGTATTGGGATGTACATAGAATTAGGTCACTTTCAACATATTAAAAATGTACATTCACGCATTAATGGGAAATGCTATTTTTAGCTCATGACGCCATCGGGGTCAACTTTATAAAAAATTTCTTTTAGAACACAGTCATGTTGCACCTCGTTGGAAAGCTCGACAAAAATGCTGTTTGAATATGTAATATATTAAAAAAGCTTGAAGGCCAAATAGGAACACAAACACACCGAATGGAGTTTCACAACCGTAGATTGTACACGTTCATCATGTCCGGTATTTCAAGAGTATCAAGCCCGTCAGGAAACTCCAGGAGACTGATATCATCTTCCTCAGTAAGTGATGGGCAATTTGTGCCGGTCAATCCCATGTAACCTCCACAGGAAATGGAGCATTCCAGTCCGTGGCGACGACACGTGCGATTTGTGGACTTACAATCTGTTCTACAGCTGCACTTAATCACCCTCAACAGAGAATGTGGGGCAGGTGGCATATCTGTTGTGCATGGCTCTAAGTGATCATCGTGCAGCTGCCATCCCCATTGTGTCTTGAATATTACCTGCACTTGAAGATAATCCCGAAGACTGTGGTACTTGGCTGAAGTACTGGTTGGTGGCAAGCCGTGGATTTGGACGGATGTGGCACATGATGCAACCCTTACATAGAACCTCTTGTAACGCAAGGGTGTTTGCATCAGTGCTATTGTAGAGACTGACTAAAGCTCTTTCTCCAGCATCATAGATATCTTCCTGAGTCTTTCCTGCTGTGAAAAAAATATGAGCTCGCTTTCGAAAATGAGCATCTGTCAATTTTCTCACTGGAACCATTTTTCCCAGCCCAAAAAGTCTCGAAGTTAAATCTCAGCCTTTGACAGCATGAAGAAAATGACACGTTTCTTCGCCTAGTTTCTCTTACAGGTTCTGGATGTTTAAACTTTTGTGATTGTCGCCAGCTTTTCTGTCTGATCTGAAGATAATAGGCCTGCTACTGAGCTGTGCATGGTGACAAAGGAGCACAAGCAAATCTGTATCTTCTCCAATGACAGCTACAGGGTGGGTTGCTTCATACTCCATGGCAGATTTTACTATGAGTGTGTCGGCATCTCCAGCAGCGTGAAGACAGTGGCAACCAAGAGCCATCAGAGTGCCTCTAAGGAGGTGAACGAACTCCTGTTTGTTTCTTGGATTTGAAAGGAAGTGTTCCTTGCTTGAGGTCAATGGCATTTCTTTGGTAAAGACAACAGCTGGTCCGACCACACCTGCAGAACGCCCGAGGAAAGCGGCATCTTTTACTGATGGACCCGACTCATACCGATCAAACACCACGATGGGCTTAGAATATTTCCTGTTAACATATTCAGCATACCCATTACAAATTACGGAAATGGGCTCTTTCTTCCTCAAGGGGATTTTGTGAAGACGTGAACCCCCGTTCAATATGGTCACCATGTCCATGTACTCATCTTTCGATGGTGGATCATCTTTGAAGAGGTCTCTCTTTGAATCAGCCAGCTTGGATTTGTGTGCCTCTCTCATCAACCTTGATGGTTCAAAGAGAGATGGTGGTGGAGTCGTCAGTTCATACTTCAACACAAATGGGAGATAATAATCGTCTACGTTTGCTGCTGTAATCATCCGCTGAAAGAGAAGTTGAGGATTGACTTGTATGTTTTCACCCTCCATTTAGGCAGTGATTTTGGTGTCCATGCTAACAACTTGGTCTTTTCTTTTGAAGGTGGAGTCCTTCACAGGTTTTCCCTGCATGGTCTGCAAAATAACCTTGCCAACATGGTTTGCAGTGTCGGCATGAACTGTGGAATGAGCTGTCACCCCTGTGTATATATTCCGTAATGTCTGATCACTGGCAAAGGGATTGCGATCTTTTAGGAAACTAAGGAGCAGTCTCGTATCTTTATCATCTCTCGTTTGTCTTGCATCATTGACTTCAATATGTTGTTGACTTGTATTTAATTCTGTACCAGTAACCCGCTGCATTTCATTGCATATTATATCAGCACAAGCTGGCATGTACATGAGCTACTGTGTTCTCTGTGTATCTCCCATGCCTCTACCACGCGTCAGTCTCCCTGCAGACTTTGGGTTTTTCATTAAGACTTGCTCAATCACGAGATCAGTACTCAGTCCAGCCCAGAAGCGATCACTTCGACCCAGAACGTGAAAGCCAAACGAGAAGGCAATTTAAAACTAATGGCTGCTGTTCTTCAAGCTGTCTCGTCTTCTAAAGGTATATATAGACCGACTTGGTGTACTGTGAGTGCCCGGCAGCAGCAAGGAAGGGGAGCTTGTCTTGCAAGGATTGTAAATGTAACCACCAGTCACCTGAACCTTCGGCTTTTAAGGAAGTCTTTCAAGGTGTCAATCAATAAAACAGAAAAAAAACCTCTCCCAAAAAAAAAAGGAAAAATACAGCTTAAAAAAGGGAGACACACAGGTTTGAACCTTGGTCAAAAGGTTTTACATCTAGTCTAAAAAAAGGTCCGACGACTTTACCACTAGGCTAGAACGCCACACGTCATTAATCGTCACGTTAACATTTATATGCAGCAGGCCTACATAGATCTATGCACTTGATAAAATTGAACGTTCTTTCATTCAACTTTTGTCAGCATACACACAGAGTTTGTTTGTTTGTTAGTTTAGTCTACTGGGTAGAAGAGCTCTAATGCAATAATTATAGACCATAGATAATGTAATTTACTTATTTGTATCAGTTTCCTTTAACATTTCTTCCAAAAAAGATTTGATTTCAAATGGTGCGGCCATCGCGATCATTCCGCGGACGATGTGTGCACACTGCAAATCGAGCCTCCGCTAGAGGAAACGGAGTTCACGTTTTCAAGGAAAATTTAAAAGCTTTCCCATTCGTACATTATTGTACATTTTGAGTATTTTAGATACGATGAGTTTCTCTATCAACTGCATTTCATTGTGTTTCTTTTGCTTTTATTTCCTTGCGATTTCTCAAATCTGCCAGACTAAACATCCTACAGAAGTTTGCAGACATTATTATTTTTTAAATTCCTTTTGTTTATCCAAATCCTGGTTCAGTTTAACAAGAAGCTGAGAGCATTTTGTATTGAACATTACCTCTCCACAAAATCACCATCCCTGATATTTCGTAAGTTCCGCACAAGGTACGGAAAGAATGCTAAAGTGCCATTAAGGCCTTCTTTGATATTTTGAGTAAAAAGTTACGTCAGTTCGGGTGTATAGAAAATTAAAAACCAAAAATCTCCAGAAAAAGCGACCGCTTCAGGACGAACACGTACCGTTCGAACCTCTCTAAACTCTAAACATCGTCAAGGTGCAGAACTCAGTCGCTGAATCTAAAGAGACATCTGTCTGCAGACGATGCCTGCAGCTAGGACTTTCATACACATCGACAGTCCGTATTCTTAAAGTTAAAGTAGATCTTAACTTACGCCCATACCATGTTAGGCAAACACTTCGCGAGACTGACCGGGGACAGAGGATGACAATATGTCGCTGGTTCCTCGACGGCCTTGGAGAACGCAAGAGTTTCTTAGATCACAGCTGGTTCAGTGACGAAGCGCATTTTCAACTTTCAGGATATGTAAACTCCAAAAATGCAGTCTATTAGGTATCCCACCTACCTCCCTACTGTCTCCAGAAGCCACTCCATGCTGAAAGGTGTACAGTGTGGGTGGCTTTAAGCATTCATGGTTTGGTGGGTCCTTTTGAAGACGCTAACGGACATGTTGCAACTGTGAACCCAGACCGATATATCAAGGTGCTGAAGAAATTCTGACGGATCTGGGGAGACACCAACACTGGGATCGCCAAGACCAGTGGTTCATGCAAGATGGGGCCAATCCACACGTTTCTGTCAGATCAATGACATGGCTAGCTGACGACTATGACGATCATGTGATCAGTTGCAGAAGTGAACACATTTGGGCTGCGCATCCTCCTGACCTGAATCCTTTAGCCTTTTTCTTGTGGGGCTATCTGACGGACATGATATTTCAAAACCAGTTTGAAAACATTGA
>NW_004797326.1:174895-177164 GCF_000002075.1 Aplysia californica | reverse complement strand
TGAAGTGAGAAACTTTCCGCGGGAACTGTGTTTGGCCGTCATCGAGCATTTCATTTTCAAACGACTTGTTGTTAAAAGATGTTTTGAGTCCAAAGGAGGACATGTGGAGCATTTGTTTTAGAAATTCCAGAACAAAGATGTTAGTTCTTTAACTCCCCAAGGAGAGAAGTTAAAAAAATATTGTTTAATGTCACAAGGTTGGAACAATTAAATGTTATAGAGAAAAAAAAGACAAAAATCAAATCAATCGTCTCATGACTTTCTTTGCGAGAGTGTCTTTTTTTTATTGGCGCATTTTGCGTTGATGGGTATGTCTTTTTCTTTATGCTTTTTCGTACTGAAAATAAGTTTCTTCTGTTTGAATTTTATGTTAAACAAATTCCTTTTAAATGAAGTTTATATCTGTTCCAAATTCCATCTTTCTAGGACAACATTTGCGCGAGATATTTAGAAAAAAAAAGTTGTAAAGTTTTTTTTTTTTTGGATCACTTTGACAGGTGGCTGTTAGAGCAAGTACGACTGTATTACAGTAAGTCCTACTTAAACACAGTTTAGTGCTTCAGACCGAGTTGTCTAGGTAAACAATAAATATTTGACAAAGTTTTCCCCCCAAAAACCCCCACGATCTTGTGCCCCTAAAAAAAAAAGAAAGAAAGTGGGATGAGGTGGGAGGTCGGGTTAGTGACCAATTGGAGGGGACAGCTTATGAAGGGTCGATTGCTAAGGTGAAAAACCTGTGCTTTATTTTAACTACCCCGGTACCGCTTTAATAATGATGAAAATAAATAAATCTGACGTTATTGTTCCTCGTAGGGAAATTTGTGTTTCCTGAGAGACAAACGATACGGCCGGACTGATTTTAATTTGGAGTACACATAGGCTTATCCACCGTCCAATCGTCCCATTTTGTCGCATGAATGTTAGATCGCCCACTTTTGTACAGTTTATGATTTATCGATGCGAGTAACCGGGCCTAAGACAATTAACCACTTTTCTTCTCGCGAGAAGAGGTGGTCGTCTTTAACAAACAATTTCAACTATATCCGATCTCCTTAGTCAATAATGGTCTAGGCCTTTTACTGTTTACCTACTGGATATAGTTACAGAGAGTAGTTTAGGCCTTATCCTTTTTCTGCTACCAGTGTTCCGAAATAGCCATCGTGGAAGCTGGCTGTAGATTTCCAACTTGATGCCGCTGGTCCTGATGTAAATCAATGCTGTTGCCATTATTGTTACATAATTAGAGTAATCGGATTGGTCTCCTATGATGACATAATATCTATTATATTTATGCCGTAAGGTCCCGAAGCATTGGTCTGGTTTCTACCAGACTGATAATTTATTCGTCTTTCCGTAAAGGGCTATCGGTATCGTCACTGTTGCTATGTGGTGATACTGGCATGGACCGAAAGAACCTGGATGAGCTATAATTAATTATCTCGCCAGGCTTGGCCAGTCGGTCTTTGCTGTCCAAGAGTTTGCCCTTCGAAATGTTCTTAATATCTTAAGGGTAGAACCATATTAACGCCCGACACCGACAGTCAGACCAGACCCGCCGTTTTCCGTCGGGTGCGGCCGACCATATTAACACCGGAGTGTGGCGGTCAGACACCGCCGTCTTGCAAATATGGCGCATTGTAGAAGAAGAAAATTGTTGTTACTTTTGAGACGCAGACAAAAAAGGAAAACCAAGACAAGAAGAGTTTCAGTTCATCACTTCCAAAGAAAGCGTGATACACTATGTGAATTTCATCATTTGTTTATGCAGTTGTAAGAAGATAGTGAAAAATTCAAACAATACTATCGCATGAAACATAGCAGCTTCAATGAACTACTAGAGAATGCAGAGCTGACCAAGAACTTCTAGAATTCCGTGTTGTGTCATTGAGGCAGGAAAGGGGACACAACTATGCAGAGCAAAATCGTTTAAACTACCTCCCATCTCGCCCGACAGACCGTCTTTGATAGGACATGTTTTATCGGAGACGGTCTGACCGGGGACGACACAGGACGTCGGGAGTCAGCATGGTAGCCGAAACCGTTTTTTGTTACCTTCCATTACTAAAGAGCCGGAGCGCATTCTTTTGTGCCCGAAGACGGTCTGGTCTGACCATCCATGTCGGGCGTTAATATGGTTGCAGACGGGGTGCCCATTACGGGGGGTCGGCCGATCGCGTTTGTTTTCATGGCGACTGAGTCGGGCGATTGACCCGACCCGCCGATCCCATCCGAAATGGGCACCCCGCATAGATCTATGCACTTGATAAAA
>NW_004797326.1:171733-173532 GCF_000002075.1 Aplysia californica | reverse complement strand
GGAAATCAAATGTGGTAGTGCTTGATGAAGCCCACGTGGGACGCTCAATGTTAAATACAATCAGGAAACGACAAATGCAGTTTTTGGGACACCTGAATAGACATAAGGGTCTTGAACATCTAGCTCTGACTGGCAAAATTGAAGGCAAACGAGGCAGGGGTAAGCCCAGAACAACATACTAAGGGAACCTAAGTAAATGGGTAACAGGGAAAGATCAGGGAAGCGTAGCTTTTTTGAGAGCATCCGAGCAAAGGAATGACTAGAGAACCATGATCATCGATGCCTGTCGCAGATCTGGCACTGGATGATGATGATGATCCATGCATTTGTAAGTCTTTAGTGGACGTCGTCATGGCAGTCTGTAGTTTTGGATATAATGCTGCCAAGGTTCTTGAATTTACTAATTTCTGCAAGGAGTACTCTATAAAGAGTGATGGGCATAGTTTCTGATGATAATCGTAGTATTTCTGTTTTAGATAAATCTATTATAAGGCCAATTTTTCCGCAGCTTTTGCTAGTTCGTTTAAAAAAAAAATGTATTTCATGTACTGTAGTGTTTAATAGGCAGATGTCACCCACAAAATCTAAATCTCCTAAATATGTGCCATTTGTTCATCCAATGTCTGTTTCAATGTCTTTGCTCTGTCTCATTACAAAATCGATCCCAATCCCAAAAAGTACAGGTGATAATATACAACCTTGTCTAACACCAGTATTTACTCCAAAAGATGAAGATAATTCTCCTTCAACAAGAACACAGCAGCTTGCATTGGTATATTATAACGATCTTATACAGTTTACTATTTTTTGTTCAGATGCCATAAATTGCAAGAATTTTCCACAGGGCCTCTTGGTCTATGCGGTCAAGGTTTTTTTGTTTTAAAGTCCACAAAGTTCAAAATAATTGGGACAGCTTTGTTTGGTTCTACAATATTTCTCAGAACAAACAGTTGATCTATACACGATCTCTCCGGTCGAAAACCCACCTGGTCCTTTCTTAGTCTCTTGTCTATTGCTGCTCTGATACGAGACAAGATAATGGAGCAAATTGGTTTCCTTGTACTGATAAAAGCGTTATTTCTTTCCAATTGCTGTAGTCTTTTAAGTCACCGTTTTGGGGTAGTTTTATTATGTTTCCCTTTGTCCATTTCATAGCAGCAAACAGAACACCAAACAGAACCAGGAGTGGCTCAAAATTCAATTAACGATAAAGATTCGAGACATCTTTACCGTTCATGTACGTATTAAATGACCGTGACTAGAGACTGCTTTAATAATAATTAATATTACTGATGAAATTGAAAGTCCTACTGTTCAAGATAGTCCAGTCCTTTTTAAGCAACAGAAGAGTCAAATTGGTAAGAAATGTGATATTCATGACGGACCTGTCCGCTCTCTGGACAATCGCTCAGTTCGCCTACGTAGGTGACGTCACCACAGAGCGCGCAATACGATGCCACTCATTGTGACAGCAGCTAGTAACAATGAGCCAGCGAGATAAACTGAGATGTAGGAACGAGTTTCTGTGGTGCGACATTGGTAAGCCCTTATTGTCTCTTTGAGTTTGAGCGTATTTTTATAGGCAAAGTGCTATTTGAATGTCGACAACTATCATTTTGGATTTACTTGAAACTGAATAAGAATTATTTTCAACAATCAGTCTCTTGTTCACTGTATTGCCGACAAAAATGACTGACTCCCCCGGTCTTGCCTAGTTAACGAATCGCCCCTAATGTAAGCCCTCCTTACCTACTGACCCTCCATCTTCCCCCCTCCCACCGGCCCACAATCTGACCTCA
>NW_004797326.1:168953-171626 GCF_000002075.1 Aplysia californica | reverse complement strand
GCCCCCCCCCCCTTTTATACCGAAAGTCGGTTTGAAGGGTGAAAACGACTTTTCCAAAATCTTAAAATTAATGTTTTTAAATAATTGAAAAATAATGAATGCCTATACCTACGTATAAATTGAGATTCTGAAACACAGGGACGTTCCCATTTTTTCTCCTAGAACTTCTTTATATATATACTAAAGCCTCGGACCCCAGGGATTACTTATGGACCGGTGCACCATGGGTAGCCTCATAGACCTCATAGACCGATTCCGTGGAGGCGTAATACGTTTTGTGTAGGATAATCCTGCTTGTCCACCAAACCAGAAACCAACCGACCAAAAGTCGTCCATCTCTCTGCAAGTCGATAGTTGAAACAGACAATCGGTTTTTTACCTTAGCAATCCGTGATAATTCCGTTTGGATGTGTCCCCTCAAACGACCCGACACCTCCTGACAAAAGATGGATCGCTTGGAATGCCGCATGCAGCAATGAAGGCCAAGTGTCCACCAACACAGAAATGTTCCCATTTTTTGTCTGGAGGAAACAAATTCGGTCTGTTCGTTTCCGGCAAGCATGAACTGGTCGAATGTTCAGGAACGCAAGGCAGGAATAACAGAGCTTGAGAGAGCCAATTTTTTACAATAGTAAAATTGTTAATAATAATAATAATGATAATCTAATATAATAATAATAATAATAATGATGATGATGATGATGATGATAATAATAATAATAATAATAATAATAATAATAATAATAATAATAATAATATATATACAACAGTGGTTTACGGTCTGACTCTGCTAAGTTTGAGGCGTTGATTACAAACATAGAATTAAATTTTTCATCGAAACTTAAAAGAAGAAATTATGTGTTTTAGCATTTCAAACCCACCCAGCTTTTGTCGGGAAGAGTCGAGTCGTTTTGGGTGACACAGCGAAATAGATTTCAAGGCTAAAAATCATACTAAACACATCACTTACGATATATAATCATTTCAAAGATACGTAATTGAGTATCTCAGAAGGAATTTTAATAATATTTTGATATATATAGAGTATGTGGCATCACTGTGGCTGTGGCAATACGAGGATTGAAACCCCCTGTCTCACCGTGATTGTAGAATGGAAGGTTTTCCTATTCGCCTTTTTCCATACGAGTTGCATGCATTGTGGTGAAATCAGGCGCTCGTCAAAATAACGAAATCAAAGAAATAGACATGTTTACATCCGAAGGGTAAATATTTATGGATTGTCTTTTTTATTTTAGTTAACACCTTTTATGTTCATCAATGAATAAAAAAATACTCATCAAAAGCACACAACATTGTTTTGGAATAATTTCATTTAGTGCTTCCACAATCCAACCAAAAAATCAAGACATGATGACCGAACTGGTAACGTCAGTTACGGTGGATTCTCGGCATCGATTACATAAAATCTTTCGGCTTTTTTGTCAAAATTTCTCCGGTTTCACCAAGCAAAATCCTTGATATACCATTGGTAGGCACTTCAGTGAAATTTTCAAACTTCTCCGAGGGCACTAAAATTGGATTAGTGAAAAGAGCTTGGCTTTCTGTTTTCAGAGCTTTTTTGTGCTATCTTTGTTAGTTTCGAAGCAGCGACCGTTTTTGTGAATCAATTTTCGCCCTGATTTGGCCAAATTTTTGCACTGCATTTTGTGCCACCAAAACTCGAAATTTTGCTTCACAACGTCATAAAATCCTTAATAATTGTTGTATCGTGACCATTGAGGTATCATTTTGTTTGCTGTTTTATGTAGAATCAATATATAAAAATAGAAGTCTAGTACATTAAGAGTAAAATTCTATTTACCGTTTAATTACGTCATAATCGTGACATCAGGAGTCTTATACCTATTATCACAAAGAAGAAACAGGCACACTTTCCATAATAATGGTCCGATTTTCAAACGAAAAACATCACTCATTTTGTTTTAAAGAGTTCTGTAACTTGTTATTGGGGAAAAAGGATTAAAATTGAAAGCAGTTTCAATCTTACATGCATAACTCAAGCAGGAGGTTGGCGGGTGCTCTGGGGTGTGGTTTATTCCTATTAACAATCAACTGTCCTTATTTCTCCTCGTTCTTTTCTGTGTATGTTACTCTCTTGTAACACCTCTAATCTTCGGGGCTTATATGACCTATTTGTGTTGCAAATGCCGTTAAACCCAAGCATAACACAGACTTGAAGAATATGAAAAAAATTCAACGAGTATGGTGTAATGTGGGAAATCACCATAGAATATGACAATTACTGAGTGTCATCAAATACATACACACATATATATATATATACCATGCAATGACTCATATCCCGAAGAACAGCGACACCAGTTCTATGATCAACTGAGTGACCTTTTAAAGACCGTGGATGACAAAGATAATGTGACAATGATGGGGGACTTGAACGGCAGAGTGGAAACAAGGAAGACGACATGGGAGAGATTCATACAGCCACACAGTGACAGGGAAACAGATCAAAACAGCAATGGAGAAATGCTATTACAATTGTGTGCAGAACATGAGCTCGTCATATCAAACACCTTCTTCCAACACAAAAGGAGTCAAGTTAAAACTTAGTACAAATGCAATGATCTAAAGATAGCATCACAAATTGATTTCATCCTAGCCAAAAGATCGAAACTGAGAAAAATCAGAGACTCA
>NW_004797326.1:167025-168508 GCF_000002075.1 Aplysia californica | reverse complement strand
TGTGTACACTGTCTTGAGGGCTATCTCCCTTATTTATACCGTAGATAACATTTTACGAAATTTCCCACTGATAAAGAACATAGTGAAGAGTCTCCAAACCCGCAATCAAATTTCAGAAAACAGGTTCGCGTCCATGGCGATGGCGGCTATATTGGATTTTGTTGACATGTATTACACAGTTAATATCTCAGTTACTTTCAATGGAAATATGTTGCTATTTTGCGCACAATAGTTCTACAAAATGGCCTGTTGAATTTTCCTAAACAAATTAGAAAAATATTAATTATTTTGTTTTCGTGAGGTAGTATTCAAGGTTGCAAAAATTAGTGAACATCCACACTCCTATCTATTTGAAATTCAACAGGGTGCTTTTTAGTGTTACATCTACTCTTCATTCGATTAATACGTCATAAAGATTTTGATGAAAAAAGGTTAAATTATTCAAAGAAATATATATACGCTTTAGTAAAAACTGTGGTTTGAGAAAACGGGCGACAAAGGGAAAAATTAACTTTATGAGGAGATGGTGGTGACTTACATGTCTGACGTATCAAAATTAGGCTTCAGGGGGTTCTTATGCGATTAACTAGTAGTTGTATGAGTAGGTACCACAAGCGAAAATATTTTTGAACAATATTAACGTTTAAACCTCAGTGGTTCACATCTACTCTATGAAACAAGGACATTAAAAAAGAATTATCAAAATCCATCAATAAACAATCGAGATATGGTATTTCAAAGTTTTATTTTTGAACGAAACCTTTTCAAATGCGACTTTCACCCATGTTTGAGGTGTTCTAAAATACAAAGTGCATGATCAAATTAATGAAAACTTTGTTTTTCCCAGAGCTGTCAACAATATTGATATCTCTAAATCAAAGCATGTTAGAATGACTGGTTTCCAAGATATAGGCCTTCAAAAATTGAAAAAAAAAAGCCAAAATTTGTCATTAAGAGAGGCTGAAGAAGGCAAATTTTCATACATCTCAAAATCCATGCAATTGATTGGAATCGAGGCTTTCAGGGTGTACCCCCCCCCCCTCTCCTTTCCCCCTTAATTTTGCAATACACTTCAACGGGGCATGCTAGCCGATAATTTAACGCCAGCGATCATTCTCAACTTCAGGACGCTGATGTTTACTTTGTTGAACAAGTCAGAAAGAAATCAATCACCGCGTCAACTGTAGCGTCGTCGACACAAAGCATTGGACAGGCATTAGCTTCCAGAAAGATTATCTCTCCATTTTTATCGATTAAAAAGTCGATTCCAGAGATGTCAAGGCCAATTGTTTTCGTGATCGTCAGCGCCATGCTTTTCATCTCTTCCTCACCCTCGATTGTGGAGAATGTGCCTCCTGTGGACATAAGACTTGACTTGAATAAGTACATATTATGTGAGATGTATGAGACACCGGTGTAGAATGGAATTTCTGTACATGTAAATTTATAAAAATATTTACATTATCTATTTATTTATTTATTT
>NW_004797326.1:162094-165304 GCF_000002075.1 Aplysia californica | reverse complement strand
CTCTTCAGGTGTCCCAAAAACTGCATTTGTCGTTTCCTGATTGTTTTTAACATTGAGCGTCCCACGTGGGCTTCATCAAGCACTACCTCATTTGATTATAATATATAAATGTGTTCTGTTAGAGCGTGTTTCCACCAAAACCGAACACATGTATACTGACACACGCCCCTTATGTGTAATTCCATAATTTACTTGTAATGTCCGGTACTTTTTCTGGAATTACTCACGTTTAGGGTTAAAACAGTCAATCTTCGGATATAAAGACGCACGCCCTTATAATACTTGTTAATTTTTGTGGTTGTTTATGTGCTGTTCTAATTCTTATTCATTCTGTTGTGAAACCTTTATTTTCCCCCTTTTTACACTGTGTGGCTACAAATGATATTCAAGATGCTTAAAACAGAGCACAAGAAATGCTGGTGCTTTAGATTAAGTTGCCTCTATCAATGTATTGCTATATTATACGTCTTCACAGAGAGTTGAAAGCTTGAAAATAAATGGCAACTTTTATGGCAAATTTTGCCATTTTTGTGGCAACTTTTGGCAACTTTTGGACAAAAGAATGGCATCAAAAGCAGATGCTAGATTAACCGTGATAATTTGGGGTTCAAAGGGAAGATTTCTCAACAGGTTTATTTGACGTCTGTGGCAAAATCTCCAAGAATTCGGAATTGGAACTTAGATCTATATATAATAATATAAAATTATAATTGCAACTATTATCAACTATGATAAAACATTCATTACCCTCGACGCAGTTTGACTGAACTCGGGTGTTGACAGTGTTCTGGATTTTGTAGGCTGCCTCTACCTTCCCGCCGACACACAGAGCTCTGAAGTGCACGCCATGGCTGGCTTTGATGTACTCCTGTAGCAGGTAGACGCTGTCGTCAAGGAGACTGCCTCGTATGTCTTCCGCCACGTCCCCCGAGGGCAATAGCATCACTCGTTTGCCCTTTTAAAAAAAACAACTCAAAAGGGTGTGCAGTTTGTTTGTTTGTTTGTTTTGTTTGTTTGTTTGTTTGACTAATGAGAAGCACATCGACACAGTACATGTAATGGTCATTCACTGCTGGGGAAAAGTAAGACAGACAGGCAGAAACAACAGAGAGAAAACAGAAACAACAGAGAAAAGTAAAAAAGTAGGACCAACCTTTGGCACCCTCCAACCACCCATGTGAAATCTGTTGTTCTTGTTGTTGCTGTTGCTGTTGTTTTTGTTGTTGTTGTTGTTGTTGTTGTTGTTGTTGTTGTTGTTGTTGTTGTTATGAAAAGTTTGTGAATTGTGACTCGATCCCCCCCCCCTCTCCCCCCCCTTTCCACATTTCTTCGATAATGGTCAAGTTTATTTTGGAGTTTAGGAGTTTGCAATTAAAATTTTTAAAATCTTTATAAATGTTTTACCGTGCTGGCGACTTCGAATTTAATAAGGTCATATGAGCGCGTGAGACACATTAAACTGTTTAAGTTGGTAGGATATTTTGACTTTTGCCCGGGTGGCGGCCGAAGCCTACTCTTGTGTATGTATATATCTCTCGATTTCAGATCATGCAAGGGATCTTTAACGTGCGCAACTTGCACACGGGCCCTCCGAGATTTTTCGCCCTTGTCCGAGAAGGCTAGGTGTAGATCTTTCCTACCAGAAGATCAGGGGTGTGGCTGAAAGACAGCAGTAAGAATTAAGGAGCCAAGGAGAAGCAGTAGAAAGGCTGCAGAAAGAGTCAGGAGCCTAGAGGCACGTTTTTCTCTGGGGGCAGAAAGAGGAGACGAAATCAGACGACAGAACATTGCAAGAGAGAAGGAAATGAGGTGAAAGGAGACAATTTGCGAGAAGAAAATATTTCGGTCGCCTTTGAATGAAAGGCCAACACCTTAACCTCTAGACCGCGAGAGCCCTTTAGAAATAAAGAAAAACAACTTTGGATGATTATTCGTTTATTAAGGAGCCAGACTGTCCCTTTGATTTGCCGTTTTAGCCCACGGTTGTGAAGGTAACTCACGATCCATTCAGCTATCAGAGAAATAATGGGCACCATTCCAGTCCAGCAGCATAAATTGAAAAGCAAAGAATCAAATGATGTGGACGTCTCACTCGTACACATGATATAATTCAATCTTTGCAAAAGCCTACAACACAAAAATACCTGACTACAGAGCGAGAGGAAGACCCTGGAAAAGGTAATTCGAGGGAGTAAAGGACACCTCCAAAGCTAGCAATTTCCGGCTTCAGAAACTTTATTCAGTTTGCAAAGACCTGACGTCTCGTTCTCCCCGCGCCACCTCACGATAGTTTCCCCTATAATGTCTGTCCTCTTATACCACAAGGTGTCGAGTGGAGATATACAATTGTCTGACATGGAAGAGGCGTGCTGCTGTTTGGATCGCCATGTTAATTCCTGGGGGTGAGGGGTCTCTTTCACTCCGTCAATTCATCTTTTCCTTGGCTTTCCTTTTGCCTTGAAGCCATCGAAACGCAAAAACAAACAAACAAACGACCCCCCCCCCGTCAGGGCCAACCCGGGCTGGGAGGGACACGACAACGTCCCAACAGACAGACGGAGAAGTACTCGTCGAGATACGGTAAAGGTAAGATCAGTAGCCTACTAACCCCGTTAGCGTCAGCAGACTTGAGGATGGCGGGGAAGTCAATGGCCAGCGGAGCCTGGACGAGCTGTGTCAGCCCCGTGGCCGTGTCTGTGCCGTAGGTGGCGCTGTCCGGCATCTTGAAGCCCAGGGGAGCCAGGAGCTGGAGCTGGCGGAACTTGTTTCGGCACACCAGCATAGACTGAAGACAAATTTAACAATGCATACATTAGACCAGGTAATTTAATTATTGTGTATTTGAACTCCATCCCAAATCAAACAAAACAAACAAATAATTATAAAAACAAATAACAAAAAAACTTTTAAAAACCAAAGTAAATAAATAAACAAATCTGAGTCTGAGTTATTGCGTGAGTCTGTTAGAGGAAATTGGGGTGGGGGTGGGGTTGTTTCATCTGTTGTCATAATCTGTCCCCGTGGTTTTATGCACCCCGCATAATTTAGCAAAATTTGATCATTTTTTTGCCATAATTTCTAATTATTTTCCTTTATCATTCTTTGTTCAAATTAACAGAATCGCATAATTTCACATTTTGGGGCTCAGTTTGCATAATTTCAGAATTTTTCTTGCATAAAACGACTGAGACAGCATAATGGGTCGGGGAC
>NW_004797326.1:159410-160504 GCF_000002075.1 Aplysia californica | reverse complement strand
AATAATAATAATAATTACGCATATCCGCGCTCTACAGCATGCTCTTTGCGCTTTACAATATTATTACGAGGGGCATACTAGAAGTTTTTTACCTGACCATGAAGGAATAAAGGTAGAAAGCTGAAATTTGGTAGTAAGCTTAGTTTTTCTTTATGTATTCGCCCCCCAGTTTATGCAAGTTCGCCATCTGTGTAGGACCTTGAAAAGACCTTGAGAATAGAGGGCCCTCTCTATGCCAGAAAACCAGCCCTCTACCGCTTCTTTGACCTCATCATCAGTTGTTTTTTTACCCCAAAATTTTATCACAGCCTAGGATGAGCAATCAGTTCCATATTTCCTTTATACGGCATGCATCTCCGTAAAAATATCATGTAGTTGCTTGCCTAGCAAGAACAAATACTTCATTACTGCCCTTCGCTCAATTTTCTCCATTTTTATGCTGAAACTGGAGAACAGCATACCCCCATTCCCTTACAGTGTGCTGTTGGTAAAATCAGTTATTTGAAATTCCCCAAAATTTACAGGCATTCTAGGAAGATGATTGTTGGCTTTCACCCCAAATTTCAGCTTTCTACCTCTATTCCTTCATGGTCACCTAAAAAAACTGTTGGTATGCCCCTCGTATTACGGTACTCCAGTTAACCCAAGAACATTCAGAAACATTATCGGCTTCCCAGGAAGCATTACAGCTTTCAAATAGCGTTGGGTATATTTTTTGTTTGGCATACCTCCGAAGAATTGATGCATCGTACACCCATCACTTCCAGCTGTCGAATGGCATTGATGATGTGAGTGGAGAAATTGGGCGTTGTAGGGAGGTGAGCGAAGGCCACTTTCGGCAAGTGTTTCTCCAATTCACCATTCACGTAAAGATCTGTGGAGTTAAGGGGAAAAACCGTTATGCGCTCTCTCTCTCTCTCTCTCTCTCTCTCTCTCTCTCTCTCTCTCTCTCTCTCTCTCTCTCTCTCTCTTTCCTGTTGAAGAAGCAATGCTTCTATACATATATGCTCTCTCTCTCTCTCTCTCTCCAGTTGAAGAAGCAATGTTTCTATACATATGCGCTCTCTCTCTCTCTCTCTCTCTCTCTCTCTCTC
>NW_004797326.1:154602-158185 GCF_000002075.1 Aplysia californica | reverse complement strand
GGGGGGGGGACAAAACAGTATAATGTGGCACGACATGAGAGTGGGGTTAAAACTGTTCATCAAATAAGTAAGTCGTCCAATATTATTCAAAGAAGGACCCTAGTTGTATGTGAAACTGGTAGTGACTGCCACTTTAGAAGCTGAGTTGAAAAGAAGATACAAATAAAATGTTGGCAACAAGCTCTCATCGTATCAAGTATAAAACAAGAGATTACAAAGAATTGAAGTCACCAAACCATATTGCAATAAACACAAGGGTTAGTTGTCAAACTAAATGATCTAATTTTTGACATAATTCCGCTGAATGCCCAGTCTGTGAGGAACAAGACTACCATCCTGTCTGATCTTGTTATCACGTCAAAGCTGTCCTGGTACTATTCACAAAGACGTGGCTATACCAACATTGAGATGGAGTTCTACTGACAAATGCATCAAGTCGTGATCACAAAACTGTTAGTTATCCAAGGATAATAGGCTAAAAAGGGGGGTTGGGAGGGGGTTGGGGGGGTCTGTGTCGTGTTTGTAAAGAAAGCTTTCTATGAAAGCCACACAAATCTGAGTCTACGACAGTTACGAATGCTTGGAAATGATGACAGTTTTATGCATTTAGATCTATTCTAGATATCTACCTTCCATCGAACAGGAAAAATCTATACAATACATTTTTTTTTATCGTATTGCAATACAATCTTGATCCTTGTGTCGAAACCAAGATCATGCCCTTCATTATTGGGGATTTCAACTTTCACTTTGAATCCAAAGAGAATTGAGAAGCGCCTACAGTGAATATGCATTGGAGAAGTACAGGACAATAGCTAAAGATGTCAAGAAAAGACAAGGAGGAATTCATGAACAGGCTAGCAGAGAAGGCAGAGGAAGCAGCGATAGGAGGGCACATGCGAAACCTTTACCAGACCACAAGGACACTTTCTGGAAAATACGGGAAACCTGAAGTACCAGTAAAGGACCAAGAGGGATAACCATTTTTGGAAAGGAAGCTCAGTCCAAACGATGGGTAGAGCATTTCAACAGTCTCCTGAACAGACCACCACCGAGTAACCCACCAAACATCCTGCCAGCAAGAAATGAGTTACCAATCTGCTGTGATGCTCCTTCAAAACAAGAGATTCTGGATGCCATTAAGAAGCTGAACAAAGGTAAAGCGGCCGGTCCTGACCAGATTCCACCTGAAGCCCTAAAAGCAGATGCCAATGTGACGGCAGACATCCTCCTCCCACTGTTTACCAGGATCTGGAATGAGAGTAAGTACCCAAAGGATTGGAAAGAAGGACACCTCGTGAAGCTTCCAAAAAAGGGGGATCTCAGCAACTGCAGCAACTACAGAGGGATCACTCTTCTCTCAAAACCAGGTAAGGTCTTCAACAGAATCATTCTGGGGAGGATCAAGACAGCAACGGATCCAAGACCACGGGATGAACAGGCTGGTTTCCGGAAAAATCGCTCAACCACCGACCAGATTGCCACGCTCAGGATCATTGTGGAACAGTCCCTGGAGTGGAACTCCCTGCTGATCGTCAACTTCCTTGACTATGAAAAGGCTTTTGACAGTGTAGACCGAGCAACACCATGGAAGATACTGAGACACCACGGAATCCCACAGAAGTTGGTGAACCTCATTAAGAGCATGTACGAAGAGACAAGTTGCGGGGTTGTACATGATGGCCAGCTCACTGACAACTTTGACATCAAGACTGGTGTGAGACAGGAATGTTTATTATCATCGTTCCTCTTCATATTGGCAGTTGACTGGCTGATGAAGGAAACCACCAGAGGACACAGAAACGGTATACAGTGGACACCATGGAAACAGTTGGACGATCTGGACTTTGCAGATGACTTGGCGCTTCTGTCACACTCTCAGGAACAGATGCAAGCAAAGATGACAATTTTAAACAGCCTATCCGAGTCTGTTGGATTGAAGATCCACCCCGGAAAGTCGAAAGTCCTAACGATAGATACACGGCGAAAGGAGCAGGTCACAGTACAAGGAAATGCACTAGAAGTAGAATCCTTCTGCTATCTTGGGAGTATAATTGACAGAGAAGGATGAACAGGCGCTGAAATAAAGTCCTGCATTGGAAAGGCACAGGCTGCATTTATTTCTTTGAGCAGGATTTGGAGGACCAGGGATATCTCATTACGAACAAAGCTTAGAATTTTCAACTCAAATGTGAAGTCAGTCTTGTTATATGGATGTAAGACGTGGAACGCATCCCATATGTGCATAAAGAGGATCCAGGTTTTCTTGAACACGTGTCTGAGGAGGTCAAATGGACAGACAAGATCACCAACGAGGAAAGTGTTAAGAAGAACCAGACAGAGCCCGGTCAGAGATGAGGTAGGAAGAAGACTTTGGCGATGGATTGGACACGCTCTCAGGAAGTCAAGCAGCTGCATAACAAGAAAAGTGTTAGATTGGAACCCACAGGGTAAAAGATCAAGGGGAAGACCTCGTGGAACCTGGAGATGAGTCACGGAAATGGATGTACAAAAAAGTGGGAAGACGTGAAGTGACATCAAGCGACTAGCCCAGGATAGGGAAAAGTGGAGAGTGTTTGTTCGTGGCCTATATCCTGCCACATGGTGAGAAAGGCAATGATGATACAGTGAATATCATTCTTAAAGCCAAGAAATGACATGCACATGGAGTACAGAAAGTTATGAAACCTACCCTGGGTCCAATTATAAGCTGGACTGGACCCTCACTAGTGACTCTCATCAAGTTTGGTATTTTCTTTTTTTGTGTTTGTTTGTTGTTGTTGTTTTTTCTCGTAGCCTGATTTATCCGCCGTTGGCTTTCTTGGCCAGTCATGTTTACACCAGAGCCCTTTTAACTTTAGCCAGCTACGTTTCGGGGGTGCCGGGGTCTGCCTTCACGGTTAGGTAACGCCTCAGTGACATAAAGTCACACCGTACTGCACCCAGACCCAGCTATCCCATCTTACGCTCGTCAAAATGTCAGTGAAATACAACAAGTGTTGGACAAAGCCATCTTGGACCACTACTAGATCTAGAGTCTCTCTTGATACAGCAAAGGATGGAATTATGAAATCTCCGCTTAAGTTATGTAGTGCCGATCCTTTCCCCATCACTTTGTTAATACAGCACAATGTTACTACTATAGTCATTGACCCACTCCATTCACGTACAGCACCTTCATGTGCAAATACCCACTCAACAGCAAACTCTTTGGATTTACAATCTGTATCACTAGATAAGTCGATCAGTATCTTTTAAGAGTTCCTAGAAAAGGAGGTAAAAACATTAGTTGAAACACCGTTTGCCCACCTTGCCCGATCAGTTTGGAACTCACATCCCCAACCCCTAAGACATACAACATCTGAGTCTAAACTTAAGATATCTTTAAAGACATTTATTAATGACACCATTTTTATGTCAGTAGATTCATGTTCAGTACAATGTTATGTAAATGACTAGATCTATGTATGCATTTATTGCGAATATATTCTATTATGTATTGTATGTGCTCATTTCGTAACGATGTGAAAGCGTGCGCGAGTGATAAACAAGTAGATGTGTGTGTGTGTGTGTGTGTGTGTGT
>NW_004797326.1:147314-152631 GCF_000002075.1 Aplysia californica | reverse complement strand
TGTGTCTGTCTGCGTGTTAGCTTGTGTGGGGAGGGGGGAGGGGCAAGAGCACACGCTTGCGCGGCGAAGCACGAGTTTTTGGCAGAGGTGCAAATGCGACAATGCCATATATAACAATATAAAAATAAAAATATACCACCATTGATTTCCCGGCTATAAAACAATGATAGCTGCATACACATCGCTGCTTTCTACTTCACAGAAAGTTGTTCCGAAGATATATTTACAGCAACAACGGTTACTACAATAACAATAGCAAGAGGAACAAAAGCAACATCAACATCAACATCGTGTGGAAGACCAAATTCTGAGAATTACGCAGAAGATTTCCGATGGTTTCCAAAAGAAGGAAAAATCGGTACTCGTCCTCCTCGATTTTTCAAAGGCATACGACACGGTCTGGCGAGAACGCCTACTCCTCACCCTCCTGGACAGAGGTATCCCAGATACATACGTTTTATGGCTGAATGACTTCCTTCAAAATCGTCAAGCTAGAGTCCGATTCAATGGAATACTGAGTGATAGCAGGAAAATGAACCAAGGTCTCCCACAAGGTTCGGTCCTGGCACCCATCCTCTTCCTTTTTTATATCGACGAACTGGCGAAACTACTTCCGGACGATCTCACAATTTCACTCTACGCTGACGACGTCTCTATCCTCGCTTCATCACGCACGACACGAGACGCCGAAAGTCTGGCACAAAGAGCGGTGGACATCGTTGCTGACTGGAGCAGGCGATGGAAACTCACGCTAAACGGCTCAAAGAGCTAGACAACATTCTTCACGCTCGCAACATCTGACTCGGAATGGAAGCCGTACATCACGATAAATAATTCGTCAATTAGGTATGAGCCCTACGCAAGACTCCTGGGAGTCACACTCAACCGCAGGCTCACGTTCAGGAAACAGGTTGAGACAGTAATAGCTAAGGCCACACAGAAGATGAGGATGCTCGGCGCTGTAGCGCACTCAAAATGGGGATGGAGGAAAGACGACCTACGCAAGGTCTACCTCACTCATATACAAAGTGTTCTCAACTTTGCGAGCAGCAGCTGGCAACCGTGGCTGAGCAAAACTCTGATAAATAATCTGGAGGTGATTCAAAACAGATGTCTGCGACTGATTACCACCCAAGCCCAGTCCTCACCGATCGAGGCACTTCAAGCTGAAACGGGGGTCCCAAGCATTCAGTCCACCATAAATGCTAACTGTCTCCGATCAAGAGAGAAGGCCCTCCGACTGAACAACGACCACCCTCGACGAATTGCGGCAACGGAACAAGTGCACAGACGCCTAAAAGGACGCAGGGATTTCCGAAAAAGGGCCGAAGACGTCAGCAAAAAGAGCCCACATCTGTTCGACTGCGAGAGGAGGCCCATCACTTACTTCGAAACCAGGCCCTGGGAACGTGGAATCAACCCCGACATCACTTTTCCCCACCTGTACGGCATAAGCGGAAGGAGTGACTCCAGTGGGAAGATTCAAAGCGCTGCTGTTCGTCGAGCACGAGAGCTTGGCGCACAGTACAATATCTACACTGACGGCTCGGCTAGGGCAGGAACAACGGACGGCGGCGCTGGAGTCGTCATCACAACGGGGAACCCGTCCAACCCTACCGTTGTCGAGACATTGAGGGAGAAAGGCGCCATATTTACGTGCTCTTTCGAGGAAGAAAGGAGAGCCTTGGAAATGGCCATTGACTGGATTGACAAAGAGTGCGATGCATCCAACTCGGTCGCTATCTTCACCGACAGTCAATCACTATGCATGGCACTAGTGGGAACATCACCATCCTTCGACCCATTGCGACTACGCATAAATAATGCAATACCTCAACCCACAATTCAGTGGATCCCTGGTCACCGCGATATCCTCGGCAACGATCTCGCTGACAGTAATGCCAAACTGGCAACAGCACTGCCGGGTCCAGGCCGCCAAATTACTTATGACAGTGCGTGCGCCCAGATAAAACTAATTACAAAAGACCCCCCTATATGCCACACGCGGACGAAGGAAGTCTACAGGGCATTTTCCTTAAAACGAGAGGCTCTTATTATGTCCCGCAGTGACCAGTCATTACTGGCAAAAGGACCGGTCATTTCTCTGGGCTTCGGGCCTACAAAAATAGAATAGACAAAACATCGGACCCAATATGTCCATTGTGCAGCGAGGAGCCCCAAGATTTGGAGCACTGGCTGCAGAGATGCCCCGCCACGGAGGCCCGGTTGTGGCATCTCTTCGGGGAGGATTCAGGGAGGTTGGACTGCCTCACCCGCTACCCAAGGGAGGCGATGGCCCTGGCGAAGAGCACACTCTTCGGGGCTCCGAACATTTCGAACGGATAGGCTACCACACACACACACACACACATCAACATCGACAATAACAGCAGCAACAACATACAAAATTTCTGCATCTACATGTCCTTATTTTGATTAATTTTATACTGAAGTGCGTGCGCCAGGAAAAACAACTACCATCTGCTCGAACAACAAACATGCCCTGTTCCCTCAAATGAGAATTTCAATAAGAAGTAAAAGACCTTCTCTTCTACTGGATAACAAAGAAAGGTACAAAAGGTAATGTTTTAACATCATCCATTAAACTCCTATCATATTAATCACCTTTATATAATTACTAGCTGGGCCCCCTTTCGATGAAAGAAATGATCGGTGCTTTAATATCAACTAAAAATAGTCATTGGCCTACTATATTTACACTCTACTGGAATGGAGAAGTAAATCTTGAGAGATGCAAAAAATTATAAGGTCTAGATCTATACTCTCAAAACAAGATCCGCCTCGCGAAATATCACTTCCGGGTTTTCTAAAATTACAGAGACAGAAGCGTCGGCCTACAAAAGCGATCGGCGAAATAAAGAAATTTAGCTTTTTGCAGCAAAACTTTTTAAAAACTGAAAAAACCAAGGGTGTCATGCTCTGGAGAATATTTTAAAGAATCTTTTGGCGAAAACTGCATGTCGATCGATGTAGCCATTAAAAAGCCTTTCGAACAGCAACATTCGGCCATCACAAATAGATAATAGATAGTCGATACTGTCTAAGGCACGGTCATCCATTGTCGAGGAGAAAAGTGGCGGTCTTGGATAAGTGCCCGTCTTTAACAGGGGGCCGTGTTACACATAGAGTCAAAATAGCGTAAAAATATACAAGGGAGGAAATTGGAAGCGGCCGTTTGTACAATACTTAGTGATTGTCTTAAAAAGGTGGCCATTACATTAGGCTGGGCTGTATTTTTATGAACTTTAAATCGTACACTATCAGAATACAATCAGATTGCCGTCTCAATATCGATTGTGTATGGCCTACCACCTGACACACTTTTATTGTTAACAATTAGCGTTCATTTGTAGAGAATATCATGAGCGTGTGAAAAGGTCTGTTTGTATGTGTATGTTCACAGATGTAGATCTATAATATTGAAGAAAGGATGAGAGATAGTTTACGTGTTTCGGTGTGCGGGCGTGCTTGCATGTGACTGTGTGTATGTGTGTGTGTTTGTGTGTGTGTGTGTGTGTGCGAATGTGTGTGCGTGTGTGTGTGCGTGCGTATGTGTGAGTGTGTGTGTGTGTGTGTGTGTTTGTGTGTCTGTCTGTGTTTGTGTGTCTGTGGTGCAACACCAAACCATTGTGCCAGCATCTGGACACTAAAGACACGAATGCATTTCTTTTGGGAGGGAATTTCAAAACTTAGTGTCATGGAATGAAAATGCTCTTCCACTCAACTTCATTTATAACCTGATAATATATAGTGGGCATTCTCATAAAATTCCCATTCCCCAATCTCAAATGTCTTGATGGTGTGGCGCTTTGTTGTTCATGCACTTGTGGTACGTGTATCGAAGGGCACTTTGGTAATCAGATGAGGCTTTAACCTGTAGCCAAGTCGGGGCTGCCCAGTTTGCCACAGGCCCAGTTTGTCACAGGCCCAGTATTTGAGTATTGATGACTGTCATAATTACAGCACTTTAACACTGTAGTTGTAGCATATAAGTTTTGTGTCCTCTACCTTCAAATTGGTGGTGTAGAGATAGTCCCTCTAAAATGTCATAGCAGCTTGTCTTGTTCAATGTTTCTTCCTTTTTTTAATGTAAATCAATGCAAATTACTCAGTACAATTTCAACAATGAAAGTTCTTTCGTTTAAAACAATCAAAAAATAAAATTAAATCCATACAATCAATTAATCATTCATTTACTCTTTTTAATACTCGCAGTACCGAAGGCTCCTATAGTGAAAAACCCTCAAGTACCGCACCAGTTTAGAACACTGAAGAAGTGGTAGAATTTTTTTAATTGAAGAAACCTTGGCAGCCCAAGAAAAACGCTTTAAAATTTTTGAGAGGTTCATAAACCATTCAGCTATCATATACTGTGACTTCCTTAGGTATTTACTTAGTGCAGTGCGTCCATTCATTGTTTAATTATGTTTAGTGCGCCTGGTCGCGTCGGAGACTTAAGTCGCCAGCAGTAGTGAGCGCATACTACGGCCTCATGGCGACTTAAGTCAGTCGCCGACGGTACTGTAAGTGAAGAGTGTCAGTGATAACTTCCATCGTGCAGGGCGCAGTTGAGGCGGAGTGGGCCTGTGACAAACTGGACCTGTGACAAGCTGGCATACATTCCACTAAGCCGGTAGCTAATATTATGTCACCAATAAGAGTGTTACAGTCCAGAGCATTATCAAATGTAACATCAGGGAAGAGTGCTAAACGAATAGACAGAGGCCAAACTGGAAGATCAGTATTTGCACACGTGACTACGCCCAACTCAAAAGAAGCAGTAAATTCTCTGAGTAGAAAAGAACAAGTCACTATGTTTCGCCTGCGAACACAACACATCTCACAGATAATTCCTAGCTGAACAGGATCCGCAAGGAGAATTATTATACCCACCTGCCTGCCCGCTGTGTGACTGCCAGGATGAAAAGGTCTCACGTACCACCTCTTTACCTGCCCTGCACGTATGCTGCCTGAGTAGTACCTGCCTACTTGCCTCCCCAAATGCCAGAAAAGCTCTAAACAGCGACAAAACGCAACTGGTAAAAACTTGTAAATTCTTTACCATATCGACAGGCCGGAGGGCTAGAGCTCAGAAAGAATCAATAAAGGTGCAAAGTAGTAGTAGTAGTATTCTTTCGGGCATTTTCAAAGGCCAATAGAGCAGCGTGCGTCGCAGGAGGTAAGAGTGATGGCTCCTCAAAAAAAAAGAAGAAAAACTTTAATCGAAGTATCAAAATACAATTTAAAAGATAAATAAATAAATAAATAACCCCGAAAGCTGCCTTTCTTGCAGAGA
>NW_004797326.1:144136-146603 GCF_000002075.1 Aplysia californica | reverse complement strand
GTCTGGGGGGGACGCTTATTCCATACCTTAGCTAAGTTAGAGTACATGCACTTGCCACAGTTCGGGCGGCACACATGAAAGAGGGAGTCTTCAAAGGTTTCACATGTTATTCTTTGGTTAGGTCATAAATCACCAACGCTATCAATAAAATAATTCAGTTATTGTCACACTTTTGAAAACCACGTACCTTGAGAAACGATGCACACCACTCAGCTGCTTTTGGACCTGACGAAAAATATACAATATACAGGCCAATGCTTGCCAATCTGGACAATATCGCCCACTAGTGGATAGTTTGGTAATTTTTGTGGGCGCCCGGAATCATCCGGGTAATGACAGGTTTCAGTCACTGTCCCGCTTGGAAAAGCATATAGGTTAGAGGTACAAAAAATGTTTTGCCTCTGAAAGGTGGCAAAAGTGGGCGCTGGCTATAAAAATTAACGTTGAAACGTGCAGGCGTAAGCTGATTATCTCCGTTAAAAGCTGTGTTTTGACGCAGCCAAAGCAGTGCTATAAGGAAGGTGCCATTTCAGAGAGAGAGAGAGAGAGATTACATATCCGTTAAAAGCTGTGTTTTGACGCAGCCAAAGCAGTGCTATAAGGAAGGTGCCATTTCAGTCAGTTCATGCCTGACAACCGAACAAAAGGGGGCTATAAAATATAAAAATGAATTACAACTTGTGTGACGCCATGAACTTCAACAGCTTGAAGCTCATAGTCTATGCCAGGAAGGTGAATTTTTGTCTAAGCCTATAAAGGGCTGTCACAACATATATCGTGAAAGGTAGGGATATGCGAGTTAACAATAATATTTTAATTGCGAGTCCCGAGTCCGAATAATTATTGAATACTCGGGTGAGTACTCGAGTACTCGAACCCTAAGGAGCGCAAGCTCAATGTGTTAAGCCTTGCTGATGCCAAATCTAAAATTAATTAATTGGATTATTAGTAATATATAATAAGAATTAAACAAAAGCAAAACAAAGTTAGTAATGGTAAAAACAACAAACAAAAATATTAAAATTACTTGGATGATTTGAATGGTGCAAAGAAGAAAAGCCAAAAAAACAAAAAAACAATGCAACTTAAAACAAACAAACAAACAAATAAATAAATAAAAACGATGAAAACTGCAAAACCTTTGTTTCTACAAATCCCGAGTACTCAGAGATTTGGACTCAAGCCCTTACTCGAGTACAACAACTATTAATTCGAACATTTGCCAGGGCTGAGTACTCGCACACTCCATAATAACAATAAACGGAAACTGTTGTCAGACTACTGTACAAGATTCATATTAAAATGTCGGGTCATAATATGTATTATTTTATACTTATTCAATTTTTTACACAGATAATACACACTGGCGTTGGTGGTGTGGGAGTTAGTTGGCGAGTAAGTTTAGCTGTGCAGTTCAGGGGGGGGGGGGTAAAAATTGAAACAAAGATAATTTTGGTGTCGTTAGAACCAGAAAATCTTCCTCTATAATATACTAAAAATCGACTGCTTCAGCGACGTAGGACTCATGTCTCCTCGAACACGCCTCTGTGTGCTTTGAGTGGCCGTATTTCGAGCGACTCTTTACATAGATGTGTTTTTAATGTAGATCTATCAAGAGTCAGAGTCCAAAATGTATTCAGTTTTTCATCTCTGTATGTGCATAAAAGTGGGTAGTGCTAGGCTTTAAACATTTCGTTGCCTGACCCGAGTCGGTCACTTCGGTTGGACAATACGTATACTCTTGTATACTCTTGCGTTATACTTCCATACCCCTCACCTCTCATCCGTCTCACCTCATCCCTCTCCTCACCAACAACCCATCGTCCGCCCTCTCCCTTCATTCATCAAGCCCTTCACCCTTCCACCCCTATTCTCCCACACTTCTACCCCTATTCCCCAACCCCTCCTCAATCCCCTTTCCCCAACCCAACCCCTCCTCCTATTCCCTACCTCAAACCCTCACCCAATTGTCCCGTCTCCTGACATTCCCAACTCCTCAAACCATTTATTACGGCGTTGTCGTGGTGCGAAATTGCATTTTTTCCGGGCCGAACTTGTGCCAACCGTGCTCTAAGTTTTCTCAGGGTCTCAATATATCGTTCAGAGTTGATAGTGGAGCCCTGTTCCAAAAATTCCATATGAATCAGACCATCGCAGTCCCTAATCACTGTCATAAGCACTTTCTTTGCAGATGAAACAACTTTGACCTTCTTGGGGCTAGGTGAGCCAGTGTGCATGTATTCTTTCGATTGTCTTTTGTTCTCTGGGTCATAATGATGTACCCAAGTCTACTCTCCTGTAACTATACAGCGTACGAAAGCCTCACCTTCATCGGTATAACGAGCCAGGAGTTCATCATTAACTTGACTTCGGTTCAATTTCAGCTCGGGTGACAACAAGTGGGGAACCCACCGTGCACACACTTTCCTGTAACACAACACGTCATGGATAATACACTGAGTACTCA
>NW_004797326.1:138470-144036 GCF_000002075.1 Aplysia californica | reverse complement strand
CGGGCATTTTCAAAGGCCAATAGAGCAGCGTGCGTCGCAGGAGGTAAGAGTGATGGCTCCTCAAAAAAAAAGAAGAAAAACTTTAATCGAAGTATCAAAATACAATTTAAAAGATAAATAAATAAATAAATAACCCCGAAAGCTGCCTTTCTTGCAGAGACAAAAAAATACAATTTAAAGTAGTAAAATTATACCCAAAAACCAAAAGCAACAACAACAAAAAAGAAAGAAAACAAAAAACAGCGAAAAACGTACTGTCTTATTTCTTTTACTGCTGTCGACATTTGAAGTGGCAATGAAAAAATCCATTTAAACCTTTCTATGTCTCTTATTTCCTTTTAAGAGTTTTAACATACTCGCTCAAGTGTTTTTATAGTATACCACTTGAAAAGTGTGACTGAAAGTAAATATTATAGATCTTTAATTTTTCCCAATGGGAAGCCTTTTGGCGACAGCTTGGCGTAGCAAGAAAAACGATGTAGGAATGATTTTCCTTGGGCTATACTCTAAGACTCCAAGATATCGAATAGGGGGGGGGGGGGTAGGAATAAAAGATGAGATTGAGAGGGGGGGGGTACAAGTGGTCCAAAATTAACAAGCGGGTGGATCTGTTTTATTTCTCCTTCAAAGAATAAAAGAACAAGAGACCTTGAAATTCTAGTGATTTGAGTAAATTACTGAGACAACGTTTCCCATATAGAAACTAATCAGTTTCATTAAAAAATATAAGCCTATGTACAAAAGTTTTTAAAATGCACAGAAAATTTAGGTAGCCAACCCGTTACCGGCACTAATACTGAGGGTAATTTGCCATTTACTACAAAAAGAAAGAAGTTTCATTCAGCCATCTAGATTCTAGATATAACGTTTCACATGATCGTCGGTCGTGGCAAGCTGAAAAATAATAAACGGGGGGCATAGAATATGGAGCTAGGAGGGGGGGGGGGGAGAAGGGTGCGCAAAAAACTGCAAATTAATCAGCGCGGGTCTGGGGGGGACGCTTATTCCATACCTTAGCTAAGTTAGAGTACATGCACTTGCCACAGTTCGGGCGGCACACATGAAAGAGGGAGTCTTCAAAGGTTTCACGTGTTATTCTTTGGTTAGGTCATAAATCACCAACGCTATCAATAAAATAATTCAGTTATTGTCACACTTTTGAAAACCACGTACCTTGAGAAACGATGCACACCACTCAGCTGCTTTTGGACCTGACGAAAAATATACAATATACAGGCCAATGCTTGCCAATCTGGACAATATCGCCCACTAGTGGATAGTTTGGTAATTTTTGTGGGCGCCCGGAATCATCCGGGTAATGACAGGTTTCAGTCACTGTCCCGCTTGGAAAAGCATGTAGGTTAGAGGTACAAAAAATGTTTTGCCTCTGAAAGGTGGCAAAAGTGGGCGCTGGCTATAAAAATTAACGTTGAAACGTGCAGGCGTAAGCTGATTATCTCCGTTAAAAGCTGTGTTTTGACGCAGCCAAAGCAGTGCTATAAGGAAGGTGCCATTTCAGTCAGTTCATGCCTGACAACCGAACAAAAGGGGGCTCTAAAATATAAAAATGAATTACAACTTGTGTGACGCCATGAACTTCAACAGCTTGAAGCTCATAGTCTATGCCAGGAAGGGGAATTTTTGTCTAAGCCTATAAAGGGCTGTCACAACATATATCGTGAAAGGTAGGGATATGCGAGTTAACAATAATATTTTAATTGCGAGTCCCGAGTCCGAATAATTATTGAATACTCGGGTGAGTACTCGAGTACTCGAACCCTAAGGAGCGCAAGCTCAATGTGTTAGCTTTCTAAGCCCTGCTGATGCCAAATCTAAAATTAATTAATTGGATTATTAGTAATATATAATAAGAATTAAACAAAAGCAAAACAAAGTTAGTAATGATAAAAATATTAAAATTACTTGGATGATTTGAATGGTGCAAAGAAGAAAAGCCAAAAAAAAAATACAATGCAACTTAAAACAAACAAACAAACAAATAAATAAATAAAAACGATGAAAACTGCAAAACCTTTGTTTCTACAAATCCCGAGTACTCAGAGATTTGGACTCAAGCCCTTACTCGAGTACAACAACTATTAATTCGAACATTTGCCAGGGCTGAGTACTCGCACACCCCATAATAACAATAAACGGAAACTGTTGTCAGACTACTGTACAAGATTCATATTAAAATGTCGGATCATAATATGTATTATTTTATACTTATTCATTTTTTTACACAGATAATACACACTGGCGTTGGTGGTGTGGGGGTTAGTTGGCGAGTAAGTTTAGCTGTGCAGTTCAGGGGGGGGGGGGGGTAAAAATTGAAACAAAGATAATTTTGGTGTCGTTAGAACCAGAAAATCTTCCTCTATAACATACTAAAAATCGACTGCTTCAGCGACGTAGGACTCATGTCTCCTCGAACACGCCTCTGTGTGCTTTGAGTGACCGTATTTCGAGCGACTCTTTACATAGATGTGTTTTTAATGTAGATCTATCAAGAGTCAGAGTCCAAAATGTATTCAGTTTTTCATCTCTGTATGTGCATAAAAGTGGGTAGTGCTAGGCTTTAAACATTTCGTTGCCTGACCCGAGTCGGTCACTTCGGTTGGACAATACGTATACTCTTGTATACTCTTGCGTTATACTTCCATACCCCTCACCTCTCATCCGTCTCACCTCATCCCTCTCCTCACCAACAACCCATCGTCCGCCCTCTCCCTTCATTCATCAAGCCCTTCACCCTTCCACCCCTATTCTCCCACACTTCTACCCCTATTCCCCAACCCCTCCTCAATCCCCTTTCCCCAACCCAACCCCTCCTCCTATTCCCTACCTCAAACCCTCACCCAATTGTCCCGTCTCCTGACATTCCCAACTCCTCAAACCATTTATTACGGCGTTGTCGTGGTGCGAAATTGCATTTTTTCCGGGTCGAACTTGTGACAACCGTGCTCTAAGTTTTATCAGGGTCTCAATATATCGTTCAGGATTGATAGTGGAGCCCTGTTCCAAAAATTCCATATGAATCAGACCATCGCAGTCCCTAATCACTGTCATAAGCACTTTCTTTGCAGATGAAACAACTTTGACCTTCTTGGGGCTAGGTGAGCCAGTGTGCATGTATTCTATCGATTGTCTTTTGTTCCCTGGGTCATAATGATGTACCCAAGTCTACTCTCCTGTAACTATACAGCGTACGAAAGCCTCACCTTCATCGGTATAACGAGCCAGGAGTTCATCATTAACTTGACTTCGGTTCAATTTCAGCTCGGGTGACAAGTGGGGAACCCACCGTGCACACACTTTCCTGTAACACAACACGTCATGGATAATACACTGAGTACTCCCTACAGAAATCCCTAGCATTTCAGTGACATCTCTTACTTTGATCCGCCGGTTTGCTTGGATGATCCCATCTACTCTCTCCTAGTGTTGAACATCACTGGCAGAGTTGGAACGACCACATCGAGCTTGGTCATGCAAATCTGTCTCTGCTGGACTGGTTTCAGCGAGCTCCTTTGCCCATCTTCGAACAGTACTTACAACTACCAGCTTCACCATAGACAAGCTTAATTTGCCTATGAATATAGATTGGTGCAGCTCCCTCTGCAGTAAGAAACTCAATAACAGCTCTTTGCTTTCAGCGCATGTTCATAGATTTGCTGGACGCCATTTTCTCGGCGGCAATGTACCCTAGCTTCATTGATATAAACAGAAATAGCATACAGGTATTACATCTTAGTATAATTCTGTTTTTGGGGGGTTTGAGAGGATACATATTGAAAGTCAATTGTGTACAAATTTCATGAAATATCTTGAATAGTTTAGAAGTTATTGAGGACACAAAACTTTTTTAACGACCCTCGTACACCTGGAGTAATGTGTTCTGTGTGTGTGGTGGGGGGGGGGGAGGGGGGATAGGGTGTTCCTAGGATATTTTAATACATCTGGAGTTAGGTTTTCTCTGAGTGTGTGTGGGGGGGGGGGGGGTCCATATAATTAATAATAATATAATTAGTTGTCTAGTGAGCTAATGTGTCTCTTTCTTACTCTGAACAAATTTTCCCTTGTCGATTGTACTACGACCATAACTTGAACATGTTTTAATAGCATAGCACTTTGGACACTATTTAGATCATTAAAGACGTGGGCTGTTTCGACCGTGTCGCCAGGGCCAAGGCCAACCATGGCTGAACCGCAGGCGCGGTTCGTCTATAGAACACGGTCGTGCACTATCGTGCAGTGCTATCCAATTTTTAAAAAATGTTCTCTCACGGAAAGCACCCACAATAATAAAATAAAAGAAGACCAGAAACAAACACTAGCAAAATATCATATCAAATCAAGGTCCTCGCTGGCGCCTTAACTGTCATTTCTGTGTTTATAGAGCCGTAAAACATCTACTATGCCATGCCAAAGTCCACGTGCTCTATCTGTACATAATAAGATATTCAACAGTGGTAACCTGACCTATAAACCGCCAGTTTGGCGGTACATTGATATTAATAAGAAGGCACATCTCAAATATTCCCCTGCCGAATAGTGCCGAAATAGCCCACAGTAGGCAGTCTAAAAGATAAACACGATAGACTGTACACTATTCTATGCCAAAAATTAACTGAGCCCTGGAGCAATCCACCAGAGTGCTTAAGTGAATTGTGATTGGTTCATTGTCTTGTCACCATTTTAAGTGACTCTGGACCGTGAACCTAAGGAAGGTGAAAGTGACGTAGCCTACTAAAGACACCATCCTATGAGCAGTGCCTTTGAATGGTTTTGTAGTGGAGTGGTGAAAGTTATTACTTGAGTGTTCAGTTCCAATGCAGGAAGAACGAAATTGATGCATAGCTTACAAACAATATATATATATATATATATATATAAGCCTATTCTTTCTTCGAGAGGTAGAGAGAAAGCGTTCTCGGAGGTCATGTACTACGATGAAGAGGCATTAAGGATGAGCATCCCTTTAGGACAGAGAGTAAGACGATTCGTATTTAGAACATGTGTTCAAAGATGGCAGAGAGTAATTTTTAAAAAGACCGAAATAAAAAACAACAACTTCTGCTCAAATGTTTAACCCGGGCGTCTTTTCGTATTAGGCCTTGATTTTGGGCCTTTTATGCTGTATAAGATCGGTGCACGCATAACTTATACTTATTATTCAACCCATCATTCGTTTGTTGGGTCTGCAGTGTCCTTATATGGGTACCACATAATTTACGAGAAATTATCTAAACAGTTACCAGAACTGTAATGTATCTTTCACTTATGGCATAATACACACTCACAAATAAATACATGCATACAAATATACACACACAGACACATACTCTCTCTCTCTCTCTCTCTCTCTCTCTCTCTCACACACACACACACACACACACACACACACACACACACACACACACACACACACACACACACACGTACAAACACATATATTGCACATCCTTTCTCATCCACTTCTGAACTATAGCTGGCGGTAACAAAAACACTTCAAACAAATGATACGGGGAGCCTATTGGGGGATCGAGTCGGGTCGGGTCGGGTC
>NW_004797326.1:135122-138370 GCF_000002075.1 Aplysia californica | reverse complement strand
GGGGGATCGGGTCGGGTCGGGTCGGGATGATCGCCCGCCTCATCGCCGGAAAACAAACGCGTTTGTTTTTTAGGCGACGAGTCCGGCTCGATTGGCTTGTGCCACGATAGCCGCTTTGCGCCCTCAATCTGACTAGCGAACCGCCCAGACCCGACCCGATTCCCCAAATGGACACCCCGTAAAGGAGACCTTTATGTAGTTTTCACACATAGAGGAGAAGAGTCGACGAGCAATTCCCGATAAGATAATGCCAAATTCGGGTTTAATCGTAACGAGCATCTGGCCTTGACTGTTGACATTATTGTGTCGGCGAGAACTTGGGGACACGCTCGCCGGGCAATAATTTAGGACGGCGAGCATATCACCGAGCATCTCGCCAAGCGTCATAAATAATAATAATAAATAAATAGCATTTGTAGAGCGCATATCCCCGCTCAACAGCCGGCTCTATGCGCTTTACACTATATTATTACCCAAGCAGACCATAGAACACTCCGAAACATTCTCAGCTTCCCGGGAAGCATACAGTGCAAGCAGCTGATTAAGCGCTCAAACACTAACAAACTGACAAGATCTCTCGCTGTCTATAGCTGGGTACCCATTCCCACCTAGGTGAAGTGAGGAAAATTCGTGTAAAGTGCCTTTCCCAAGGACACAACGTCGGGTCCCTGACGGGATTCGAACACACGACCTTACGGTTGCGAGTCCGAGAGCCTAGCCACTAGGCCACCGACACCACAATTTGCCGAGCAATTAGTTTGAATCCTGGCCGCTTGCAGAGCCAAGAAACGTAGCGGCCGAGAAAAATTTAACACACTGACAAACTCGCCGACCATACTGACCATCTTGCCGACCCGTCGCCGTGTTTAGTCGGAGTGTAATGTAATAATATATAAAGATTTGTTTTGTTTTTGTAAGTGTTTTACGACACTCGCAACTGCATAAGTTCATATGAGCATGCGGGACACACCAAACATTTTCAGTTGGTAAGAAGTTGTAAATTTTACCCGGGAGGCGGCCGAAGCCTACTTTTATCGATGTTGGACCACCAAGGGATCTTTAACGTGCGCAAATTGCACACAGGTCATCCGAGATCTTTCGCCCTTATCAGAGAAGGCTAGGTGTAGATCTTTCCTACCAGAAGAACAGGGGTGTGACTGAAAGACAGCAGTAAGAAGGAGACAAGGAGTAGCAGAAGAAAGGCTGCAGAAAGAGTCAGGAGCCTAGAGGAGGGGGCAAAAGGAAGTGAGAGGGTGGGGGGAGAAAGTGGAGACGAAAGCAGACGACAAAATATTGCAAGAGAGAAAGAAAGAAGGTGAAAATGAGACAATAATTCTAGAGAGGAAAATATTGTTTTGGTCGCCACCCGGATTCGAACCCGGGACCTTTGAATGAGAGGCGAACACCTTAACCTCTAGGCCACGAGAGCCTCCAGTATATAAGGATTGGGGGGGGGGCAAATTGTTTATGCACATTCCTTCAACATGTCTCATATGACACAGAAGATGGATGCGTACTTCAGGTATACATAAATATACATAATATGGTGCCCTTGCTGTTTTGCTGGTGCAAGAAGAGTAGATGAGGAAGAGGAGGAGGAGGAGGGCCTGTAGGGTTAGACCATGGCTCATAAGAAAACCCCTGTATTGACAGTTTGAGAAGCTGTTGGCTGAACCGCAAGTTGAAGATGTGGCACCCTTCAAGAACTTCCTCAGAGTTTCTCCAGAGTTTTTCCGAGAACTACCGGAGAAAATCTGCCTCACCACCCACAAGGCATACACTTTCTGGAGACAGTCACTGGAACCTGACATCAAGCTGCCATGTCACTCTTCGATACCTGGCAACAGGAAATAGTTACATGCTCGTCGTGTTAACGTTGGCCCGCCGTGCTTGAGTAACTCAGACTCCCCGTGCAAGATGTTTACACGCGAGCAAAAATGTAACCCGCAGAGTTGGAAATTTAACTCGGCTACCATTCAGATCTCGTCGGTGTGCAACTGTCACTCGGATGCCACTTTGCACGCCGAGCTATTTCTGACACTCCCCGAGTCCTCCCCGAGTTTTCCCCTAGCGAGTTATTGATTCGGCGACTCATTTTTCGCTCGACAAAAATTTAAGCAAGTTTGAACATTTCGGCAAACTCCCCATGTAATAATTTCAAAGAGAGGTCAATTGCTCGGCGAAATGTATGCAGAGTAGTCCCGCCCTGCTGGGCTTTAAAATTTTGTCTTACTCGGCTCCATTGCTCCTGTCTGTGTGAACACCGCATTTGGTGTTAGGTCAGTACCAGTTTGTTACGCCAATCTTATCGCAACTCAATGCGTACTGCTGCTCATCAGTGTGCTGAAGCATCGTGTTACCACCAAAATGAAAGAATTAATAATTATCTTCACAGAAATCAGAACGCCGACGTAACAGTATACCTGATGATGTTTAACTCTACACTTTACATGCTAGACAGACCCAGTACCGGTGGTACGAGGAAACGCGCACTGCACCCGCGCCGGTTCTTTCCCTCACCGATATGGACTCTCAGCGTCCCAGGGTGAGCCCACGCAGCCAACTTTCGTTTACGTCGTTGACGTCACTGCCACGTCATCTAGTTGTATAAAAACCTCTTTATAGTGTACACAAACACAGTTCCCTGTCTTGTTGGCCCGTGCCCAGCATCTGACTGCAGTTATGTTCGGCTACATCTTTATCCTGCAAGCAGCTCATGTTTTCGAAGTTGAGGTTTTGTAGAAGTCGGCTCACTTATGACCACCACAGTAAAATTGGGTCCTAAATCCTTCGCCATTAGAACCTATTATTGTGTCTGTCTCAAAAGCATGGAACAGATTTCCCATATTCGGAAACGAAGGAGAGCAATGATTACTGTACGTGTGTTTATATTATGTGACATTGATGACGGAGATTTGTTTGTGTACGACTGTGCTCACGGGTGTAGGGACGTGTTTGTGCGGATGTGTGTATGTTTATGGGTAGGTGTGTGTGTGTGTTTGATGTGCACGTGTGTATGTATGTGTGTGCGTGTGTGTGTGTGTGTGTGTGTGTTTGTTCGTTTGCATAAAAGGGTGGGTAGGTGGATGAGAACGTGTCTTTGCGTGTGTTAACGTAATTTGTAAAAAAAAAAATTACTTATGTACAGGCCCACGTGAACACAGTATAATAATATAATCAAATCTCGGAAAGAAAGTGAGAGAGAGAGAGAGAGAGAGAGAGAGAGAGAGAGAGAGAGAGAGAGAGAG
>NW_004797326.1:128017-134457 GCF_000002075.1 Aplysia californica | reverse complement strand
TCACTCACTCACTCACTCACTCACTCACTCACTCACTCTCTCACTCACTTACTCACTTACTTACTTACTTACTTACTTACCTACTTACCAACTTACTTACTTTCTTACTTTCTTACTTACTTAGTTGGAGAATACTCATCATTGCCGGCGGCACAATGCCATAGCTGCTCCTCCCTCATCTCCATGATCTATGAAAGGGTCTGCCTGCTGATCGTGCCAGTTAACAGCTGGTTGGATATTCTTCTGGCTTTTTCACGCAGGTTGCTGTCTCTCCCCAACACTCTAGAGTCACCAGCTGCCCGTAGCACATCCATTGTGTGTGAAGTGGTGCCTTCATCCAATCTGTGGTCGTTGAACCATGCTGTCAATGCTGCCATGACTGTTGGTGGATCTAATTGCATGGTGCGCCATTCTCAGCCTGGTCGGCTAGCATATCGGCACGTTCATTGCCTTTAACTCCTGCATGACTATGGCTAAAGATCCATACAATCCTTGTGAGTCTGTTGCTTTGTATTGCCTCTCGCCAGTCTGCATACATCATGTGTTTCTTCACTTTTTCGAGAGTTCTCATCGAGTCAGTGGTTCAGTTCTACATGTAATTATTTCGTCTTGACCATGACTTTATTATCTCCCATCAAAGATAGACACTAGATTTGAGACCTAAAGTCAAAATGTATCACTTTTCAAAATAAAAATTGAAATAATCCAGGGGTTTTTTGTATTGTGTCACGTATACGTTTTGAAATACAGTCAAAACTGTCTAAGAAGGACATCCATTGTCGAGGAGAAAAGTGGATGTCTTAAATAAGTCGCCGTCTTACAGAGTGTCCTCTAATGTAAAAATACAGGGTGATCCAAAGAATTAAAAAACTTTACAACTTTTTTTCTAAATATCTTGCACACAATTTGTACTAGAATGCCGTAATATTGGAGCAGATATAATTCATTTTTTAAAAAAAATTACATTTCTCCTACAGAGTTTTACCAAAATATTTTTTGAATTTTGGAATTCCGAGATCTACTGGTCTGTATGTCCTCGTTCGTAATGTTCAGTAGTGGCCAATTACAACTGTTACTGTCCACTCAACCATGAGTACTCAAAGTTACACTGCACACATTAAAATATGAAGCTGTTTCTAGAGACAAAAAAGGAGGGGGGGGGGAGGTTGCCCAAATAGACAGAATTTGAGGAGTTGACATAACCTGAAAGGTGAATATAGGCTTTGCCAAGGAAGCAAATGTCACAGAGGAAATGTTCACGCTTTTCAAGACGACCGAGGAATAATGAACACACATTGCTATCCTCTGATTAAAGATCTGACTTGAGAATGCAAACCGTTGAGATGTAGAAAAATCATTGCTGCAGACATTAGACATCGTCTACGGACAGACGTCTCATGGGGCTCATCTACTGAATTCTGCACCAGGTAACGTGTAAAGGGGTGCGAACGGTGTGTGTTTGACCTGAAGCGGTCGTTTTGTCTACGAATTTTTAGTTCTGATTCTCTACGGGTCCTAACTAATAGACCATTTCCACCCTTCACCTCAAAGAAGGACTTCGATCAAGGCACTTGTTTAACAGCATTTCCGTACCCTGTGTGAAACATACGAAATGAGTTGGTGGTGAGGAAATGTTCAATGCAAAAAAACTCTTACTCTACTTTAATCTGTTGTGCGGACTCAAAGGTCAGACTCTTTGCCGTTGCACGGAGAAAAAGTGAGTTTGATTCCTGTCAGTGGCGGGGGCCGTTCGTGCAATTGGTGCTTGGCATCGTTCTTCCCGCACATGAAGAAAGGTGCATGAAACTGCTCTTCGCAGCAATAATTTGGTGCAAGCTAAAAATTTGATCCAAGTTTCCACTAGCCTATCTACTACACTAATAGAGTCTACGGTAACTCAAGGAAGAATGGGTATCGAAACTGTTGTCTCCCTCTATTTTAACTGTGTTGATAGGAGCGTTAAACCCATGCCGTTTTACCATTTCCCTCTGTTGTGTAGCAAGTCCAGGTGCTACACGAAGTAACTAGAAATATTTAAATCTTCTCAGATTGTGAGCATAGTGACTTGTTAGTATTGTTTCACATTATTGCGGCTTTCATGCAGTTTCGTCTAGAAGCAGTTGTAAATATCGATTGATGTAGATTACGGGATATCCTGCAGATTCTAATTGACTTTCTCTAGAAATCTTAATAGTAGCTACTAAGCCTATTGCCCATTTGCTCACTTTCCAATTATGCACCACCTTGTCTGCAACCCACGCGATGCCACTGATTCCTGTTATAATGAGGGGAATTTATTTCACAGAGTACTTTCTATTTTATTTTTAGTAAGAGTCGGCACTTTCAGCACAATAAAGTTATATAAGAGCTGACGATTAGAATTGTAACAAGTAAATAGCAAATACAGAGAATAAAGAGGAGATCTCAGGAAGATAAATGTTTGCTGGGAACAAAAAAATGAGCAAACCACACCAGAACACCCGCTAACCAGGGATGGCTCGTGGGTCTTAAAAGTGGGCGTGCACAATGAACTTAAAGCAAGTTGAAGATCGTCAAGGGCAAGGTAAATGAGATGTATTCTTCATCCTACCTGTTTAGAGAAAATCTGTTGGAAGAAGACGTCAACCCCTCGTTCTTTTGCTGCAGCTAAGGTGCCCATTATTCTGTTGACGAAGTTGGGCATGCAGTATAAGTGATGTCTTTTTGGATCGACATAAACGTCAGTGCGATTTCTAGGATTTTGCATCTTCTCTAAATGTTGTGTCGTGTTTGTAGTCCCTCAGAGTTGAATAAAGGTCCTGGGTTGTACGATACTGAGCAGACTTAAATGTTTCATTGCAATATTATATTTGTAATTCTGTTTATGACACGATTTTATGCAAACAAAGTAGTTTTCTATTGTACGATCCAAAAGAACAGTAGGAAATGACTTTTGATAGTCTTGGAATATGGAGGGGTCGACGATTGATACTGTATTAATTTTATTTTGCTTAAAGAAACGGTCAACAATTAGATCTACTATTATGCCTCATGCCTCCTTTGCAGAAATTTCGTTGGTGTTTTGATTTCTGCGTCTCCTCGGGGGTCTTACTTGTTGATGGAACACGTATACTGTTTTTAAGGTCCTCAATGGCAGCTTTAAACGTTTCTAGAGCTTGCTGGGCTGCTATGGGCCTTGTACTTCTATGTTGGAGGATCCCATACACAATGTCAACATGTGTGAACAGTTTGTTTTAAAAAGTGCAAAAAGAAGAGAACAGTAAAGTAAAGTTGTTCCCACATCCGATCCGGACTTTGGGGTTTGCCTTGTTAATGAGACAATTTCCTCGGCCTTCGGCACGTTGTGGTAGGGTGGCCAGTTCCTTTCCACGCTGCCTTTACTTCCCCAACTCGAAGTCAGGTACTCATTACTGCTGGGCGGGCAGGAGGGGGTGAAAAAAATCCGTGTTTGAACCGAGGCTCGAACCCGGACTTTCCGCTTCGGAGACGAGCGCGCTAACCGCCTCGGAGACGAGCGCGCTAACGCTCTTTAGTACATTCAAGAGACCACACGCGTCTGAGAACGCCGATGCGCTCTGTAGAGGGGGCAAAAAAAATCGAAAAGCCAGCGGTGTTAGCGAAAAAAAATCCTGCAGTCCGGTATGCCCTGAACATTACTGAACAAGCGTGTTTTAAAAGAAGATTCAGCTGGTGCGCCTAGTGCATAGCAATGAATAAAGGCCGCGTAAGGGAATTTCATTGGCGCATCTGAGTCTGCATACCAGAGACTCTCCCGCTTATTACAGCTGCCACATCATAGGTTTGGGAGATCAGCTTCTCATCGACGGGGAATGGTTGTACAGCTTCGTTTAGGGTTGAAGCGAGGCCTGATAAAGCTCTATCTTTGGCTTCATAAAGACTTTAGAAACCGCTCTACCTGTTTTCCGTCCTTAACATACCTCAGAATCATCTCAAACTGTGACAAATGACCACCATTGGTTGTTTCGTCAGCCTGAACAGAAAAAAAGTTGGCAGGGCGTATGTCTTTATTCACTTCTTAGTGGTATATCATATTTTGAAAATACAATCCACAGTTCGTTTTGTATTATTCTGGAAGTATATTTTGCAACAGTAGCGCTCTGCAGATGATCAAACAGTATCCGGTCAGTGTTAATGTATCTGTGCAGTAAATCAAGAAAGCTACCTCTGTTCCCCGACAAATCGCCTTTTTCATGACTTCGAAGGGCGAGTTCGTGAGTTCCATAGGACAAAATGCACTCGATAACCTTGCACAATACGCGATTATTCTTTCTCACCCGTTCGTTATGGTGAGATGTTGCAATGCTATGACGCTGATGGTATTTCTATTAATTCGAAAGTGCAATACTTAACAGTGTTGTTGATGTGCGCTCAATTGATGACTCGTGTCTTTACTGCTTTGTTTCACATGGACAAGATCAGTACAACCTATCTTAGTACGTACCCTTGGGTTGGCAAGGACTTTATAATTCTTGCACTCTCCTTGACACTTTGAATTAGAGAATTGAGTTGATTTGCACGCAAACAAATTAACTTCATTAATCCTGCATTGGAATTACACTCTCAAGTAAAGAAACTTTCACCACTACACCATTCCAAGTAGGTTTTTTTTTTAACACATTGACCTAAATAGGTCATGCTGACCTCGCTTAAGTTCAGGATTACAGAGGTGGGGCAAGAGATATAAATGGCAAGACAATGGACCAATCGCACCTCACTGTTAGCTCTCCGGTGGATTGCTCCGAAGCTAGACCTATCGTTATACGGGCATTGAATCTTGAACTGGTCTGAGATCGTGTTATTTTAAAAGACTGCCTCTATGGGCTTTGTTCGGCTTGTGCACATTGAGATTGGCCGCCTTATTAATAATTATGTACTGCGAAACTCACTCTAAAGTTCATCGTTGTTTGGGTCAGCCAAGGAGATTAAACGTAATGGAGGATGCTCTGTGGGCGGCACTGCACGCCTGATAGGAACCCTCTCTCGCGGCAAACTGTGGGCTACCTGCGCTGCACGAATGCCCGACTCCCGCACTGAAATCGAGATAAGAATAAAGGTTTTATTCCGAGGTCCTTGAGATTAGGCAAGTCAATTAGTAAAAATGCCTTGCACCTGTGTTGTATTTAAGTGTAAGAACCGATATGATGCTGCAGTGGACCGAAGTTTTCACAGTAAGACTAAGTTGTTTTCCTTTTTAAAAATTTGAATGAAAGTGTTTTTATGCCCCCCAGCAACACAATTTAGATCATTAATATTCATAAGAGGCTGGCTCCAGCGCTACCTGCCAAGGCCAACCCAGGCTGAAAATGATACAGACCGAGATACTCAATTTTTTAAAGATATTCTTATTCATAAATATAATTATTATGTGTATATATATAATTATTATGTGTGTGTATGTATACATATTATACATTTTAATTAAATATATCGCTTTCTATTGTGTGAGCAAATTAGATGCTACTGTTATCTAAATGTAGATATCTAGAGGCTCCATTAGAATATGAAATCAGTACTCAACTACAATAATGATGAATATGTTCTATGTTAAAGTTACACCAAATCATATCAAAGAGGTGAGAGGGTAGGGTGGGGTGGATAAGAGTTTGAGTCTTGTTAGATAGAACTATACTCGGTTTAATTCTATTGTTGTAGTCTTCACCTAAGATCCCACAATCAATAATTTCGGTTCACTTAAGATTCTGCCGTTAAAAAACAAACCAAACAAAGCAACAACAAATTTTACTACACAAGAGTCATCACTAAGATAAATTGTCCCCCTCTGGAGTGTAATAAGAGACTAAATACGCTACTCTCCATATCATACTTTACTGAACAAAAAAACCCAACAGCCCTTCAAATGTCATCCACGCTCATGCATGCGATCACACATCCAAAGGTGCTGTTATCTCTTTTGTTTTTTATTTGAAATCATTGTGCGCTCCGCTTTGTGAAAACCAGGAAACAAAATTATTATAGTCAATAATATTATTATTTATAGACTAAGACATACTGTTAGCAATCAGATAAAGCTGGCATCGACCCTCTTTTGTGTTCGCTATTCCTTACACATAAAGTTAGTTATGGCACACGCCTAGAATCATGCAATCGTGTAATACCGGATACCGGTATCTTAAATTCAGTTTAAAAGTATATTTTTATCCATTTCTTATAATTAAATATTTTAGCATCTTGAAAGATTATCTTTATAATTTGGTATGTTTGATAATTTTATGTTACTCGGACAGGTGTTCTTCTTCTTATACACATCTTTTTGATTTTTAAACTAGATTATAACATAAAACTCTTAAAGAATTGAACAGGTCGTATCACACACAGAATTTATTGGGTTTTTTTTATCCCTGTCATTATCTGTCAGCCCGTGAGTTGATCACAATCTCTCTCTCTCTCTCTCTCTCTCT
>NW_004797326.1:116528-126569 GCF_000002075.1 Aplysia californica | reverse complement strand
TTATTATTATGATAATGATGATATAAAAGTACTATTATTATTATTTGTAGTAGTAGTAGTAGTAATACTGATGAAGATAATGATTTTTTAGAAATATTTATTAAAGGACTGAAATTTGTTTGCGCATTTTCCGAACATCAGGCATTTCAGGCATATTGATCGGTTTTTAGCTTTGTAAAGAGAAGACTCACCGTAGCTTTCAAGAATGTTGTCGCAAACGTGCTTCTTCGTGAAAGGGGGTGGTGAAAAAGAAATTGAATCATTGCCAGCTTAGGGTTAATGTCTTTAGTATATGTTTTTAAACGTTTCTTTCTTTGCCTTTATCACAGTAGCCTAATGCTTATCTTGTGAAAAGCAAGCCAAGCCACAAACTATTTCAAAAGACTACTGGGTTGTTGTTTTTTGTTGTTGTTTGTGTTTGTTTTTTATTTTGTCCACAGACAGAGAAATAGAAATGCGAACTTAAAAAGCCAACGCTGTCACCTACCAGCTCGCACGTCTCCTATCACATCCAAACATCTCCATGGACACAAAGAGACAGCTGATCACATCAATATTCAGACCTGGACATTAAGTAAAACCCACAAACTCACAACTTACTTGATTAAGCACGCATCTCTGTGACGTCATGTGCGAAGAGGCTTTCACCTTCTTGAAATGGAGGCTCGAAATTTATTTCCATCGAAGCTCTTTAGGAACAATCTTTTTATCTGTCTCACTGAACATCAGATATGTCTCTCTGCAAAAATAGTATCAAACGCACTTTGAACTAGATGTTGTGACTGAAATTGTATAAGGACGTTTTGTTATAAGTGTTTCAAAATAAAGAGGCGAACTATATCGTTGTGTATAAACTGTGACTGAACTAAACGACCGATGTAGAGATGCGACGGCTGTTCAAAAAGGTATTACTGTGTCTTTTATCAATATTCCAATTTTGAACAGTTTTTGATGATAGGATATTGTGGCAAGTTGTGCGACTGATGCTCCACTTTACAGCGTCATGGCTGGTAACGTGAGCGAAGAAAACGCTAGCTTCACATTTCTAACAAACGCCACGTATTCTCCAGTGTTCCCTATTCTTAGTGTTCGCAACGTGTGTGTCGGCAGTTTGGGCATCGTGGCTAACGTGATAGCGTTTGTCATTGTAACATTATCTCCTGAAGTAAAGACTCCAATCAGGGTATTTCTTATCAATATGTCCTTCAGTGACATTTGCATCATGACCAGCATTTTGTCTCAGGGTTTGGTCGAATGGACAGGAACGTCCAACGACCCGTTTTGCTGGCCAACAACGTTCATCACGATATCGTCAATAGTGGAAACATATGTCATAACTGCCTTGCAAACTCTGCACAACTTTGCTGCCGTGTTCTACCCTCACAGGTTCCGCTTTTGGAATAAACTGAAACCTTCAATTCTTTTAGTTATCATCAGCTGGATTTGTGTTCTAAGTATATGCGCCGCTTCGATAGACGGGGATGCCTCAGCTAAATTCCCTTGCTACCCAATCGTCCTCATTCGAAAAGCTCGGACGATTCCACATATTTTCACGACCATTGTCTGCTTTATACTAATCTGTGTCCTCAACCTGTTGGTAATCTCCAAACTTCGTAAAAGAAAAATGTTGACAGTGGAGCCGGACAATGCTAACGGGGAGGCGGAAAACTCCCACTCTTTATCACTTCAAATTCCTGGACGCCAAGGACATGAAACACTATTTCGAATACGAACTCGTTCTCATGATGGCTTAGCTCATACTGAACCAAACTGTTCGTGTATAAACGGAGCCCGCATCTCTCCTTCAGCAGCTCGGAGGGTTACTGACCACAGCAGCATTCGTGTTCCTTCTGCACTGAATAGTTCACAACGTCATCGCCCGAGTACGGACGTTGCCGGAACATCTATGCGATCAAATACTCGTGTCGGTATAGCCCCACTTTCCTTGCTGCGCGTTCCTTCGAATCTCCAACACAGGCTCCATCCCACGTCTTCAAATCGTCTATACCTGTCGGACCAAAGGTATCCTCTCGATCTGAAAAGGGTCACGCTGGGAAGCACACAGTTTTACTGTGAACACCGAACGCCAGCTGCCCGCCTAGCCAATTATGAGATGCCTGCGTCAACAGACAGTCGTCCGAACCACGGCAGAACAGGTCGCAGCAGTTCTAGGTTGAGGTAAGAAACGTTTTATCTCATTTTCGACCGCTCTCTTATTAATAACTGTTTCGCTTCTCTTACTAGCAACCTACCGGCATACCGACGTCCATACATATCTATTTACCTTTTGGTCAACGATCCTATCAACTTACCTCCTTATCTGCTTGTTTGCTTACCCAAATGAGAGCTTATGTGTCTATCTACCTACCTGCCCCTCGGCATATAATATTACCTACCCTCCTAGCTATATATAGATCTACTTTTACAGCTATACACCTACATAACTCGCATTTCTATGTACTTTGCTAATCCATCTTCCTAGCTACATTACCTCGCAACATGGCGCCCTTAGAAAAACAGTGTTATACAGTGGAACTCGGATTCAACGAGGTCACCGGGCCTGGCCTAAAATCTCGTTGAATCCGAGTGTTCGTTATAGCAAACATGAGGTATTGTGTAGATAATTACAGGCACTGAGCAAGTAATATATAAAGAGAAGTCGCAAGCAGTGTCTGAAATGCCTGCATTATATTATGAGCTGTGCAAAAAATTTAAAAAGACCGATTCGTTCAATTGCACACGCCTGTGTCCTCTCGATTGTTTACCAAAAAGTTGTGTTGCTGTGAAGAGCCTAGCATACGGCAACTTTTGATTCCATAGACCAGCGCACAATTCATTACGTAGATCTACGTCAAGACTAGGCTAGCTTATCATAGTAATAATGATCAGTTGCCGAGGGGAAAAAAGACTGTGACGTGTTTGTATCTGCGACGTTCATCGCCCGGACCGCAAGTGCCCCCCCCCCCCCCCTTTCCCCGACACGCACACACAGCCACACGTGTGCAGGCCGCACATCCGACCCCGACACACACCAGAGTAAACACGTGCACGTGCCAACAACGCATGTGTTGGTATGAAAAAATGCCGCTGGTTGGTCGCATGGAATCGGCTAAGTGTATTATAATGGTTCACGATGCATGTGCAATGGATGGTTTCCGGGAAAAGATAAAGTTCGTTCTGGGAGAAAAATGAGCGAAGCCACGTCTGCGGGGGCTGTTCACTCTGGAAGTGACCTCGTTGAATCCGAGCTCGCTGATTTAAGTGCTCGCTGAATCTGGATTATTTTTATTGATTTTAAAGAAGAAAAAACATCGGGGAATCTATCTCATCTCGTTGAATCCGAGTTCTCGTTGAATCCGAGCTCGTTGAAACCGAGTTCCATTGTAACTCCATGACGCATAGTTTTGATAAAATGGGATTTTAAAATGTACTTTTACAGCTAAAATGTGTTATACCTTATTTGTGAAGCGTCAAACTGCCACATGGTCTCGGGGATTTGACACAGTGTGCAGGGCATCTGTGCCAGTATTGTGTAGTGTGTGGTCAGTTCTCCCAAAAAGTGGATTGATTCAAAATGTAAATATTTACATTTTTAGCTACCTATCTATGTTCCTTGTTACACAGGTTACAAAGCTACTTTCCTAGCTACATGATAATATCTATGTGCCGCACTACATTATTCTTGTTCCATATCTATGTACTTCCCGGTATATTTACCTTTTTACCAACAAACTATATACACAGCGGAAATAGAAACTTTCCTCTTGGAGAGAAGCCTGATTTGTGGTTATTATTCAACATATAAAACAAACATTGACACAAACATATTTCAAAGTATTTCAAGAAGTGTGTTTTGTTTTGTTTCTTGATCCTGTCTCATATAGCGGCAAAGTGGTAAGCACAAACGGGGACTCCTTGATTTCAAAGTTCACATCAGTAGCGGGTAGGCGCGGTTCGTCCATAGAGCACGGTCGTGCAGTGCCCCCCCCCCCAATTTTTTAAAATGTTCTATTACGAAAAGCATCCACAAACATAAGATAAAAGAAGTCAGAAACAATTCCACTAACCAAATCTTATTTCAAAACAAGGTCGTCGCTGGCGCCTTAACTGTCATTTCTGTGTCAAAAGCGCCGTAAAACATCTACTATGCCTTGCCAAACTCTACGCGCTTTAATTAAACATAATAGGATATTCAACAGTGGTAACCTGACCTATAAATCGCTCACGACACTCGTAGAGAGTTTGGCGGTACATTAATATTAATAAGACGGCACATCTCAAATGTGCACCCACGAAACATAGCCCACAGTAGGCAGTCTAAAAATAAACGTGATAGACTGCACACTATTCTATGTCAAAATTAAGGGATCCCCAGAGCAATTCAGAGAGTGCTCAAGTGAATTGTGATTGGTTCATTGTCTTGCCACTATTTTGAGCGACTCTGTGACCGTAAACCTGAGGGAGGTGAATGTGACATACTTAAGTCACCGTCCAGCGTCCTGTGAGATGTGCCTTTGAATGGTTTCGTAGTGGAGTGGTGAAATTTATTACTTGAGTGTTCAGTTCCAATGCAGGATGAAGAAACTGATGTTTAGCTAACAAACAGATTTAGTTCTAGAAATCAAAGTGACAATCCATGATATATGCCCTTGACTATCTTCAACCTGCTATAGCTTAATTGTGCACGCCCACTTTTAGCCCCACGAGCCGCCCCTGGTAGCGGGCATTATAGCCCCTTGCAATGATGCAAGCTTTACATGTTATGCGCATTGATCGAGTTCGGTTTTTTTTTGGTTTCTTATTGTAATTAATTGTTGTGGCAGTCCATTCCAGTCTTAAATCAAAGCTTGTCCCAGTCGTTGTACAATGTTGATGTCGTTTTTGGAGCTCCTTCTTAAGCCCAGTCAGTTCAAGAGTAATTATTGGAAAGATGGCAAGCGTTGGTCATAACAAGGCCGACTTGCTCGATGTACGAATGTGTTTTAAGGTCGTAGTTGTATCCTTCTATCGCTGATAACTCTTCCAGTGTCTGTATGAAACTGACGTGCAGAGCTGGTCGTTGTGAGAAAGTGATCTCAAGATGCCAGAGCAATATCTGTCTGTCTTCTTGGGCAGTATTGACCTGTGGTCTGCCTGGTCTGGGTCTGAGTCTGTCAGGTGTAACTCCAGTGACCTGGAACCAATCTTTCAGAATATATACCTTAGGGTGGGACAATGAAGCTTCCGCGCCACACTCTATGGGCCGATAGTACAGCTTGCAGTATTTAAATTGACCAACAGCGATCCTTGGGGTTTAACCGTGGCATCTTGTACAGCGATTTAAGACGACAAAAACCAGCTGGAAAGTGAATGTAACTTGTTTTTTCGGTTTTTAAGTCGCTGATGTGTTGATCTAAACACAGTTTAGAAGATTTCATAACTTCGGCGGAACTTAGTAACAAAATGTGTTAATTTGTATGTGGATCACCTGACCACGTCGTCAGATTTTTGTTCAGGAAAAAGATCAGCGCGGATTCATCGTTGGGTACGTGAAGAGTGATGTGCAAAATTTAACCCACTAATTAACGTGAACAAGAGGGCAGTTACAACCCCAAAAAATGGAAAGCTTCTATTGCCGCTGGGTTTATTTTAGCTTCATCCCAATGCACTTTACTACAAATCTACGTCCCTGCCTTCATATCTACCGACTTAGCTTCGTATTATTTAATTCCTCTCTATCCGGTATCCAGACGAGAGACCATACAAAGTAAATCATTGAAATGCGCTAAACATTATCATAATAGTAATAATAATAATAGTAATAGTAGTAGTAATAGTATTAGTAGTAGTAGTAGTAGTAGTAGTAGTAGTAATAGTAGTAGTAGTAGTAGTAGTAGTAGTAGTAGTAGTAGTAGTAGTAGTAGTAAAAGTTATAGTGGTAGTAGTGGCATTACCATCAATCCATCATCATACTAACAAATTATGAACGAGAAGAAAGAAAGCGTGGCACTCAAGACATAAAGATTTATTGTTACATAAAGAGCAACACCCTTATATTATTCCTCTCACTTGAACGACGCAAATGCGGCTGTTCTCATATTATTATTCATTTCATTGCTTTCTTTACTCTCAGGGCAGAGAGGTTCCGGCGGGCTTGCACCACAGTGACTATCCTAACGCTCTGGTCCAGTTGTCTCCTACTTCCCTGTGCTATCTTCATGACTTGGATCTCTACGTTCAACGACAGGGACCTCCTGGCATTTTTCAAGTCACGCAATACATTAATAAAAGTCTGCTCAACACTGGTGGGCTTGTGTTACCTCGGAAACCCTTTCCTGTACGGCTGGCGTTTAGGATACTGGCGTGCTGCGGTGAGGAATTGTCGACGACAGGGATGGATGCGGTGCCTAGGGAGAATACATACATAAATAAATGTGGTGTCTTTTATATATGGAGAATGCATATGATTTTTTTTTAATGTGTTCGTGACAGGCGCGAGTAGTTTGCCTCTCTTTATATCAGAGGTTGAACCATGTTCAAACTGGCTTGCCAGTTTGGGCGATACATGTATTTACTTTCTTTCATGTTTTATCCTCTGTTGCCGTTAAGCGTCGAGGGGAGATGCGGTTGTCTATAACTATAATATAACCAGCTCTGCAGCTCTTTCAGTTGGGATGCTTAGATTTCTCAGGGTTCCCTTGACTCTCCCAATCCATCTTTTGCATGGCCTTTCTCTTCCTTTATACCCTAAGTTCTTGGTGTTATAGGCTCTCGCTGCTGGCTGGCAAGACGGCATTCGTAAGAGGTAGCCAAACAATTTTATTCAGTTTTTCTATGAAATGCAAGCAAGCCCATGTGCCAATAGTTGCTCTTACTTCTCCATTTCTCTGCCCGTCTCTTCTTGTGGTGTTTGGGGTGTTGCGGAGACATTTCATGTACCAAGCCGTGATTTTTCTTTCGTGGGTTTTATTCAATATCCAGGTCTAGCATATTGTTGGTATAAGTGTTGATTTGATAAGCTGTCTCTTTGTGTCCGTGGAGAAGTGTGAATGAGATAAAAGGAGTGCGAGCTGATAGGTAACGGGTAACGATAGCTTGGGCGACATCACACATTAGTTGGTGATTTGGTAACTTTGGTGGGCGGTTGGAATCACTCGTGTAGTGATAGGTATCATTATATTATTATAGTGCCCCACTTAGTAATACATGAAGGTGGGCGGTAAGAAATTGTTAGCCTCTTAAAGGTGGCAAAGGTAATGGGAACTGACTGAAAAGATTGACAAGAACTTGGTTTTGTATTGTCTTGCTCGTAGTCACGGCTGCAAGATGTATTATTATTTATTACAAGTTTTATGATTCTAATTCTGAGGAATATAATGAGTGTTTATAAGTGCAAGTGTGCGTGGCCTGATGTGAATTCATCGTGCCTTTGTGCGACCATATAATATATGACATATGTATCACGTGAACTATAGTATGAAAAAAGTATAATTCAAATGTAAGTTAAGCTTTTCATGTCGTGAAACTCAATCAGGGGCGGCTCATGAGTCTAAAAAGTGGGCGTGCACAATTAGGTTAAAGCAGGTTGAAGATAGTCAATTAGATGTTTTCTTCATCCTACCTGTTTTGAGAAAATCTATTTGAAAAAGAAGCTTTCCTTCCGTTCTTTTGCTGGAGCAAAAGTGTCCATTATTATGTTGACGAAGTTGGGCATGCTGTCATTACTGTCAATGATGTCCTTGTGGGTCGATATAAACGTCAGTGCGATTCCTGGTATTTTGCATAAAACATAAATGTTGTCTCGAATTTGTAGTCCTTCAGAGTTGAATAAAGGCCCTGGATTATACATGTACGACACTGAGCAGATTTAAATATTTCATTGCAATGTAATACTTATAATTCTGTTTGTAATTTGATTTTTAAGCAAAACAGTAATATTTCTGTAAACGATCCTAAAAGAACTGTTGGAAACGACTTTTGATACTCCGGGAATTTGAAGAAATCGCACATTGAGAGTGCATTGATTTTATTTTGCTTCAAGAAACTGTCACAATTTGAGTAACTATTATGTCAAAGGCCTGCTTTGCAGTAATTTCGTTGGTGTTGTAGTGTTTGCGTCTCTTGGAAGCGTGTTTCTCTGTTGTCTGTCTTGTTGATGGAACAAGTATACTGTTTCTAATTTCATCGACAAAACTTGTTAGGCTGCTATGGGCGTTGTACTTCTGTGTTAGAGGATCCCATAAACAGTGTCAACGCGCGTGTATACTTTTGTTGAAAAAGTGCAAAAAGAAGAGAAATGTTTCGCTCTTTAATACATTCAGGATACCATCGTGAATGGAATTATCGTCCCAGTGCTCAGACTGAATTTCTTCAAGACAGAGCTGGATCTCTCCTTTCCAAATGAAAACTGTGCTAATTAGTCGAGACTGTAAATTCCACCTTGTTTCAGACGGCCATGGAATATTCCGGTGACAAACGCCGATGCATTTTGTAGAGTGGGCAAAAAATGTCGAAGAGCCTGCAAAGCGTTAGCGAAAAATACCTCTGTTCCCCGACAAATCACCCTTTTCATGACCGCGAAGGGCGAGTTCGTGAGTTTCACAGGACAAAATATACAAGATAACCTTACACAATACGTGCCTGTTCTTTCTCACCAGTTCTTTATTGTGAGACGTTGCAATGCGATGACCTACGACTAGCTGCGCTGCTATGTCTACTTAACAGCATTTTTTACCAGCGCTCTAGATGACTTTTGACTTTAATGCGTTGTTTCACATGAACAAGATCAGTAAAACCTGCCTTAGACTACTTGGGGTCCTCAGTTCCAAAAAGCAAACAGGAGAAACAGTAAGCCTAATCTAGGTCGACAAGGAGTAATTTGTTGTGTAAGTCACTCCACTTTTAATTCATTGTATTATTTTGATATTTTTAGGTTGGTGAGGACTTAATTCATTCGCTCTCTTCTTTTTACTTTGTTTGGTGAACTGAATTTACTTGCAATCAACTTCTTCATCCTGCATTGGAATACACACTCGAGTAATAAAACTTTCACCACTACACCATTCCAACTTCTAACACAATGACCTAATTACGTCATGTTGACCTCGCTCAAGTTCAGGGTTACATAGGTGGGGCTAGAGATATAAATGGCAAGACAATGGACCAATCGCACATCGCTGGGAGCACTCCTGTGGATTGCTCCAAAGCTATCATAATACGGGCATTGAATTATGTAGGCTATCGTGAACTGGTTTGAGATTGCGTTATTTTTAGACTGCCTCTTTGGACTTTGTTCGGCTGGTGTACATCGAGATTGTGCCGCCTTATTAATATTTATAAACTAAGAAACTCGGTCCAAAACGTCATCGTTGTTTGGGTTGTCCCAAAGAGCATTTTCCGAGATAGATTACACCACTGAACATACTATTTTTTACTTGGGTGAAGCACAAGAACTTGGTATGGTATATTAGATGTTGTAGAGCTGTTGTAGATGTTGTAATGAGCGAATAGGCTCTGGCGAGGAACCTGTTCGTAAAACTGAGTGGAAGATGGATGGTAAAGGTTCTTTTGTTGTCACTTTGTGAGAATTGTGCGCTAAAATGTTTGGGCGGCAGTGCACGACCGTGCTTTATGGACCAGCCGCCCCTGAACTCAATCTACATGTAGTCCTATGATTTACGTATGGTGACATCCATACAGTAAGAAATATTCCTCAGCAGATTTTGTTTGGGTATGTGTAACAACTTCTTGTCGACAGATGTAGATCTATACATGCAAATACTAAAATAAACATGGTGAAAGAACAATAAAGGCGTTCAGTTTTTGTTTTCTTTCTTGTCAAATACAAGATCATTTTTCGTTTCATATTTCTTTTCGCAAAAACGTCTACCTCTTTATTGCTAATAAGCGCAGTGTTGGGGTCCCCAGGCCATCTGTGTTTGGTTGAGGGATTATAAAATAAGATAATATCAAAATAGCATTTTATAAATCTATCCACAGAGACATTTTCTGAGGCACAGTAAATACAATCTCTCTCTCTCTCTCTCTCTCTCTCTCTCTCTC
>NW_004797326.1:111474-114400 GCF_000002075.1 Aplysia californica | reverse complement strand
TTAATAAACAGTTTAATATATAGATCTAAATAAATAAATGAATAAATAAATAAATAAATAAATAAATAAATAAATAAATAAAGATAGGGTACATGTATATTGATGAACCCATCGTAAACGACCACTGTTCAAATCGTCAACGGTTGGATCATCGCCTGTTTGCTGCTTTAGCTCCGTGTTGAATGAGATGGTGACTATAATATTACAGTGGAACTCGGATTTAACGAGCTCGGATTCAACGAGAACTCGGATTCAACGAGATGAGATAGATTCCCCGGTTGTTTTTTTCTTCTTTAAAATCAATATTTAAAAAAATAACCCGGATTCAACGAGCACTTAAATCAGCGAGCTCGGATTCAACGTGGTCGCTTCCAGGATGAACTGCTCCCGCAGACGTGGCTTCGCTCATTTTTCTCCCAGAACGAACTTTATCTATTCCCGGAAACCATCTATTGCAACTGCATCGTGAACCATTATTCACATAGCCGATAGGATGTGACCAATCAGCGGCCTTTTTTTTTCCATACCAACACATGTGTTGTTGGCTCGCGCACACGTCTACTCTGGCGTGTGTCGGATTCGTATGGGCGGCCTGCACACATGTGACTGTGTGTGTGTGTCGGGGAGGGAGGGGAGCGCACTAGCGATCCAGGCGTTGAACGTCGGAGATACAAACGCGTCACAGTCTTTTTTCCCCTCGGCAACTGATCATTATTACAATGATAAACTAGTCTTGACGTTGATCTTCGTAATGAATTGTGCTCTTGTCTATGAAATCAAAAGTTGCCGTTATGTTAGGATCTACACAGCAACACAACTTTGTGGTAAACAATCGAAATGACACAGGAATCCATTTAAACGAATGGGTCTTTTCTTTTACACAGCTCAAAATATGCGGGCATTTCAGGCACTATTTGTGACTTCTCTTTATATATTACTTGCTCAGTGCCTGTAATTATCTACACAAAACCTCATGTTTGCTATAACGAACACTCAGATTCAACGAGATTTTAGATCAGGCCCGGCAACCTCGTTGAATCCGAGTTCCACTGTATTGATCATCGAGGGATGTACACCCAACAAGTATGATAAGCTGTCAGTCTTCCTGATCGTCTCTCTTCATAAAGAGCGACATTATATTTCTTCAAAGGATACATTAGATCTATATTTCTTGTAAAGCTGCATTGTATTTCTTAGCCGAGGTATCATCTCGAAATTTTAGTGATCTGCCATTCACTTCGGTCGTCAGCTGCTCTGGTGTACTGTTCCAACGATCGTGCTGTCCACCATGGCTTTGGGATTATGTCAGTCCATAGTGGTCTTAGTCTTCCTACTGACCGCGTTTCTTCTAGTTTGCCTTCTAGTATTTCTTTTTGAAGCGCGCTGTGTCTCTTTATGAGACCAAAATGTATATCTTCTTCATATTTTGCCCCGTTTGTTTGGAATAGGCTTCCGAAAACAATCAGAGAAGCAGAAAATCTAGAAACCTTTAAGAAAAAACTAAAAGCATTTATATTTTCATCATATTTCAATTAGACAGAATCCATCGTTGTGAGTTTGTATGTGCGTATGTATGTATGTGTGTAAGTATGTATGTATGTGAGGGTGCGTGCGTACGTGCATGAGTACACATGTATATGTGTGCACGCTTAGCAATTCTATGTGCCTATTAAATTGATTTGTAATTCCATATGTTTCATGTGAAGCGCATAGAGCATTGCATAGGTGGATATGCGCTATATAAATGCAATCCATTATTATTATTATTATTATTATTATTTATTATTATTATTATTATCATTGTTGTTATTATTATTATTATTATTATTATTATTATTATTATTATTATTATTATTATTATTATTATTATTATTATTATCGAGCGGTTTTCTAGCTTTGGTTTTGTTTAAAAGCTCTGGTGATGTTCTTCATTCTTGACAGATTTCTTCGGTGATATCCATCTTATCTTGCCCATTATCCTTTCACACTAACATTTCAAAGGCGTTGATTCTATGCTCAAGTTCTTGCCTTTGGTCCATGCTTCTGATCAGCACATAAACATGGAAAATACATAGCAGTTCAGCAGACAGTGTTTAAGTGGTAGTGAGATCTAGTGAGATGTTAGCAACTTGTTCATTTTAACGAATTTACCTTTTCCTATGCCTACTCTAACTGAAACTTCTGTGTTACTTCTCCCATCTTCAGAACGTCGCTACAAAGTTACAAAGAATTACAAAGTTCTATCAACTCAAAACCTAGTTTTGAGGAATACGACGTGAAAAAAAATGTGAGTTTCACAACAAGTCAAGCTTTTTTAAATGCAATTCTTTGAACATCTTGATAATGTCTCCAAACAATCTTATGGTTTTGATAGAGTACAATTGGTGTCTGACCTCATGGTCTAAGTTACTGGAAGCGGCAAAAAAATTAAGATAGAGCTTTGTAATTCTAAGGTGGCGACTTGTTGCAGCTAGGCACTTGATCGGGTGTACTTGTTCTATTTTCTCACCATCTATTTCAAAGTCTGCTATTTTGCCTGGAATTTTGAAATCGTCTTCGTCTTCTTAGCATTCATGCCGTGGGCCTGCAATGCTCCTGTAATTTACATGTACTTAATTTGTATTGATTAGTAGATCTTCTTCATTGTCTGCAATCAGGAAGATGACGTCAGCATGTTATATGAGATTGTTAATATTTCTGCCCCTAATAATTACGCCTGCTAGGTCTTGAATTTCTCTGATAGTAAATTCAGTGAAGACAGAGGTGAACAGATATTATAGTGATAAGCCACATCTTTGCCTGACTCCTCTGTGTATTTCATTACACGGGGATAAGTCTTTCCCTACCCTTACTCCTGCTCTTAATTAAGTACATGTAACAAAGTCGTGTCTGTTTAATTAAAGGCAAATAGATGTAATAATAATAA
>NW_004797326.1:107303-109410 GCF_000002075.1 Aplysia californica | reverse complement strand
CGTGGGTTCGAATCCTGTCAGGGGCCCGACGTTGTGTCCTTGGGAAAGGCACTTTGCACAATTTTTCCTCACTTCACCCAGGCTATAGACAGTGAAAGATCTTGTCAGTTTGATAGTGTTTGAGCGCGTGAAATCCGCAGCTTGCACTGTATGCTTCCGCGGAAGCTGAGAATGTTTCTGAGTCTTCTCAGAGGGTCTGCTGAGGTATTAATAGTTGTAAAGCGCATAGAGCAAGCTCTTGAGCATGGATATGCGCTATATAAATGCAATTATTATATTATTATTATTATAATAACTATAATAATAATAGTATAGTAATAATAATAATAATAATAATAATAATAATAATAATAATAATAATAATAATAATAATAATAATAATAATAATAATAATAATAATAATAATAATAATACACTGTAATAATAATAATAATAATAATACACTACTACTACTACTACTACTACTACTACTACTACTACTACTACTACTACTAATAATAATAATAATAATAATAACAATAATAATAATAATCATGCGGTTAGTGTATTCAAGACCCATACTCATAAGTAATGAAAAGCTACGCTGAGGGCTTTTTAAATGGATGGTCACTGGGGCATGTCAGCCCTGAACTGCAGTGTGGATAACCATACTTCGAACCCCTATTTAGGGGTTTCCTTGAGTAAAACATCATAATTCATGGATTTTTAAAGCATATTTTATCTCTCTTCTAGGCTCCTTTTGTCACTCTATCTCGTAATCATCTAGTACATAGTATGGCTGTGTTCACCTCAAGCGAGTGGTAGGAGGGCGCCACTGGTAGGTCCTACTCCTCACGCCTATCCTTTTCTCATGTTGTTTCTGTCTGTCTGAGTTTACTTTTTCCAAGAACTAAAATGACCCTTATTGTGTCGATGTGCTTCTGTTTACACAAAGAAGTTCGTCTCAACCATTTTAGACATAAAATGTTCCATTGTACGACGCGTTGGGAATAAGGATACGAAAATCCGTTGTCCGTAAAAATCACAGGGCATGTAATGTGGTGGCATGCCACGCTTCAAATAGCTGAGAATAGTACACAAATCACGAATAGCCGAGAGGTATAGAAAAAGCTCTAAGCTACAGGTGTATTCTGTTCCTTGGCAAAAATAAGAAGCCAGCGTTTTTGATGACCCAGTTCAAGAAAGTTGAAAACGAAACGACTAATGCGTTTGTCCATTTCCGAAACTAATAAATGTGATGACAAAGAGGTCAGTCAGGACTCTCTTTTTCACACACAGGGAAGAGCGAATGAGTAAATCCAAACAGCTAAAAACAGTGTTTCCTATTGCCACAAAACAACGCATTGCGGGTTGGAGGGCACCTCTATAAAGACTTACTTCTTTTCATTCCTTGGCTGATATTACGTCTCTTTTCCATTCCCCCCCCCCCCCCCCCCCCGTTTTCTCAGCAAACATATACACGAACACAAATACTTACTGACCCCAAAAAAACCTTTACCAAAAGGAAAGCCTACAACTCTCTAACAAAGTGCACAATTCACACAAAAATAGACAGGAAGCAAGCAGAACCATCCGGAAGAAGAAATACATAAAACAAAAACAACAGTACCTTGGAAGCAGCCATAGCTACTCCGAAGATACCATTCATTTTGGAACAACGTATTTTTAAGGTTGAAACATATATCGAAACAAAGTCCCCTCTACAGACATAGAATATCTTCTGTAAACGATTTGGATTTAACACAAAAGACCGTAAGAAAATTCCAAGTAAAGTAACAATACTTAAGTGGGTGGCTGACTTCAAGTCACATGGCTCTGTTGAAATTGAAAACAAGAGATAAAAAACTAGGGTCACCCACAGTGGGAGACCAATGCAAGTGAGCACTCCTTTGAGAATGTCATTGTAGTAGTGGTGATGGAGTCTGTGAGCGTAGAACTAAGAAGTCAGTTTGTTGTCATAGCATTCAATTAAGTATGGAGAGAGAATCTTTTAGGCGCATGTTAAAGTACGATCTGAAGTTTAAACTTTACAAGATCTTGGTACATCAAAGGCTCAGCGACGCCAAGGCAGCAGACAGAGTGACAATGTGCAGGGGGGGGGGGGCAC
>NW_004797326.1:105637-107187 GCF_000002075.1 Aplysia californica | reverse complement strand
CGGGGGGGGGGGGGCACAGTGAACCCCTGGGCTTCTCACAGCCACGGTCTCAACCCCCTAGATTTCCACCTTTGAGGATAGGCCTACCTAAAGGACAAAATATGGGGAAGTAACTTCCAAACTACCCAGCAGCTGAGAGCCATTGTTATCACTAACGTCAAGGCCATTCCCCCGGAGCAAATGGAATATTAAGTAAATGTCAAACACAATTTCGTGAACCGCATCAGAGCGTGTATCGCCCGAAACGGACGCCACAAGAAGCATGTGCTCTAATTTCCTTCGAACTTGGAATTTATTTTTAGTTGTAAATTTGTCACAATAAATCCGGATGGTGACCAAGTACGTTTGTGAAATTGTGTGTTTCTACCTCTATTTTAACCGTTTTTAAGGGTGCCTCAGGTGTTTTATCACTTGGTATACACACACACACGCACACACACACAGACACACACACACACACACACACACATACACACGCATACACACACATACACACACAGGCGAGCACGTGCTAAATTGCAGTTTTTCTGCTAACAATCAGTACAAATACCGTAGGGGGGCTACACCTCCAAAGTCAAAATTCGGCTCAAAATTATGGAATTTGAGTTGTTGGCATTTTTAGCTTCCTCCACCCCTCCTACAACTATTTCATTGAATAAGAACACCCCAGAAACAGTATTTTTTCCCCATACCTGGCATGTTATCTCCGCCATTTCCTCATAAAGTCAGTATTTAATTTTTCTTTATCGGCCGTTTTCTCAAAACGCGACTTTTCTCTTTTTGAATAACTCCACCATTTTTCATCCAATCTTAATGAAATTTTCACAAGATGAAGAGAAGATGTAATACTAAAATGTATCTCTTGAATTTTCGATATCTGGAAGAGATTTTTGTTGGTGGTGTCTGGAGTGTGGATTTTCACTGATTTTTCGCAAACTTGAATGCTTCTTCTTCTTCTTCCATCCCGTGGTTGGGGCAACCGTTGGGGCACCACTGCATTGGAAAACCAGCTCTCGCCATCTATTTTTGTCCTCTGCTCTCCTCAGATTGTCACCCATCGTTTTTCCTGTCCACTCTGTAATGTTGTCCTCCCATCTCCTTCTCTGCCTTCCTCTCTTTCTCTTTCCTTGTACGGTTCCTTGCAGGATTGTTTTGGCAAGTCCCGTGGATCTTGTGACATGCCATTTTAGTTTTCGTCTCTTCACTGTGGTTAGTAGATCTTCATATTGCCCCACTGCGTTGGTGATTCTCTTTCGTACTTGAATGCTACTACAGTAAAAAATTCATTTAAAATGTTCTAATTCGTTCAAGAAGCAATAAACAAATTTTTAGATCTAAAGTTTGTTAACACGCTTGCGATAAGTGCGGTATTCATTACGTAAGACTTGTCAACAAAATCCAATATGGCCGCCGTATCCATGGGAAGGAAACTCTTTTCTCAAATTTGATTGTGGATTTTAAGACTCCTTACTACGCTTGTTATATGTGTGAAATTTGGTAAAGTTCGGTCTAGTAATAAGCGAGATAGCCTTCAGGTGTAGCCCCCCCCC
>NW_004797326.1:96017-105086 GCF_000002075.1 Aplysia californica | reverse complement strand
AGAGAGAGAGAGAGAGAGAGAGAGAGAGAGACAATATAAACACTACAGGCAATGCGCTCAGACTCAATTTTGAAATACGAAATGTCTTTCTCTTTCTTTTGTTCCTTTGTCTGCCTGTTTGCTTTACTTTCTTTAAAGCTGCATAAACGTTGCCATGTCGCTCTGCTTCTCTGTCTCTCCAAATGTACCACACTTGTTAAGTTTAGAATGAAAACTGAGAAAACTGAGATGGCTGACAAATTGATGAAAACAAGATGAACTGATCTTCTTCTTAGCTTTTCCATCAAATTGATGTTATTTCTCAACCCTTCTTGCAACAAAACACCCTGTCTACGCCCTTCTGCCTGCTTCAATTGTTTTGCTTCCAGGCCAGAATTCTATGTAGTGATCCCATCTCTGTTAGATCGGTCTCCCCCTTCTTCTCATGCCTTCAACCTTTGCTTCCAGAATCGGTTTCTTGGCTGAATCATGACAATAAACTGACATGTTAATCAAAGCAAGCTAACCTTTCACCAAGTTTGTCTGATCTGAGATGCCTAGAGCCTTGAAGCCAGGAATAAGTTTCATGAACACAACCGTCTGGCGAGTATGTTCTTCCATCTGAGCGCCGCATTCATCACTCTCCCTCAGGAACCCATCGACGTCGAGACCTGTGGCCTTGTAGAACTCCATGGCCTCGCTTCTCGACAGTTGCCCACGGGGACCAAAAATTTCCTCTTGCAAGACACAGCGCTCCTGTGATGATACAGAGTATGGCGTTAATATTTAAAAAAAGTTTTAGTAGAGGTTTTACGGCGCTCGCAACTGCATAAGGTCATATAAGCTCCAAATGGCGTTAATATACATACATAATATACATAATTTCATACATATGCGCACACATGTATAATTATTCCCATTATATTATATAGAATTTTATATTTTGTATTAAATGAACGAAAACCTTTTTATGAGGGCAGGGCCTCCGGATTTGACTTCTAAAAAGCTACTTTCATCTATCAACAGCTGCTAAGAAAAATCCAAAAACGTCATTAGCCTGACACCATAAGAAATGAACAACTATGGGGGTAAACAAATCAACTGAAAATAGACGAAGAAATGAGAAAGAAAAAATGAATGTGAATCGGACACATTTTGAGAAAATTGAGAACGAACATTAACCACCGAGTTGCAGAAGACTCCACAGTAAAATAGAAAGAAAAAAAAACGATTAAAAGAACTTTGATCAGGGACTTCGATTCGGACCTAAAAGAGATGGGACGCAGCTGGACAAAGGTGAAGACAAAAGGCTGGACTAAAGTGCATGGATAACTTTTTTTGGCAGCCTATACTCCAGCAGGGAGTGAGAAAGGATGATGATGATGATGACGAGATCCGAAGGTGACGTCCAAGTCCGATAGGACCGAGTCAAATATAACAGTTTCGTATACAGAATTGAACCTAAAACCCCCGATCCCGAAATCTCAGGATTATGAGTCCGGTAACCTAACCACTGGATTACTATCTGGAGCTGCGACCAAAATGTCCGATGTCCAACATGCTCTAACGGGCACCTGTTTAAGACATTTACCTGTACAAACAGCCTCTTTCCATTTAGTCTCTCCCTTGCGTTTCGTTTAAATTATAATGACACTGCGTAAGAAGGCCATTTGTCTAATACAAACCCATTTCTCCTCCATGATGGGTGACTGTTTAAGGCAATTTCGACCTTACGACTCGTTTTTTTTATCATATGTGAGGCATCGTGTTGAAATCAGGCGCTCGTCAAAACAGTAAATCGAAGATGTGGGCATTCATTTTTCTTGTTGTTTGGCTCAACACCTTTACTGTCCATTTACAACACATTTCTATGTGGATTTTACCTTAAAACGGTGATAAAAGGCACAGACAATAATAAATGTTCAGTTTCCGAGGACTCTCAAGCTATGGAAGTCCCCAAGCTTTGGCGGCCATTTTCTTGCTAATTTTACCTCTGAGACCAGGTGACCCCCACCTCCTTCAGTCGTAAATATCTCGACTTTTATTCAAGACAGATGGGTATTTTTTCTCATCGAAAGCAAGACAATAGAACAAGCTGTAAGATGATACCGATAATCCATATACCCAAACACAGACGAGCGCCTGACTCGACCGCGTTGTGACACATAATATGGTATTTTCTCTTACCGCGCATTCCTTGAATTTCTCCTCCAAATATTCATCTGACAGGCCATTACAATCAATAATGATCCGTCTGTGCCCAGCCACCAGGTAATTTATCAGCTCATCCAGCTCGCCCTCCTCATAGTCCAACCACTGTGGTCCTTCCAGAGAGATGGAGTCCAGAGAACACGAAGAAGACATCGAAGATTGGGAAGATTCCAAGGACTGATGAGAGAATGTGAACAATTGGTCTCGGGAATCCGACGGCCCTTTACCTCCGTTGTTCATATGAGATGTTTCACAAAACATGTGCTCGTCATCAAGCCCATTGAATCTCGAGTGCTTTTGAGGCACATCATGAACATCGTCGTTAAATGAATCTTTTTCATGACCCCTGTAATGGTCATTGAAATTGTTTATGCTTTGGAATTTTGAAAACGTGCTTTCCGTATGATGGAAAGACACTTTTCCATGAACATTGAAAGAGTTCCGAAAATTGTTCATGCTTGGGGATCTTGAGGAAACGCTGTTTATAGTATTTCCACTATACAGTTTAGAAGTGTTTCTTGAAGCCTCACCAAAGCCCCCGCTCGTACTGAGTTTGTGATTATCGTTCACGGAAAAGGGTGACAGCACAAAAAAGGATTCTGGCGAATGGAAATCTATAGACTTCGAACTTATCTCTCCATGTGTAACCTGCTTCCTTCCACAAGAAGCACTCGAAGAGGCGTTCAACATGTTCTCAAAATGACTGCTACCTACATCTGAGCCGAAAGTTGTTTGTGCATCTGTAGAAGAAATATGTCGGGAAAACGTCGGTGAATCATGTTCTGTTGACGAGGTACTCTGTGTTGAAGATGAGGACGGGTTGTGAAATATTGAAAGGTCTAAGGCAGCACACGAATTGTCTGACGTTTCCTCTGACTGCCTCCTTTCTATACCGACGCCATTGTCAGCAGCTTCCTTAAGTCTCTTTATCTCCAGCGTGTCCTGTGTCCTCTTGTCCAGCGTGTAGCGTCCGGTCTTGATAGCTGATAACAAAACAAAAACAACCAGACTTAACTGCACGCCTACAATTATGTGTGAAAAGGGTCAGAAAAATAAAGGTCTAAGTCACATTTTGTTACAAATTGAGGTCTTGGCATGGCGACACACGTCAAGGGAGACAACACAACATAAAATTTGAATGGAACGATTGGATTATTGTTTTGTCTTTCTTAATCAGAGTTATGCCCTTTACAAATTCCTCAAAATTGGAATATCAACATGTTTAAGTCAAGCTTTTTTAAAAAAATAGTTTTGTTCTCGAAAGAGCCTAAAAGTGACTTAGACTCTATTTCTTAAACCTCTTCAATTATTGGTTAAGAATGCTATGCTAGAAACCCCGGGAATAGGAGCTGGTATTTCGTCTTCAACCAACGTCCACTTTTGAATATTTAATTAAAATGCGATGAACTAAAAAACATTGGTTGGGAAAAGGTGAGGGATAAGTCTGTGTGTGTTAAAAGGGGTGGGGGTGGGGTAGGTTTACTTGATTGAAACCAAGGTTTTATACATTTGTGTAACCACTTCAAAGACTGCACGATGTAAGAAGAAAATATTACATCTACGCAGGGTTTTTTTCAAATCTCATACAAATTAAAGACGTGTAAAGATAGTTAAGCCAAAAAAACACAAAAAAACGTTTTTTGGAGGATAAAAGACGTAATATGGTTCGGAGCTTTTTATGCTAAAAAAGCTAGGATATTCATGTTCATATCAAAACATAGCCAGATCAAAGAAGCCAACACCAAAAAACGGCATGACTACCTCCTTTAGACATGCCGGCAGAAAGACATTTCAAGTATCGGCACTTGGGGCAACTTTTCCGCCGGTTCGTCTCAATATCACAGTCGCCATTCCCAGGGCAGTCGTAGTCACCATTGCGTAGTAAACTGCGGCGGAAGAAACCCTGAAAGTTTGGAAAATGAATAGAATTTACAATAAACTTCCACGTTTATTGATCATCTTGAGGAAATTTGGTTTGCGATGTGAACAGACATGCCGACGGCTGAGCGCAAGAAGTGACTGTATCCCCTTTTGGTTGAAATGGAGTAATCGGTATGTGTTTGTGAGATTTATTTAAGTTGCTCCTTTACCTTTGTTTATGCTTAAGCCGTAGCTTAATTCGGTACTGAGATGCTAACGTTCCTTTTTTAAACTATGTTATAAAGATTTCAATATCGTCAACATTTCAAGCTAGTTTTTTCTCGAAATTGTGAAAAGTGGATAGACACTTTTTGCGCTCAGCCGGACCTACATACACAATTAATACGTAATATGTACATGTACAAACAGTAAATCATCAACGTAACATCTGACACAATATCGCACAAATAAAAGCAATCTTATGCCTAGGCCATTGCCGGTCGCCATAGTGCACCGCTGTATCTTGGGTAAAGGTTACTATGTCTAGCCCAAATACGCACCTAAGTAACAGCTGTTTAAAACTGGAACTCAACAAAGTGGGTAGGTATCCTAACTTGATGCAATCCTGTTCCCCACCAGTATTATAACATATCCACGTGTACACAAGCACACACAGGCACACACACACACACACACACACACACACACACACAGGTACATACACACACACACACACACACACACACACATACACACACAAACACACACACACACACGTAGGTGTGTATATATAATATATGTGTTTGTGTGTGTATAGGTGTGAGTGTTTGTTTGGTGTGTGTGTGTGTGTGTGTGTGTGTGTGTGTGTGTGTGTGTGTGTGTGTGAGAGAGAGGGAGAGAGAGAGAGAGAGAGAGAGTATAAATTCACAATGTTGTAGATAATGGAAATACAACTGCGTGATATTTACATTACTGGAAGCTATATACACACACATAGACATACACACATCTTTTAAACTCACACACACACACACACACACACACACACACACACACACACACACACACACACACACACACACACAGACACACACACACACACACATAAACATACATATAAACATTCATATCAACACACATACTCTCATATACATACCCAAAGAGGCTGTCTGAAAATGATAATCAATTGCATAGCAAGTTTAGAACTCCCCTTCCTTGTAAAAGGAAAAATAAAGATATATGCAGCTGCTTCGTCGTAGCTGGTTTCTGTCCTTAAAAACGTCAATGATTCCTTTTGTTCAGCGGTAAGAAAGTTCCCATAAAATGAAATGGTTTTAATGAGCTATGTGATAGATAGGCATAAATAGATCGTAAAGTATAGAACCAGGTAAGAAATGCCATCTTCTTGGATATAATACACATTAAAGCTAGGATATCTAGGAAATGTAGTGCTATTTCTCCTAAGGAAATATGAGAGTGCTATTTTGGGGGGAAGAAAAGTAATGATTTGTTCGTCTACGAAGAGTCGTCATGGTTCTATGGTACGCTTAACAGATCATTTTGAGCATATATAAGTCAGTCAAGTCAGCTAAATTGTACTTTTTATTTGGCAGATTCAGAGACGATGAAAACAGAGTACTTGTAGTCGTAGCTGTATAGGTTCAGCGCTCCTTTCAACACTGTAACATTACTTGAGATGTGGGACCTCTGAATTCAACGTCCATCGCCAATAGGACATTGTCAAGTGGGTGGAGAGCCTTGAAAACTCCCTAAACAACCAAGGCTTATTACAACCGCAGCGTCGCTGATTCGAACAGGGGCCATCCGCCCCACAGTCCAGCATGACATCAACTGATAAAACTGCGCGCCCGTATAAGCCGAGTCAGACAGTCGACTTACAAAAAAGTTTTTATTCTTATAAATTATAACGTTATCTTTCCTCTTGGGTTCACGCACCTTGCATGCCTCACAAGTGTTGACACCATAGTGGAAGCCTGCCCCTGGCTCCCCGCACACCTTGCATGGAGGTAGAGGTCCGGCAACCTTTGGGGCTACTCGTTGTCTGAAATAAAGGGGCACAAACAATTTGTGAGGAATCGTGCTGAAATTAGGCACTTGTCAAAATAATGAAAGCGTCAGTTTGTCAGTTTTCATCAGGGTTTGTTTTTTTGTTTCGTTTTTTTGTTTTTCTCAACACCTTTTATGTCCATATAAAAACACATTTCCAGGGGAATTTTATTGGAAAGTGTTGATTTCAGACAGAAAATAATATGTAAATTATCAGTTTTCAAGGACTCTCGAGCTATTGGAGTTACCAAACTTTGGCGATCATTTTCTCGCGAATTTTACCTCTGAAACCAGACGACCACCACCAACCTCCTTCAATACTATACTTTTTTTAAAGATAAAAAGCAGGGGTTTTTTTATAATCGAAAGCAAGGCTCACGAATACGCTTTCACAGACGATACCAATAACTCCACGTGCCCAAAAATTGACGAGTACCTAATTCCAAAGCGTGGTGACACATTTAATAAGTTTACTACAAGAGATGAGCTGTTTTTTTAAGTGACACTCAGATGTAATCTTTGGGGAAACTAATGTGCGGTCTTCGGGCTGCGGGCTCGATCTCGGTTCCCTTGAGTAGAGTACAGAGGAGTTGCGAAAGGTAGCCTATTTACTTGTCTCCTTTTGTCTTCCTTATTCCATCACACCATCACACGGTGAACGGTTTCATGGTAGACAGAAACGTGCTTAGGACACATTATTTTGGGTGTCTGACAAACAGCCACGCAGTGTATTCACCACCACCTCATCAACCCCCCATAATAATAACTGCTAAGTGTTTTACGGCGCTCGCAACTGCAGAAGGTCATATGAGTGCGCGGGACACATTAAACAGTTTCAGTAGGTAGGATAATTTGAACTTTGCCCGGGTGGAAACCGAAGCCTCTCTTGTTAATTTTAAATCGCCAAGGGGTCTTAACGTGCGCAACTTGCACACGGGACCTCTGTGATTTTTCGCTGTTATCCGAGAAGGCTAGGTGTGAGATCTTACCTACCTTAAAATCAGGGGTGTGGCTGAAAGACAGCTCAGTCAGAAGCAGCCAAGGAGTAGCAATAGAGAGGCTGCAGAGTCAGGAGCCCAAAAGAGGGGGCAAAGGAGGTGATGGGGCGGGGGCAGAAAGTGAAGACGAAAATAGACAACAGAACATTGTTAGAGAGCAGGAAAGGAGGTGAAAGGAGAAAATTGTAGAGTACAAAATTTTCCGTCTCTGTCTGGATTCGAACCCGGGACCTATTGAATGAGAGGCGAAGACTGTAACCTCTCGACCACGAGAGACCCCTCAACCAAAATGTAAAAAAAGACACGTTAGAAGGGAGTGATTAAGAAGCCGAAAAGACTATGATTAGAAGGGCAAAAGACTATCGCACTGTCTCTTCCAGTCGATGACAATTTAAATAACAGACTTGGTAAAGAGAGAGAGAGAGGGGGGGGAGAGAGAGGGAGAGAGAAGGAGAGAGAGAGAGATCAGAGAGTGAGAGAGCGAGAGAGAGAGGGGGGAGAGAGAGATAGAGAGAAAGAGAAAAATCAGAGAGACAGACAGAGAGAGAGAGAGAGAGAGAGAGAGAGAGAGAGTGAGTGAGAAAGAGTGAAAAAGAGAGAGAAATCAGAGAGAGAGAGAGAGAGAGAGAGAGAGAGAGAGAGAGAGAGAGAGAGAAAGAGAGAGAGAGAAACCTAAAACAACACTGGCTTACTTTTGCGGAACTGTCTTTGTAGCTTGTGTGTTCTTCACGTCCACTGACGACGTGTTGCCATCTCCCGCCAAAAGAGACGCGAGTTCAGGGCTGTTGGCTGCGCCCGCTGCTGTGTCCCATGACTGTGATGAGGTTGACCACTGAGACTCTGATAACCCCGCTTGTGTTGAGGAAGACGAAGGTGGTGATCGTTCCGACGACGTATCATGATGCGGTGACAATGACACTGATGGTAATAGGATTGTCTTAGTTGGAGACGAAGTCGGGTTTGAGCCAAGACATGATTGCCCATCCGTGACAGAATTTCCTGATTCAGAGGACGTCGTTTTGTTTGAAATATCCAAAGCGCACGTCGCCGGATAAGTAGACAATGTCTCGCTACTCTCGCTACCATTGTTCCCAGGGGTTCCTGTGTCCAGAAGACTCAATTGCTGAAGCTTTCGGACTTCCATTGTGTCCTGGGTTCTTTTCTTGTGTGTATAACGGCCTGTCTTGATGGCTGTAGAAATTACGGTCAGAAAAAAAAGACGACATATGGTCAATTAGATCAGGAAAACTCGTACAATATTTATTTGAAAAATATAATGTTAATGGTTCTTCCTTCGATGTCTTTTGAAGTTTTTATACTCAGCACAGTCTTTTTCTTTTCTTTTTTTTTTTTTGCTCTGTTGTTGTTGTTGAGTTTCTTATTTGTTTGTTTGTTCGTTTGTTTATTGTTGGGGGTTTGTTTGTCTTTTCTTGGGGGGAGGGGGGGTCACAAATGGCTTTCGAAGAATATCGAAAGTTCGCAGTTTTTGTCGGAGAGGGTTCCTGGCTTTCTAGGGAGCTCTGTATCAGTGACACATTGTTCTTTCGAGGGTTACTGTTAACTCAAAAGATACTCAAAAAGAAAAGTGCTGGAAGAAAAAAGACTACATCTATTACGTCAGAATTAAATTATTTGTTTTCGATTTATGCAAAGCCCCCTATTTTGAAAACTGCAGGAAAAGAGCCAAATCAAGGATTCTGGACACAGAAGAGACAAATTTGGCTTTCTACGCTAAGATCAACTGGGAGTCCAGCCAATCCAGGCTGAGAGGGATACAACATCCAAACACAAAGACAAAGATATTCTCCCCATGCGTGAATCTAACAAGATGCCCAAAGGCTACTTCCCGGAAGCCTGTAATATTTCTGATTTAAAAAAAGGTGAATCAGGTCTCCAATTAACGCTGTTGCGGTGGGTAACTTTGTACATGTTTTTAAAATATATAATTTTTTTT
>NW_004797326.1:88015-90231 GCF_000002075.1 Aplysia californica | reverse complement strand
TCCTGCCCCAAATCAACAATGCTGAACTACAGTCCAAGACAGTCAGCTACTTTCGGCGACAAAAATGGTCGTCTTAGACAGGTTGGCGTCATGAACGGTGCTATTATAATGTTAAAAACCATGAGGGGAGTGGGGAGCGGTCGTTTATACGGGTGACTGTCTTGGACAGGTGGTCGTTATGGAAGGTTCGACTAAGGTAAGTTTAGTTAAAACGAAATCACCAGAACAGATCAGTAACATTCATATAACAGTCTCAAACAGTTTGGGAAAAGGATACCCGTTTAAAAACGTAAAGTGAAACTTTATCTTTATTTGCACTTGCTCTATAATGTCATAAAACATATGTTTTTAACCGCTCCCATAGTCAGTCCGGTTATAAACTCGCCTCCGTAAGAGGGAAATGTGACCCAAGAAAATAATAAATCGTCATTTGAATTATTCTGCTATGTTTGAAAATTAAACACAATTTCACACACACACACACACACACACACACACACACACACACACACACACACACTCTCTCTCTCTCTCTCTCTCTCTCTCTCTCTCTCTCTCTCTCTCTCTCGCACTAAAACAAAACAATCCTTGTATCAGTAGAATCTATACTTGTGTCTGTCAAACGGCGGCTTGGTCCATTCTGTAATATTCTTAGCCTATTCCCTCTTTGCAGAGGCCAAGTAGAAAATAAAAATCGTTGTTATTAAACTGCAATACAATGTACATATCATAATGCCTCCCAAAGTCCAACCCCTCGTCCATCATCGCGGGAGGGGAAAACGTAAAAGTAGAGGATTGCAGGGTTTGGAAGATGTTTGGCGTAGGTTTTACTCACATGACCGCTACGGTAGCCATGAAAACCATCCCGGGTCACCCGGAAACGTCTGGCTAACGGGGCTCTGGTGAAACCACGACAGGCCTAGAAAACTGGTGGCGGATTGTTTATTGTTAAAGAAAATCATAGAAGTAAGAAATGGACAGACCAAATTGGAAAACGACCAGGAAACGGAAAAGGACAATGAGAAAGAACGAGCTCTTGGAATGCTTGCCCCACTCCTCAAATATCCTAACATCCCCATTGAGACCAAAGCCAAGTTCATTAACTCTATCTTTATCCCCACCTTGACCTACCAGTGACCTTCAAGGACACGGACCAAAAGAACGTAAGATAACCACCTCCGAGATGAGATGTCTAAGGAGAGCCGTCAACAAAACCAGACGGGACATGGTCAGAAACAACAAGATCAGAGAGATGGTGGGAACAACAAGACTGTCCTCCACTACATCCGAAGGCAAACAATCAGGTGGTTTGGACATCTCACACGTATGGCACCTAACCAGCTTGCCAGTAAAGCCTACTACAGGAAAGTATCAGGGTACAAGGCAAGAGGAAGACCAAGAAAGACCCGTGTGAAGGATACCCGAGAACTTTCAATATCCCACCCAGCCAGGCTATCAAACTTGCTAAGGACATGAAGCTCTTTCTACCTTCGACGCCCCAGAGGTACAAAAAGACTGATAAAGTAAATTAAGTACATGTCATAATAAGTAACTACGTCTTAAACTGAGCAAAAACATAGGCTTTTGTTGACGTTGATTCAATTTCAAACCATAGAGGTGACAGCAAATTACATGCAGTGTTACTGTATTTTCTATTTTGACTAGTTGACTCATATAAGAATGTCCTTCATAACCTCAGTAAAAATAGCTCCCAAATAAACACTAAATGGCTCACGATGGCCATGCATGTATGGGAACATCCAAAGAGATAAGCTTTACTTTAAATCAAAACTGAACGTTAATGTATTCCCCAAAAAAACATTGAAATTAAAAGGAATCTACGTATATGCATAATGCACGCAACACGAAAACATATGATTTCACGTCTGCCATAATATGTGAGACATTGTGTTGAAACCAGGCGCTCGTCTAAATAATTTAATAGAAGAAATCGGCATAACTCCGCCCTGTTTAGCAATTTTTAACGATTTTTTGTTTGCTTGTTCGTTGTTAGGTTTTTGTTGTTGTTGTTGTTGTTGTTGTTGTTTTGGGGGGGTTGGTTGTAGTTTTTTGTTTTGTTTTTGTTTTTTTGTTTTTTGCTCAACACCTTTTTTGCCAATTTAAAAACTCATTTCTGTGTGGATTTTTATTGAAAATCCTTGGTTAAAAACATGATAATGTAAATTTTCATATTCCATGAACTCTCAAGCTATAGA
>NW_004797326.1:86869-87793 GCF_000002075.1 Aplysia californica | reverse complement strand
GGGGGGTATCCCCCGTTTACCTGTTCTATCCTCTTAACATGTCAATGTGTAATATCGATGTCTCTTTGATGTGTAATGGTATTACTTGGCTCTTCGCCTTTGGACACAAAAGATATCGTTTCGATTCCCCTTTTAAAGCTTTTGTTTGTTTCCTTTTGGATTTTGTTCTTGTTTTGTTCGTAGTTTTTTATTATCTCTTGTTGATATTTTGGGGTATTTGGAATGCTTTTTTTGTTTTTGTTGTTGCTGTTGTTCCTTTTTTTTGGTCTTTTTTAAAAAAATTATTATTTAGTTGTTTGTTTGTTTGGTTTGTTTGGTTTTTTGTTTATGTTTTGTTTATGTTTTGTTCATTTGTTTTTTGTGGGTTTTCTTGTGTGTTCTTTTTTTTTTTTGGGGGGGGGGGGCGTTGTATAAGGGATTGCTTTGTGTAAAGAAGACAATGGAAAGAAAAACAAAATACTTTTGTGTAGACTCCATAGAGCACAGGAGCAAAACGTGATCCCTCTGTACTGTAAAATGACCTGCAAAAACGATAAAGTTTGAGTTTCAGGATGTTTGGGACAAACCGTAGTAAGTCGATATGTCTTCAATCTATTACTTCCTGAAAATTTGTCTTTAACCAGAACATAATGTACAATCATGTACTGTTAATATTATGGTTTCCCAGGCTTGTTAAGGAATACTTCCTGAATCTCACATTATATCCCAACATCTGTGCCCAGCGTCTTTTAAAACCGAAAACTACACGGCAATTTATTTAAGGACTGGCGTACTTTCCTTCTTAAATTCTGTTATGGCTTTCAGATTTATTGCTATGCTCTTGTCACGCACTATCGCACAGGCAATCCAGCCTAGATAGAAAAACAGCCTGGGTGTTGTGTTCACTTTTTGAAGAAAAAAAAAAGGAGAAGAGAGAGAGAGAGA
>NW_004797326.1:83902-86407 GCF_000002075.1 Aplysia californica | reverse complement strand
ATGTGAGAATAAACAAATAGGAATGTGAGAATAAACAAATAGGAATGTGAGAATAAACAAATAGGAATGTGAGAATAAACAAATAGGAATGCATAGTATAACAAGCTCTTAAAGCTAAAGAAACAGCAAACAGAAACGACATAATATAATTTTACCAGATCACCAAAAGACTAGCTGGAGACTGGAAATTCATTGGTGAGACCAGTCGAAAGTATGGCACAATTAAAACAACACTAGAAGACAGGAAATATCGATTGGCAGAAAATTTTCAAGAAATTTGCAAAATAACTTCCTAAAAGAATGGATTCAACTTTGACGAACTGAAGTAAATAGAGAAATTGAACATACACACAGACGAAATAACTATGTCAGAAAATTTCTGAAAAGTTCAAGAGAAGACAGAACCACCGCTGAGATGTTTAATAAGTTAATTAGAGAAACGGGTTATGGTATTTTACGTTTGTTATTGAACGGAATTCTTGGAAAAGAATACACACCTGTTGGATGGAGAGAAAAAAGCATAATAAAACTACCAAAAAAGCATAATAAAACTACCAAAAAGGGGGAATTTAATAGAATGCGGCAATTGGAGAGGAATAACACTTTTATAAGTGCTTGGAGAACTATTATTTTGCTCCATTATTTTGTCACATATTAGAAGAGCTATAGATGTAAACAAACCTTACTATTATACCAATAATTCCATAAGCCCCAAATTGACTAGCGCCTGATTCAGATATTGGAAAACAAACAAAGAAATCCAACGAAAATTAAATTATAAAAAGCTTTCAAACATAATGTCTCGTAATTTTTTTATTAATAAAATAGAATGAATTAGTTATTAACAATGAAGTTTGGAGAATAGCCGAAATTGAAGATATCAACACGGCCATTAAAAAAAGAGAAGATGGAGATATTCGGGACATGTTTTGACGACCTCAGAGACAATACTGCCCTATTAGACATGGGACTAGAAACCAAATAGAAAAAGAAGAAGAGGCAGATCAACCAGCAGTTACAGAAGCACGATCTCCCATGGTCAGGGTGTGCTAAGGTAAAAGGAAATGGCCAAAGACGAAAGACAAGCGTGTCATCGACTAAATTAACAGTACGAGGAGAGAGTATTGCGAGATAGATAGTCACTTTTTCATCATTATAATATCATTATCAACAACAAAATGCGCAGACAAGTTTAAAATTCAACTCTTAAACCAAGAAATAACAAATTCAAGTAGTGGACAGGAGAGAGATAAATAGAGAAAGAGAGAGAGAGAGAGAGAGAGAAAGAGAGAGAGAGAGAGAGAGAGAGAAATAGAGAGAGAGAGGGGGGAGAGAGGGAGGGGAGGTAACAGACAGACAGACAGACAGACAGACAGACAGACAGACAGACAGACAGACAGACAGGCAGAGACAGAAAGACAGAGACAAAGAAAGGAAGTGAGAAAAGGGGGTGGAGGATTGTGCGGGAAGGAAGTTGAGAGAGGAAGGGAGTTATAGGACTAACAGACAGACTTAAGCAGTAGAGAGTTCGGGGCTCTCGTGGCCTAGACGTTCAGGTGTTCGCCTCTCATTCAAAGGTCCCGGGTTGGAATCCGGGTAGCGACGGATAATTTTTCTTCTCTGAATTGTCTCCTTTCACCTCCTTTCTTGCTCTCTAGCAATGGTATATCGTCTGCTTTCATCTCCACTTTCTGCCACCACCCCGTCACCTCCATTGCCCTCTCCTCTGGGCTTCTGACTCTTTCTGCACCCTTTCTACTGCTACTCCTGGACTCCTTACAGCTGTCTTTCTGCGATACCCCTGATCTTCTCGTAGGAAAGATCAATACCTAGCCTTCTCGGACAACGGCGAAAAATCTCGAAGTCCCGTGTGCAAGATGAGCACGTCAAAGATCCCTTGGTGGTCTAAAATTGATCAGAGTAGGCTTCGGCAGCCACCCGGGCAAAATTTAAACTTTCCTTCAAACTGAAAAATTTTAATGTGCCACGCGCACTCATCATTTGACCCTATGCAATTGCGAGCGCCGTAAAACACTTACCAAAAACAAAACCGAGTTGGGTAAAAACATGACAAGGGTCACTTAGAGCTGAGAAAACACAAGATGGATAGATACAAGAAAGATAAGAAAGATAAGAACGATAAGCGACTAAAATGGCTCACGACAATGACTTGCATATTCTTTCATCTTTTTTTTTTCTCTATCTTTACGTTGCCAGGACACGATATTAGTGCCAAAAGTGTTAGAAGTAAATCTGAACATTTTAATGTTTGTCTTTACAAATAACTACTTTACCAATATAGGCACATGTATTAGAGCCACAAGTAGGAAAGATAAGACGTAGGGCCTGCCAGTCACGCCCTCAGTCATCTGATTAGAAAACACACACACGCATGCACGCGTACATCATGCACAAACACACACCAACAGACATACATACACACATATATGCAGAGACACACACGCACACACTCTCTCTCACACACACACACACACACACACATAT
>NW_004797326.1:77263-83046 GCF_000002075.1 Aplysia californica | reverse complement strand
TCCTCAACAACCCCATCCAGCCTTCTTCTCCTCCCCCCACCCCAGCTCCGACCTTCACCCTTCACCACAAGTCCACCCAGATGACAAAATGTAACATCGTCACAGCGACAAAAATGGCTCATGACAATGACTCGCATATTCTTTCATCTTTTATTTTCTCTATCTAAACGTTGCCAGGACACATTATTAGTTCCAAAAGTGTTAGAAGTAAATCTGAACATTTTAATGTTTGTCTTTACAAATAACTACTTTACCAATAAAAGCACATGTAGTAGAGCCACCCATCTAGACATTACGTAGCAATGTTTACTGATGTGTTGTAACTTTACAGTTGAACTTCGGTCTGGTTTCGTGCGTTTTGACTTTCACTTCTTGGCTATCTATATAGCTCAGGAGCAAATTTACACACTGTTGTTGGAAAAGTAGAACACAATGACATAATTCAAAAAGTTGAAAGACTCGTCCAGGACGTACTTACTGCCCCATGAGATAAATGTATCACATGTTTCAGGGACTGATTTTGTTGTTCGTATAACCTGTACATGTAATACTCTCTCCTCAGTGATATTATAACCTGAACTGTCACTAGTGTCACTATTCTCAACTGTCCTCAGGGAAAGGTAAGGTCGGCACACAGAAAAAAAGCGCTTCAAGGACACCCTGAAGTGTCTCTGAGGGACTTCAACATAAATCCTTCGACATGGGAGAGCTTTGCTCCTGACAGACCCAGCTGAAGAGCAGCAGTCACAATGAATTGCAAATCTATGAGCCTTCACGTATAAGAAACCAAGAGAAAAGCCCGCAAACTGCGCACATTCACAAGCGGAAGTGGACCTTTAAGGGTTCATAATGTGACAAACTTTTCTCTACCAGAATTGGTCTCATCAGCCAGAGTAAAAGCAACATGTCATCCTAATCTTAAAGTCTTCAGTTTCTTCTATTTCGCAGGAGAACTATTCCCCTCTGCGGATGCATTGGTCATCGTCAGACGTTGGCGAACGAGCTATCATTATTATTATTATTATTATTATTATTATTATTATTATTATTATTATTATTACTATTATTATTATTATTATTATTATTAAATATTATTATTATTATTCACAAAGTCTAACTTCTGAGTCACTCTGCCAATCAGTAAAACGTATTCGAAGAAATAAGGGAGCTCATCTTTTGACTCAATACAATCCAAAATGTTGCTTTCGTGTTTGGTTTTTCTATAGTATACAAAAAAAATAAAATAATTGCAATGAGAGAAAACTAACAGAATGACAAAATTAACAACTGAAAAAGAGTTCAATCAAAGCTGATCAAAACGTCCACAAAAAATCATAGAGAAGAGCGACCTTTATAGACTGGTGCAGGTCGCTCTAGACTGGGTCGTAATTATGGCCACTGACGAAACTGTTTTAATTTTGTCTTTCCATTTCATTTCCATCAAAACTGTTGTTTACATCTCATATCTTATTTGCACTGACTGGACGTGCACACTCAGTCTGGGGACGGGTTGACGGAAACTTTGCGTAGCAAGTGACCACTATGAGCACGTTTTTAAGGCCGAATTGTCGCGAAAATGACTGACCGTGGTCGCACTGGACAGGGAGACTGGTGAAAGGTTAGAATAATATGAAAAACGAAAGGGTGTTACGGGACAGTGGCCGCTGGTACAGGTGGACCGCTTTGGAAACGTGACCGCTGTGGACAGAGGACAGCTAAGGCAATTTCGACGGTATAAAAAGAACAATGAGCTTGTAAGTAGCACATTCGAACCTCCTGTAACGGCCATTTTTTATAAAAGTATTAGTCACCTGTATAAACGGTCACATTTTATTTCATCCCTTGTGTGTTTTTAAATATGTTTATTAATATTAAGTGTCAGACGATATTACTAACTCCATTTGCCTACAAATTGACAAGTGCGTGATTTCACTTCGTCATGACACATACGTGTGTGAACTAGCTTTGCAGAGACAATTAGGCCATGACCCAAGCTTCTGATACTCAGAAAGCCTAAGCGATGACCCACCGAAAGTCGCGCGACAGTCATACATTAGCTATCATAGTGGAACTATAAACAGTGTGAAGGCCCGTTGGCATGTGTGATAAACGTAGGCTAACCGTGCAAATTATTGAACTAGCGATCTCTCTCTCTCTCTCTCTCTCTCTCTCTCTCTCTCTCTCTCTCTCTCTCTCTCTCTCTCTCTCTCTCTCTCTCTCTCTCTCTCTCTCTCTTCTGTTTCGCCATCTCTAAGAGCGACAGAATGAAGTGCAACAAGACACCGACGCCTGCGGTGTAGTGGTCTGGCGTTTCGCTGTCGCACGCAGTTCGATTCCCGGCTGAGGAAAATTTTTATCGAGTACCTCGATCGGTCTTTCTGCTGGATTTCTCTCCTTCTCAGCCCGTGTTAGCCCAAACAGTTAGGGTCGGAAGCCTGCCTCCAAAATGCTCTAAATAGTGCGACGGGGGCGTAAAAATACATACATGTAACGTGCAACAGGTGTTTACAAAAATATTGATATGTTGGGATAAACTGATACAAAGTCATTGAGCAAAAAGTTAAAGAAGCTATGTTCGAAAGTTGAGGAGATATCTGACAATAGATTGCGCCGCAAATTTTTGACCGTACCATAATTATGTAATTGTCTTAGTGTACCTTTTTTCAGACATAACTAACTTATAGCTACAGTATTTTCTTTCTGAGTTAGTGCGGCAAAATACTTGTAGCGGAAAAAAACCCTCAAATGCCTTAGACATTAAATGTGTAGTGTGGGTGGATGACTGGCGGTTGGGTGTGGCTTGCTCCTTCTTTCCTATCAAATAATTATCTATTATACTTATCTACCCTCCTTTTTCTGTTTAAGTTACTCTTTTATGACCCTTCTAATCTTCGGCACTTATATGTCCTAACTGTGCTTCAAGTGCCGTAAAACTCTTAGAAATAGAAAAACAAAAAATACGTGATGAATTTACTCAGATGCACATCCCTTCAGTTTTAAGTCAATAATATTATATAAAACAATTTGATTGCCAGTTTTATATACCATATTATATGTTTATGTGTTACTTTGTTTATTTGTTTGTTTTCACCCACCGTATGTGAAGTGGAAAGTAAGCATTTACTATTGACCAACGATACCAGTATTTCCATTGTACAGCTGAGTACATGCAATGATAGTACATAACAAGATGGGCCACTTCTCTCTTTGAGCCAATTAAAAAAGTGTCCTCAAAATTTGGTGGCGCCCTCTTCACAAAAGCGCACTCTTTGCGAACAGAGTTACCCTACTTGAGTTTTTAAAAATCAAAGTGAAACTAGCATGTTTTGGGATAAATTTCGGAAGAACCCTTTTTTAAAATGATTACGCTGACAAAAAACCTTTTCCGGAGGAAAGGGTGATGGTTTTCTTCGTTTAATTTGACTTTAGAATGAAAGGCGAGAGGTCATTAAAATAAGAAAACCCCTAAAACTACGCACTGAACGTACCCGAACTGCTGATGAACAGCAGTCGATCTGCGCACGCAAGTAGGTGCTATTCCTATTCTTCTTCTGGAAAAACGAAAGAGAGCTTCAAAACAGACAGCAGCGCCATCTGAAGCAAAGAGCATACTTCCTGCGGACACTTTTTTGGCTGAGTGAACCATCTTGTTATGTACTATCATTGGTACATGTATTTCCCAAAAGAAAAAGGTGGGTTGTTGGCGGCAGGTCGGGTGTGGTTTGTTCCTTCTTTCCTATTAAACAGCCATCGTTCTGATCTCTCCTGATTTTTGTGTTTGTTACTCTCTTGAAACATATCGTCGGCACCCGTATGACCTTATTGTGTTGCAAGTGCCGTAAAAGTTTTACTAAAACTAAACCAAAAGAAAAATGCAGAAGCAATGGGCTCTGAAAATTCGTCCAAAAACGCCGCGGCTTATTTCAGCATTGACAAGGAATGCTTGGTATCGATTGAATAATGAAAACGATATGGGTGTGGTATCTCATTAATTCGTAGCAGAATATTTAATTTGTACTTATCCAGCATTATAATACAAGGATTATATTGAGTTGGACTTCTAGGGTGACAAAGAGAGAGAGAAAGAGAGAGAGAGAGAGAGAGAGAGAGAGAGAGAGAGAGAGATACAGACAGACAGACAGACAGACAGACAGACAGACAGACAGACAGACAGACAGAGGTTGGGGGAGAGAAAGAAAGAGAGAGAGAGAGAGAGAGAGAGAGAGAGAGAGAGATAGGCAGACAGACAGACAGACAGATAGACAGACAAACACACACACACACACACACACACACACACACACAGACAGAGAGACAGACAGACAGTGTCAGACAGAGAGAGACACACAAACAGACAGGCGTACAGACGGAGAAAGATACAGGTACAGATACAAGACATGAAACACATTCTGGTGGGGCATTTTGAGCATAACCACGACATGGATGGCGATGAAAGGAAAGTCAAAGTCAAAGAGGTCCAAGAACGCTGGAAAAAAAACGGGCGCTGTGTAAACCACAAGGTGCGAAACTGAATCTAGATCTAGTTGTAATCTAATTTAATCTGTGGCAAAGCGATCATTCTTATTTTCCACGGGTACACACTGCGACGTAATTGCAGCGAAACGTCGACCTCGCCATATAGACAAGGAGAGAGGGGGGGTGTAGAGAGAGGGGGGAGAGCGAGAGAGAGGGGAGAGAGAGAGCGAGAGAGAGAGAGAGAGAGAGAGAGAGAGAGAGAGAGAGAGAGAGAGAGAGAGAGAGAGAGAGAGAGAGAGATCAGGTTCCAGCACTCTGACCAGTTGACTTACCCGATATAATACACCAACTAATATTATAATATAATGCGTAGGATGTTCGACGCCCGGTGTGGACTCGATGGATTCGAATTACGTACCCTCGGAATTGTTACGAGTTACGATTAAAATGAAAATGTGGATAACATGAAAATGCGAGTGCACACTACCAATAGAATTCATTTGATTGAATCAAGCCCAGCCAGATTAACCCCTCATGGAAGGTGCACACTGCCAATCTAATTCAGTGGATTGAGAAGAGGCCTGCAAGATTTTCATCCACGGGGTTGTAAAAGCAACTGTTTTGGCTCAATTCGACGACCGAATTTTACTAAACTCGATTGTAACCTTAAAATCAAACGCGTTTGCTTTTCAAGGTCTCGAGTCAGGTTATCGTATTGTGCCAAAAAAGTTTTACTTCTGCCCCTTCATGGGGGGATCTGGCTAGCCCCGATTTAATTTGACTTGAATCGATTGCAGTGTGCACTGAGTTTAAGATAACAATGTCGGTAAGTATGTCCTAGTACGTGCGACTGCAGTGCCGGATTAAGACCCAGCTGGCCCCAAGGCACACTTCACTGAGTGGCCTGAAAAAGTTAGATACCGGCAGGGGCGAAGCGTCTATATAATCAAATAATGTCAAAAAGCGCTCCTCGGGCCGGTGATCTACCATATTGCCATAGCGTAAAACAATGGTTAACTGATCAGAATGGGTAACATCTGGAGTAGAATCTACGGAGACTGAAAAGTACCTTGGCTTAGGAATTTCATCCTTTATGAGGTGAAGAACATGCTTGCCTAACAAGTTAAGGAATTCTTCACAGGTTGTTTTTGACAAGTATGAACAGTTGGTGGATCAAAATTCGGGTGTGGCTAAGGTTGTTTTCACTTCTTTACCACCAAATAGCAAGCAATGAGAACAAAACAGTTGTGATTTGTCCATACTCACGGCGAGCCACGCACGACATTTTGAGATCAATTCAAATTCAA
>NW_004797326.1:74509-76796 GCF_000002075.1 Aplysia californica | reverse complement strand
TGTTGTACCCTGTTGGTGGCCTGTTTGTGGCCTATTTTTTTGAGTGGCCCCAAGGCAATTGCCTTATTGCCTAATGGTTAATCAGGCACTGTGCGACTGAGGTCGCCAAAGGCAACTGAGCCTGTATAACTTCTCGAAAAAGTATCCTTTCATTTTTCATGGCGTGGTGATTACAACATTACAAAATCCACCGCCCCCCCTCCCCCCCCTCCTTTTTTTCGACAGATTTGAACACCAGTGCTGTGGTGTTTAGGCACTTCGCCGTCGCACGCAAGATATTCGATTTCGATTCCCCAAGTGGGGAGAAATTCTTTTATCGAGTACCTCCGTCTTTCTGTTGGGATGTTGTATCCCTCTCAACCCTTATTGGCTCTGACAGCCAGTGCCGAAAGCCGCCTCCTAAATTTTAATAATGTGAACGTATCGAAGACAGAGTAAAAACACGGACATTTTCATTTAATTCAAAAGAGACTTGACCACCGAAATATAATCATGAAAGTGAGCAACAATGGGTAAGAATAGAAATAGTTACATGTAACAATAAAATCCAATTCATGAGAGTGGCGTCGGCAGCCTAGTGTTTAGGCTGCCGGACCCGTAATCGTGGGGTTGCGGGTTGGGGGGGGGGGTTCGAGCCTCAAAAAATTGTGAAATGGTATGGGTTTTACGCCTCTATCAACACTATTTCTTTAAGGTTATTTAAGGACTAGGCTCGGTCCGACGTTGTGTCCTTGGGAAAGGCGCGAAATTCCCATTTGGCTGACGGTCCTTTCGGAGATGGGCGTTAAACTCAGAGGTCCCACCTCTTAAATAACCTGATAGAGGCGTTAAATCTATACAATTTTTCACTAATTCATGAGTCAGTCAGTTGTGTACTGACAGCCAACGTCGAGTGGAGACGACAAGTTTACACATAGCAGAGGTGAAAAGACATGTTAAACCAGCATAATATTGAATGTGCCTGGAAGAATAATTATAATATCGTCTACATTTTGATCGCGTCGCTTATCCAATCTTATCACGATGCCAACAGACAGATAGACAGACAGACAAACAGACAGACAGTCAGACTAACAGGCAGACAGACAAGCAGGCAGACAGACAGGCCGCTTGCTGAAAGACAGATGGACAGACAGACAGGTTTGCAGGCAAACAAATAGACAGACAGTTAAGACAGGCACAGAGAGACTGAAAGATAAACATGGAGAAAGACGGAGGAAGAGAGAGCAAGGAAGAAAGAGAAAGAGAGATAAATAGATAAACAGACACCAGCGACTGTGGTGTAGCGTTAGATGCTTCCCCGTCGCACGTGAAAGACTCGAGTTCGATTTCCAAGTGGGAAGACATTTTTTATCGAGTATATCGATCTTTCGGCAGGGATGTTGTATCGCTTTCAGTCCGATTTGGCCTTGACAGAGAGAGTCTGGAGCCTGCCTCCTAAATGATTTAAATTTTGTCAATAAGGGGGCGAAAAAATCTTTTTAAAAAACAGCTGAAGCTTTACTTATTCAGGAATAGCTTTCCGCGCAATCTTGCACAGCAAGTTTTAAGAATCGTATAATTGCGCAGGAATCTTAAGATTGCGATGTGCATTTTAACAATCTTATAATTGCACGGCAATCTAAAGATTGCGTTAATATTTTATATTTTTGAAATATTTTTTTACAAATTCACTTCCATCTTCACTCTTTTACTCACATCAAGGAACATTCATATATTATTTTCAAAAGTGTAAAATTATGAAAATTAAATTAAAATTAAAATTAACATATGAAACTGAAGCGCCCACAAGAATGATACAAAGCCAGGTGGTAACAAACTCAAAGTTCACAAAGTACATTTAATTTATTATATATTTTTAAAATAATCTTTTTTTAAAAATTCACTTCCATCTTTAGGCCCTATTCTTTTACTCACATCAAGGAACATTCACGTATATTTTCAAAAGTGCAAAAATATGAAAATTAAAATAAAATTAAAATTAAAATTAAGATATGAAACTGAAGAGCTCACAAAATGATACAATTATACTATCGTTAAAACGAGCAGCGCAATATATCGGGGTGCCCGCTACGGCTGGGATCGGCCGATAGGGCCGATCGCAGCACTCGAGGGCCCCAAAAAAAACGGGTGTTTGTTTAGAAGAAAGAGAAATGGCTCATGTTGGGACCGCTTCAGCTCATATCTAATTTTAATTTTAATTTAATTTAATTTTCATAGTTTTGCACTTTTGAAAATATACTGATGGTGCTGATGCGAGTAAAGATAGGCCTAAAGATGGAAGTGA
>NW_004797326.1:41485-68985 GCF_000002075.1 Aplysia californica | reverse complement strand
TGTTCGACTATTCTAAGCCAGACTAAAAAACAAACACTTTTTCTGGATGATCAAAAACCTGTTTTATTCTTTTAAAACCTGTGACTACACAACGAAACCGGTACGAAAAGATGGGTTTAAGCTTTATCGGCTGTTCTAATGTAGTTGACACGAATCATGAAGTGAAGACATGGAGGACGGTTGTTTTCTTTAATGAGATACGACGTGTGTGACTGGGCACGTTGTTTGCTCCCCTGTTGACGCTGATGAAATGTACAGTCATATAATAAGCTGCAAGGCAGTATTGTTTATTACGCTATAATCGTGGCTTAGTCGAAACAAATCAATACACAACTTATTGCAACTTTCGCAAATGTCATTGATAATTTGTAGGCCTCAAAATGATAAAACATCTAACAGAGGTTATTAGTATTACTGCCGTATCTGAAAAAAACGGCCCTAATAGAGATTGCTTCGCCATGTACATGGATTTCATACCTCGGAAAACTCCACTCTTGGCAGTTTTTAGTAGGCCAACCATTCTACTCACGTAAAATTCGGGGCAACTGTTGAGAAACCATCACCTCATGACAACATGGTCTTGTAATTGCTTCGAGGTATTACTGAAAATACACTATTGTATAAATGAGCCTTAAGTGTTTTATTTGATTCCTCAGACCAACAAGCGCTCATGGGTCGTGCAATAGCCCATCATATAATAATTTCCTTTCACTCAATCTCATTGACTAGTCTTGAAAATACATGTACAATAATCAGTATCCCTTGTCATAATCAGCAGGGAGGTCTTTTCAAGCAATAAATGGTGGGTGGTAGGCGGGTGCTCTGGTGTGGTTTGCTCCTTCTTTCCTATCTCTCCTCTCTTTTTTTTTTTTTTTTTGGTTACTCTCTTGCAACATGGGGGCTCTCGTGGCCTAGAGGTTAAGATGTTGGCCTCTCATTCAAAGGCCCCGGGTTCGATTCCGGGTAGCGACCGAAAAATTTTCTTCTCTAAAATTGTCTCCTTTCACATCCTTTCCTGATCTCTAACAATGTTCTGTTGTCTGCTTTCATTTCCACTTTCTGCCCCCACCCCCTCACCCCCTTTGCCCCCTCCTCTGGGCTCCTGACTCTTTCTGCAGCCTTTCTTCTGCTACTCCCTGGCTCCTCCTAACTGCTGTCTTTCTGCCACACCCCTGATCTTCTGGTAGGAAAGATCTACACCTAGCCTTCTCGGACAAGGGCGAAAAATCTCGGAGGGCCCGTGTGCAAGTTGCGCACGTTAAAGATCCCTTGGTGGTCTAAAATCGATAAGAGTAGGCTTCGGCCGCCACCCGGGCAAAATTCAAAATTTCCTACCAACGAAAAAGTATTAGGTGTGTCCCGCGCGCTCATATGACCTTATGCAGTTGCGAGCGCCGTAAAACCCTATACTAAACAAACAAACAAATCTCTTGCAACATCTCTAATCTTTGGCACTGATGTGTCTTTATTGTCTTGCAAGTGCCGTAAACACATACCGAAACATAATACATTACCAGCAAATGTGTACATGACGTGTGTGGCACATCTAAGAACATCGTAAAAGTCTTCACGGTAAGGACTTTTGTCTGTGCCAGTAGGTGTGGAACAGTTCCTTTAGCTGGCGAACCAGACGACCATGTGCTGGTCATAAAGCAATTGTGCAGCATCATGGTGAAATCAGGCGCTGCCCCCCCCCCCCAAAAAAAAAAATAAAACCCCGACAGTTTTCCACCCGTTGGGCAATTTATATCGTTTTATTCTGGCTCAACATCTTTTGTGTTTATTAAAAAGTATAAATCTCGGAGTAGATTTTCTGATAAACTTTGAATAAAGACAATATGAACATTTAAATTGGCAGTTTCCTAGGGTGCTTAAGCAATGGAAATCACCAAACTTTGGCGGCCATGTCCCCGCTAACTTTTCCCCGGACTTCAGGCAACCTCGAACTTCTTTAATCACGAATATATCTACATGTACTTCTATTCGATATAGATATTCTTTTTTTTTCAAAGGCAAGACAAATGAACATGCTTTTAGAAGATATCAATAATTCCATGTTCCCAACATTTGATGAGCGCATGATTTCTCCACGTAGATCAAGCGACACACTGATTATGCAGCCTGGCAGACAATGGATTGGGACATTGGCACTATGAATTTGAGGCACTGAGGAGCCGTGGGGTTACGACATTATCTGTCTTGTAGTTGTTGTTGTTTTTTTCAACATTTAGAATTGATGTGTTAAAGATTGCCTCTGTCTATATGCTGGGACTTTATACGTCTACTGTTTCTCTTTTGACCCTTACAGACCGATTCGAGACGAAGCAGCCTGGCTCATGAATTATTTCAATGATGTCCTCAGGGATGAGGAGCAGGTATAATCACATCATAACAGGTATTTGTTTATAAGTAATCTGTGAATTTTGTAATTAATTTTGGTTTTACTTGTCAAAATGCTGCATTCTACCGAGGAAAGGGAAGATCACTTTAAAGAAAAAAACTCTTTGTTCTACAGCCATAACACAAAAAAACAGAACATTTCTCTAAAAAGACGAAAAAACATTGATCCCATTCAGATTCGAATCTCGATCGTTCAAACTTTGGCTAAACTCGCAACCACCTGCGACACAGCTGCTGTCAGTGAACCGAGGGAACGACGTGACGTCAATGTAGTTAAGTATCAAGTTATCTGAGAAAAAACCATTAGCGAGTTGTTCCCTCGTCAGCACAGTGGGTAAACAAATTATGACAATAAATAGGCCTGGCCTGTGTATGTACTCTATGGTATGTACATAAACCCGTGTTTGCTTCTGGGCCAGTATTGACGACACAAAATGCTACTCATCGCTTCTAGAAATAGACCGGAACTTATAAATAAGTTAAAACAACAAAAGCATGTGTAGATCTAAATGTAGAGTATAGCCCCACCGCCCTCCCCAAACCTGAGTTGGATTGCGTCAGTAGGCTAGTAATCGTGACATTGCAGGTTTGGGGGCTCGAGATTCAGCGCTGCCCGACATTGTGTGCTTGGCAAAGGTAATTTACACACATTATTGTCCTATTTGACTCGGACCTATCGGAGATGCCCTTCAAATTAAGAGGTCTTATCTCTTCAATAACTTCGCAGTGTTACAACGGGCATCAAACGTTAATTAGACTACAATTCCGCACCCCCCGCACCTCAATGTTTTCCCAAGATCGACTGTCTCAGCCAGCTGTTCACTAAGACACTGTGCTAACTCCATCGTGGCCCCAAACAACAGTGACTGGTCAGTGACGCCACATCTGCGCACTAGGTCAGGGCAGTTTCAAAACGGAGATCTAAGCTTACTTTTAAAGAAACTTATCCGTAGCCCAAAGGAAAATGTCTATTTCAATGTTCAAGTTTTTTTTGGGATGAGAAACAAACGTTTGTATTTTTCCTCACACCACACCGACTAGGCAACACTCTTTTAACCTTTTTACATAGTTTATTCAGAAATCATAAACACTACGTGCCCACCCATGCAGCCCATGAGAGAGGAAAACAACTGTCTCAAATTGGCGAAAAAGAAGTGTGGCAAGTTGTTGTTGTTGTTGTTGTTGTTGTTGTTGTTGTTTTGTTTTATTTTGGGGGGAGGGGGTTCTTGGGTTTTGGGTTTTTTGTTTGGGTTTTTTCGGAAAGGGTGGGGGGGGGGGGGGCAGATTAAGGGAGATAAATGATTATGTGCCATTACTGATGAATAGCTCAGCAAAATGATAGTCACAGAATATGTTTATTATTATGATATGAACAACGATATAAACTTCTCATTTCACCAGTATCCAATGATGAAATTGAACAAGGAGGACACAGAACATGTCTCAGTTGGTCCTAGGTGTATGAGCTAGGCGGTGTAACCAGGGGCGAAGGCTGACTGGGTGTAACGAAATCAAATTTAAGTAAATTTTAAGCGATGTAAGCTCCAATGATGCAAATTGAACGCGCAAGCTCTAGGACTATAACTTTTCAACCACCCAGCCACGCACAACATTGGACTCTGGGGTTTTTTTTTCGTATTTATTCTTTCATTTATTTATTTATTTTTCTGTTATATCTTTTTGTGGTGGTGGGGGTATGGAGCAGGCAGAGGGTGGGGTTAACTTCAGACGCATAGATTTAGTATAAAATTGTGTAGGTTTAACCCACTTGCAACACTGTAAGGTTATTAGGCAAAAACATCCAAATTCAACGTATATTTCTGATGGACAAAGCCACGTGGTAAACACTCGTGGAAAAGTCCTTTCCCAATGACACAACTTCGGACCGAGCTGAGCTTCGAACCACGCATTTCTTTGTTATACTTTCACTAATCACAACGCCTAGCCTACCATAACATTTTAACATACTATAATCTAATCCTACAAAGAAGCCCGAGACAGTGTCGGGCCCCAGAGTGAAGGGGTGAAACAAAATTCTATCTAGATCTAGAAAGTAGTCCTTAGCAAAGTTTTCAGTAACTTGACAAACAAAATTCCGATCCCAAATTTTGCCTAGTAAGGTTATTTCAAATTGTGGTCGACTTCATGAGCCTTTCATTTTCTTTCTCCGTCAAGTGCACGACCACAAGAGTTCCAGATACTGTGACGGAAAATCTATACAAGTATTAACATAAGGTAACCGATTTATTCATATTGTGTACCTAAGATCTAGCCGACAATTCGCTAACCTTTGTGTATGAAGACCCTACTGTATGTGCACATTATTTTTTTTTATGGTAGGGCCTAAGTGTTTTACGGCGCTCGCAACTGCATAAGGTCATATGAGCGCGCGGGACACATCAAACATTGTCAGTTGATAGGAAATTTTGAATTTTGCAAGTGTGAGGGCCGAAACCTACTCTTATCTATTTTAGACCACCAAGGGATCTTTAACGTGCGCAACTTGCACACGAGACCTCCGAGATTTTTCGCCGTTGTCTGAGAAGGCTAGGTGTAGATCTTTCCTACCAGAAGATCAGGGGTGTGGCTGAAAGACAGCAGTAAGAAGGAGCCTAGGAGAAGCAGTGGAAAGCCTGTAGAAAGAACCAAGAGCCCAGAGGAGAGGGCGAAGGAGGTGGAGGGGCGGGGGGAGAATTTTCGGTCTCTACCCGGATTCGAACCCGGGACCTTTGAATGAGAGGCGAACACCTTAACATCTAGGCCACGAGGTCAAATAAGTGCCGAAGATTACATTATTTATTTTGACAGACATTTTTTCTGGTAGAAGGAGGGGAGAAAAGGATGATAGATGTTTGATAGGAAAGAAGGAGCAAACCACACCTGAGCGCCCGCAAACCACCCACTAGGAGAGAGAGGGAGGGAGGGAGAGAGAGAGAGAGAGAGAGAGAGAGAGAGAGAGAGAGAGAGAGAGAGAGAGAGAGAGAGAGAGAGAGAGAGGGAGGGAGAGAGGGGGAACAGACAGACAGACAGACAGACAGACAGACAGACAGACAGACAGACAGACAGACAGACAGACAGACAGACAGACAGACAGAAGGAAAGAGAAAAAGGAGGGGGGTGCCCAAAAACAAAACACCTGATTACATTTTTTTTTAACAAACAAAAAATGTTTTTAAAAAATAAACAGCCTCCACAACCCTTCCCCCCCCCAAAAAAAAATAATTTAAAATGTAATAAATTAATTTAAAAAACAAAACATACCCCCAATACATGTAGCCTACATATAACAGCACAAGCAACTTTCATAATGTGTAAATATATTGGTTTATTTCATCACTTTGAAACATAACATGTCAAATAAGCAAAGGTTACAAACCAAGTATAGGTTTTTAACAATAATGTATTCAGAGTCATGCACATACATACATAATGAATTAACATACATTTATTAAAAACTTTAAAATGTTAGAAGTGGACAATTGAAACGCTCACATGTATGCATGCATGCGTTTGTGAGCATGTCCAAAGAGTAGAGGAGAAAAAGAAAAGACAAAGACTTTTGGTTTTCGAGAGTGTTTTAGTATACTGTAAGAGATAAAAATGACAACACCTGCAATTATTTTTACATAGCACACAGAAAAGGCTTGAAATCTGACAAATACTAAAAGACTTATTTTAAAATTGAAGAATAGCGATTACAGCAATTTAGTTTCAGTAGAGATTTTACGGCGCTCGCAACTGCATAAGGTCATATGAGCGCCAGTGTTTATGGTGCTTTTTAAGCATCCGCAGAGGAAAAACACGAGTTAAAGAAGGATTTTAATCAAGATAAGGAATAGACGAGAAAACACTCAAGGAATCACACAACACAAAGCCAAATAGATGAAGTGATGGACATTTAGATCGGGGGCATCAGAGAAATAGGAAAGTTACAGGAGTCTGAAAGCGACATCTTTCAACCGTTCACAGGTGCCACACACACTTAAAACTTAAAACACTCAAAATTGTGCACGCTGTAGAGAAAAATTTACACTATGATGTAATTGGAAAGAATAAGGCAAAAGGCAGAAATTACAGACCGCTACAAAAGACGGGGCACTTGTCTGTGGCTGCGGATGGCGTCACGGCGGGCAGTCTCTGTCACTACTCTGTGGGTTTTTTTAACCCCCAAACCCCTCAATTTCTTAATTTGCTTTTAGCTAACCCAAGCTTCCAGTAAAGACAGGCCGTCTTTTAACAGGAACCTGCGAGTCAAAATTGACCACTTGATGGAAATGTGTAACTGCTGGGTGAGAGGGTCACTGGCCTCCCTTATTGTGATGTGGCTGTTTTAGGGGGAAGACAGGGGGGAGTGGAGAGAGGAGGGAGGGGAAGGGATATACACTTTTTACAGCGCAACCCCCAACCTCCAAAAAGAAACTTATAACACTACAGCTGTTCAGGTTGAAGTCAATAAAGACCATACACTCCCTTATCTGTATGTATTCCCTCATTATCACAATTTACAGCATTTAGGAAGTGGGCTTCGACCCTGTCTGTTAGGACCAACCCGAGCAGAGAGATGCAATATCCTAGCAGAAAGACAAAAGATATTGGATAAAAATTCTCCCCACATTGGGAACCAAGCTCAGTTTTCCGTATGCAAAGGTGAAGAGCCCAGCCACTACACCAGTCTAATCTGACGAACTTGCTGCTTCTGATGCAGCATAATATGTCTCAATGAAGCTGTAAACAAAGCCTCGAAAATAACAGACACTATAATGGGAGCACGCCTTACAGACCAGGATCAAAATTGCATTGATAAACGTAACATCAAAGAAGTAGGAGCTGCCACAACCGGGGGTGGGGGTGGGGGTGGGGGGAGGAGCCAAACTAATGCAGAACAGGAGTTACCAAACTCTTTTCAAAAATGGGCTCTGGACAAATTAATGAGACAATGCCGGATCCCAGTTGAATAACTATATTTCTATTGTTCAATTCAATTACAAATTACACAGAGTGTTAAATGAAATATTTGTCACAATATAGCCGAGCATGATACACTGGTTAGAAGTTCCGAAGTATATTTTTAAAAATGTTAAATTTGCATTGTAATGTTCATTGAAATTATTACATTATTTTGATGACCGAATCCTGAGCATTCTTCAAACATATCTTCAAAGGTTTTTTTTCATGCATGTTGGCATGGTGAAGGCCAGATAAACTGAACTGTCAGGCGAATTCTAGTACACATGTATATTAATTTTTTCTAGAAGGTCAGAACTGTCAAATTATGAAGAAGGGTTTATTCAATTTCTTTCACAGATTCGATCTCACCAATATCAGCCTGAAACAGGTACGGTATAGAACAGGGAGAACTATTACAATAACAAATATACAAAGAGACACTACAAACATGTGGTACAGAATCTTTTCACAAGGCAATTACAGCCATGCTGTCTATAGCAATTAGAACTGACCTCACGGACCAGACCAGGACCCCGGACCATAGTTTGGTGACCCCTGCATTAAAGAGAAACTGGTAGGGACTTTTGGGGATAAAATAGGGATAAAAGGTCGAATCTAAGAGAACCAAGGCTGAAAGTAGAATTTTTTTTTTCGTATGTCCACTTCTGTGCACACTGGTATAGCATCAATGGTAGCGGTTACACATTGTAACAGCAGTCAAATTACTGTAGAAATGTTCATCAAATCAAAGTAAGAAACAAGATGGGCATGTTACTTAAGGCATTTAAGGCCAAACAAATGACAGAAAATATAGACATCAAGAAAGATGGAAAGAAATAAGATACAGCCTTTATGGGTGAAAACGTGAACTGTTGACATTAGTGAAATAAGAGGAGATTAACTATTCACTTTCCTGTTTATCACAGACAGTAAACGTAATTGATAATTGTAGTCAATCCCTTTTTTCGCAAATGCCAGCCCACGTGGCTTGAAAGTTAACAGCGGAAGTAACCCACTTCCCATTTCAGTCTTTGCCAACAATAAGCAAAAGAACAAAAATGTGTAGTACCTTCATAACATCACACTCACTGCACACTCTAGAGAACAAATAACATGATGCCCACTTCAACAGATGTGAACTTAGATCAAACACAGCAGTGATGAGGATACTTTTGGCAGAACACTGTACAGGAAATTATGTACACCAACAACAACAAAAAGTTTGAATGAAATATAGTTAGTTGCATGTGTACATGTCAATAAACTAATAAACTGAACAGCAGTAACAAGAGATCCTAACAAAACAAAATCAGTCAGAACAAGATACTTCAATGACCAATGCAAAGAGTAGAAGTATGCTTCTTTTGGGACAAATCAGACATACAGAGGAGGAGATAATCCCTGCATTCAGAGTCTGAAGTGATACAGGCTCAAATAAATAAATGGATGAGATAAACTGGATAGGAACCAAGTCCGATACAGACTAACCACCTAATGGGAACTACTAAATTCAAAACTTAGTTCAACAAATACGAGTCATGATACAGTATAACACAGATAGGTCGAACACAGAAGACTCGACATCACGTATCCAAACTGTGCCCACAGTTCCTCTTTTTCTCTTTTCTTTTCTTCCTTATTTTTGTAAGATATCCCTTGAACTACCAAGGCTGGTCCCAACGAATACGACCTATCTGTGTTGTACTGTAATTATCCCCCCCCCCCTTCCCAATGAAACAATGTGAAACGCTGCACAACATAGAACTCAAATCAAAATGAACCCTCTGGAGCTGAATTTTGAAGAATGCTTATCATCCAAATGAATGTGAGGCAATCAGTTGTTCTATTTACAAACTTCTACACATAAGCAGGATACAGAAAATTGTCATCCTTGCACATCAATAAAAGTAAATAGATCGTGGTAACATGTACATTCTGAAGAAAACCACCAAATGCTCTTGAGCAGTTTCAAGCTGCCAAGAAGCAGCTGGCTTCAAGAAGAATATAAGTTCAAGACTGAAATCTCTCCACGGAGGTAAGGGACATAGTATAATAGATGGATACAACTACATTGTATTGAGATCTGGAAATATTACAAAGAATTACTGAGTAGAAAGTAAAACAAAACTTTAACATCACGAGCATCAAGCGACAGACATATTGTCACTCAAAAACGACAAAAGGCTGGACTTCCCCTTTTCAAGACCGTGGAATTTTTTGGGTAAAAAGTAAATCCCTGAAAAGAATAAACGGTTTCAAGGCCTAAGTTTGTAAGTCTATTTGGGAACAAAAAAAATGTCCATGCATAACATGTATACATACACAAATACATATCGTCGTCCATCTCACACAGGGGCGTGTCGGCAATTTTTGAGGTAATGAGTAATATAGTTCCTGAAAGCTGAGATTGAGATCTATGTTCTTACAAAGTGGCATATCGCTAGCTCTAACCATTACACAGATATGCACTTTCTTTAATTAGGCGTATCCGACAGTCCCTTTCTTCTATTCGTGTGATTGAAAATGAAACTTTCGCATTCGTCTGCAGTTGCACGAACAGGCGTATAGATATATATATATATATTCGCTCCTTCGTGAGAATAGGATTGAGTCCCTTCAGGGCAGCTGGTATAACTCATATTTTTTAAATCCTCGCAACAGGTGCTGTAAAATGAACCTAGTTTCACCCAGAGTGGCCCACCCCTGAACACACCGGCACTGTCTCTTGCCTCTTGTGTGTGCAGTGATTGGATCACACTGTTAACAGTTGGCACGACTGCCAAGCAGCAACAGAACTTCCCTATAATACATGTTGACAAACCACTTGCTATCAGCCTGAGTATAGTATATGTTTTGTTAATGAACTATTGCCTAATGTCACAAGGACTTTTATATTTGGGCATTTTAGTTTTACATTTACGTTAAGAAACTTTTGATTTCATTTAAAATGGAGATCTACGAGTGAATTTAGATCAATTCCCATACCATTTTGTTAGGTAGCTGAGCGGCTTCAACCATGCTTAGTGTTATACTCTTCACTTCTGATAATGAGATAATAATACACTGTTTTACTGTTTATTAGGTACAACGGGTCTGTATCAAGACCTTATATCGAGGTGATCATAAACTCAATCGAAATGAAAGGAACAACATGAGAGTCCATACAGGCCTAGATCTGGTTAATGGCCCGTTTCCTTGAGAGGTCCCTATAAAAAAAAAAGTATCTAGATCTAATGAAAATAATCCTTTTATTTTTCAGACCAAAATGGAACACGAATTTACGAATTTCCTTTTGCTGATCTTGAGCGGCAAGCAAATAATGTGCCTCTAGCTTATTGTATGCTTAGAACAAAGAACACTTGAACAGAAGTGGTACAAGCTGATTATAATGACAATGTCTCAGATGATGGTATGATTTCTAACTATCTTTGACAATGTATCAGATGATGGTATGATTTCTAACTATCTTGATAATTCAGAAAGTGACCCAACTTTTGTTCCTGGTAAATGTGAGCTGAAAGGTTGCTGCATGTGTTGAAAGTTTAGCACTTCTGTGCTATGAATATTTTGGAGAGGATGTAGACTCATATACACAACATGGTATAAGATCAAGACAGGAAAAGAAAAAAAAAGAAGAAAGAAGCACAAGAGATGTGTGTTGACAAAGACATATCTGTCGGCACCAGAAGCTTACACCCTTGAAGGATCAAGGAGAGAAATACCTCAAATGAAGACGATTGCTGGAAACAAACAAAAAGAAGCAAAAAAAGAATAAAAATTCCGGAAAAGAATACAATAACTCCTTGTCACAGAAAAAGCATGCAATCAAAAATCTTTGAGTGAAAAGCTAGGACGTAAGCCCCACACAATCACACATGAGCAAAGAGAACAATTAGTGTCCCAACTGGGTGACTTACGCTTACAGCACGAACACATTGTACCTCACACTGAAAGCAAGGAAGCAAAAAAGCAATCAGCCACAGCTCGTCGCAGTAACATACACATATACTGTTTTGACAATATCTGGAAAGCGAATCATTGTTGGTCAAGAGTTTTTTCTGAGAACCCTGGGTATATAGGAAAAAACTGCACGCAAGGCTCTTGCAAAACCTCAAAGAAACAGGCATTGTTGAACCAGAGAAAAGAGGTGGGAGACAGTCGGACAAAGAGAGATGGAGTTAGGAGGGAAAAGATATCAAAACATATGGGTTCCCGAGAGCTGAGTCCCATTTCTTCAGGGTGTCTACTTCCAAATAATACCTCAACCAAGACTTAATTTACCAAAGCTGTAAGCCATGTTCCTAAGAGAAATTGAAGATGATGACAAGCCGAGCTTGAGCTCCTACACAAGACTGTTTAATGACATGAACATTGCCTTTCACAGGCCAAAAAAGGACCAGTTTTCGTTGTGTATGTCTTCTCTGAAGGTGACTGATTCAGAAAAAGAGGAGCTGAAAGAGCGCTACACTAAGCACACCAATGAAAAAGAAAAAGTTCAAGAAATTAAGGCCAAATGCAAGGAGGTAGCACAGAGAGAGCAAGACGTTCTGTGTGCAACGTTTGACTTTCAACAGGTCATACATCTGCCAATCTTGAAGGAGAAAACCCACTTTTGTAAAGGGCCCTTGGTAAATGACAACCTTACATTTACAATGTCGCTGATGGGAGGAGTGACTTTCACATGGAATGAAGGGCAGAATAAACGAGGCAGTTCGGAGATTGCCACAGCAGTATACACAGCTCTCAAGGCATATGACGACAAAGAGACATGAGTGGCATATGCGTTTGCAGACAGAGGCCCAGGTCAAAACAAAAACTCACTATTTCCAGCAATGATGCTTTACTTTATCAATAATTCCAGAAATCTTGTGGAACTCTCTCAGATACTTCCAGTCATTCCACGGACAGAATGAGAGAGATTCTGCACATAGTACCATCAGCACTGCCCTCACACACACAGGCGATGGGTTTGTGCCGTGCCAGCTTATATTTATTTTCACGCAGGCAAGAAAATAACATCCTTACTCTGTCCATCCACTGCAAGGTGAAGACTTCTGGGATTTTAAAAAGCTGTCAGAAGACATAAAAATTCTCAGTGTGAGAAGAGACTTGATGACAAGGAACATGTCAACTGGACAAACATAATGGATTTGAAAGTCACAAAGGATAGTCCATCTACTGTGTTTTACAAAAGCAGTCACAAACAGGAGACATACACGTCCCTCACATTAAAGGGTCAACAGGCTGATGTAAAAAAATTTCCCTTGTTGAAGCTTAACAGTGGGCCCATCAAGATTCCTGCTTCACAGTATGAGACCCTCATTTCCCTGTGCTCTGGAAATATGGCTCTTGTGAGAGCTGATAAGCACAAAGCGTTCTATGTGTGTCACGACGAGGTGGAATCAGGCGCTCTTCAATTTTTGGGCATATAGAGTTATTGGTATCATCTTAAAGCCTACTTGTTTGTCCTGTGTTCGATAAAAGAATTACTCATCTATCTTCAATCGAGATATTTTTGGATTGAAACAGATGGGGTCATCTGGTTTCAAGGTAAAATTATCGAGAAAATGGTTCTCAAAGGCTGGTGGTTTCCAAAGCATTTATAAGAATTTGGGGAACTGAAAATGTACATTTTTCGTACCTTTAATGAACGTTTTTCATTAACATTCACACAGAAATGTGTTTTTAAAAGGACATGAAAAGCGTTAAGCCAAAAAAAAAGAAAATTCTTTAAAAATTGCCCAGCGCCAAGAAAAATGTTGATATCTTCCATTTCATTATTTTGACGAGCGCCTGACTTCACCATGATGTCTCATATATGTCTTTGCCTCACCAATTTGTGTAAACATTCATTTTCAAAGTTCCTAAGCCTATTTTTACTGTGATGTACATTATGTACAACTAGATCTTCGCGTATAAGTAGGCCTACCAATTAAAAAACATCTTCCATTTTCAGACAACCAAATAATATAGATACACATATTTATAGTTACTCTTCTGTTTGGACCCAATGATTTTCAATTACACGTATAACATGTGCGTGTATGTGTATGGTGTCAACTATCGCTGGAAAGATTCTGGCTTGCATCCTGCTCAATCGCCTCGTTGCACATCTGGAACGCGACCTGCTCCCTGAGAGTCAGTGTGGATTCCGAGTGGAACGCAGTACTTTGGACATGATCTTCGCTGCTCGTCAACTACAAGAGAAATGCCAAGAGCAGAACTTTGGACTCTACTCCACCTTTGTGGACCTGACAAAAGAATTTGGTCTGCCACGAAGGGCTGTGGAAGATCATGGCAAAGTTCGGGTCCCCCCTCAAAGTTCATCGTGATGGTCCAACAATTCCACGATGGCATGACAGCAAGAGTGCAGGATGATGGCGTGTACTCCAAGCCCTTCCCCATCACTAATTGAGTGAAGCAGGGCTGCGTGCTGGCCCCCACTCTGTTCAGCATGATGTTCTCAGCTATGCTGACCGACGCCTACCACGACGGAGATATCGGTGTCAGTTTTTGTTATCACACTGACGGAAAACTCTTTAACCTTCGGAGGCTGCAGGCGAAGACCACAGTCCAAACAGGCATAGCTCGTAATTTCCTCTTGGCGGACGGCTGCACGTTGAATGCCAGTACTCACTCAGACATGCAGGGAAGCCTGGACCTTTTTTCAAAGTCTGCAACAATTTCGGCCTTATTATCTCCACAAAAAAAGACCGAAATACTGTACCAGCAAGACCCATCGGCTCCTTACACAGAGCCCCAATTTACAATCTATGGCCAGAGACTGGTAGTGGCAGAGAAGAAGAGGACAGAGCCTTAACACCAAGCTCAAAGTGTATAAAGCAGTAGTTCTACCATCCCTGCTCAACGCCTGCGAAACGTAGACAGTCTACAGCCGGCATACCAAGCAGCTCCATACCTTCCACATGAGATGCCTCAGGACCATGCTTCGTATGAAGTGGCAAGACAGAGTCCCAGACACTGAGGTACTACAGCGGGTCAAGATGAAGAGCATCTCTGTTCCTGTGGGCCGGACACGTTAACCGCATGGACGACACTCGCCTCACAAAGAGGTTACTCTACGGTGAACTGACCCAAGGCAAACGTTCTCTCGGTGGACAGAAAAAACGCTTCAAAGATGCTCTGAAAGCATCTCTGAAGAGTTGTGACATTCCCCATACCACCTGGGAGGAAGCTGCTCCTGATCGCACAGTTTGGTGCTCCTTGGTAAGATCGGGAGTCATCAAGTTTTAAGAAAGACACATCAGAAAGAAAGAAAGAATGGAGACGGCAGCTGAGAAAAGACCGAGAGACCCCTACCTTCCAGCAAAGTACCGCCCCAAACATCTCCTGCCCCCACTGCAACAGACATTTCCGAGCGAAGTTTGGCCTGATCAGCGATCTCCGCACACACCCCACCCTTCCAGTGATGTAAAGTCAAGGTCATCTTCGCCAGCGAAGGACGAACATCATGGTGTCTGTGTGACATGAGCAATATGAGAACCAAAAGCCATTATAGCGTTTCTCAATATTACCTCATTACCGTGCTCTGAAGTTCTTTTTGTTTGATTATGATCATAGCAAACTGCAGCTGCTCGTTTGTTATTTTATAATGATATTGCAACTGCTCAGCTGAATGCTGCTATGTCAGTGAGCTCGATTTGTTTACCTTATTAAATCCAAGATGGATGCACGGTAAAATCAATTTTGGTTTAATAATATTTAGAGACAAAAATATTGCTGCCTGTGACATATTTGTGTACAATATATGGAATTTGGTTCTTTTGTATTTCTTCTTACGCGATTAGATATTTCAAAGACATTCACAGCATATCCTTTGTATTTTTATAGATGTGTCCTGGTTTTGAGGATGCAAATAAAAATTTGACAATCACACATAGAGGTGTATCGGAATATTTTTCTATTTTTGGCGAGAAATTGCCAACATTATTGGACCGTGACTCATTCACATCATGGAAGATGTCTCAATGATTACTGTGTTCAAATTTGGTAAGGCAGCGAAGAATTGTTTGTCAGTAAATATAACAAATGCATATCTAAAAATCAGCTCAAACCTTTAAACGGTTGTCGTAAAAACAGAGAAATGGCCGATATGCCCTTACGTGGGATGGACAACAATATGTACACCCGATTATACACCCGATTATACATATGTACGTACAAACATACACATATATACACAGATACAAAGACAGACAGATAGAATAACAGACAGACACACACACTACAGACACACACAGACTACTCACGCACACACACACATACACACACACACACACACACACACATGCACACACACACATACACACACAGCTACACATGCACACAACTATACACACACATGTACACAACTACACACACACGCACACACACACCACACACACACACAGAGTAATCAATAAAATAAACCCAACTTCCACACATAATCATCCAGAATATTATCTAGCGCACTTTTCAGAACGCCAAACCATCCAACATGTGGACACACACTGAATTCATTCAACTAACTGCAACTGTAACAAATGTTAGGCCATAGAAACAAATGATGCTTTTACATCAGAACACTGTTCACTCTCACCAGCAGGAAGGTTACTAGCCATTCATTTGGAAAAATAAACAACCAGCGACCACCTTTTTCACTTTCTTTTTTTCGATATTGGCTTGCTTGTGCAACCAACAAAGGGAGCTCCATTCGATTATGTTTGTGAATAACAGCAAAATATTACGGAGAGAAATCTAACAACACCAAAGATTTAACAAGGTTACAGGTAGAATTCAGCTCAAAGGGAGTGAATAAGTCATACATCTATCACCTTTCTATTTCTGCTTTGATTTTTTGTTAAACAATAAGCCAGCTTCTCTCTCGCCCATAACAGGACAACCTTTTAACATCAACAGGAATTCCTGAAATACACAAACTCTTGCCCAAAGGAGACTTTTCCTGAAGAAGCTCTTGTCAACAAAAGATGTTCCATCAAATACAACAACAGCCCTCTCGCTAGTAAAGGCAAGTACAAATTGTGTAATAAGTTATTGTGTACTTGCCTTAACAGGCCAGAAAGCATTTGTTGCATGTTATGGAGAAACATCATTATTTCATCATCTCATTAAAAAAAATAGTTGGAACGATTCCCACACACACAAAAAAAAATCCAATCTCAATGAAACAAGAAATCGAAAAATGACCAATGCTATTAAAGCAAATCAGCCTTTCCTCCTTTCTCCCAGTTCATTCTTTCAAAATGTTAAGAAATGAAATGTCATCCGTTTCTGAGCCATTAAAAAAACAAACTATGGGCTCACTGACTCATCCACTTACACTGTCTCTCTAAACATAAAACAAAAGAGGGTCACTGTTGACACACTTTCACAATAAACTCTACTACCCTGAGGATGAACATGTAACGGCTTACATGTTGTGAGCAGAAAAAGACTTCAACAATATAGAGATATGTTTATGAACATAATATTATGCTGTTGTGTTATAATATATGTTCTTTCTTTAGGTCTAACTTACAAATGAACAAAAAAAACAGCAAACAAACTAACAAAAACAAAACAATAAACAACACAAAACAATATGAATGCATCAAAAGGAGTAAAAACAAAATAAACTAAAAAACAAAACAACCCCCCCCCCCCAAAAAAAAGAGAAAAAACAACTAGATTATTGTTTGTTTTAGTAGAGGTTCTATGGCGCTCGCAACTGCATAAGGTCATATGAGCGCCAAGGGGTGGATGTCAACAGAGAAGTCCTTACAGGGAATCAGACTTACTCTGCTCACCTCTCTAGCTTCAACAGCACAAGGTCTGCTTCAACTATCAAGGCACCCCAGAAATAGTGGGTCCCAAGAGCGTGACAAACATACAAAAGAAGTAGAGGAAAATGACGATAGTAAGGATTAGGAAAGAAAAAGCAGCAGTTCCCTGTTGTAGTTCAGGCACAGCTATGAGCATGACATTGTTGGATCAGCCCATTTACAATTCTACCTTGCATTACAATGGGAAATGTCCCCCCTTTGGGACAGGCCTAAAGACACTTCAGTCAGTGGCACCGCCCCCGGAAGGTCAACTAGATTAAGACAACAGGACAGACAATGGTAATGCACAGGAAACACATATCAATAAAGTTGACATCTTTATCATAAGCTGACTCGTTACCTTTCAAATGAAGAGGTAGAAGTATAGGAGAAATGACAACCATGCAAGCAAAGGTGCACTTGTTTATACATATATAAGATATATATAACAGCAATAAACACTTATGGATAATTATAATGCACGTATATCTTGAATTACTGGTAAAGCACTTACATCTATGTCCCATACACTGTAAGTACACCATCCAGCAGAAGGAATGCTGTAACAAAAATGTTTGATCTTTGTTTGTCTGTCTACTGTGAGTAGTTTGTCGAAGTCGATGATTTCTTTTCCTTACAATTCAACAACGGTTTTTCTTTGAAGTATTACCCCTCCCCTGTTCCTCAAGACGATCTGAGAAATCTATTCGTAGTACTCATATCTTACATATAACAAATTACTCCTAAGACACAATTCCTGTCAACATAGAGGCTTAAATGATACAGCAGCATAACATTGACCTAAGGTAACCTGTGGGGTTTAGGACGCATACATTTAAAATGTTAAGACTACAGAAAATTCTTTTTTCTTTTAAATGTAGGTTTTTCAAACTCCCCCATTGACACAATTTAGATCAACTAGGACGTCACTTTCAACACTGCCTGTCCAAGCCACCCTGGGCTGAGAGGGATACAATGTCCAAAAAGAAAAACCGAGACACTCAATAAAAATTCTCCTCTCATGGTAATCAAACACAAGTCTTCTGCATATGCCAATGAAGCACCTGACCACAACAACACGAACACCTGAACTACAAAAAAAACATAAATACACAGGTTGTAGAACCATGAAAGCGGTAACAGAAAAGTCATAATTGAAAGCAAGGGGACCAGTCAAATAAAGCCATGTAAATCTTTTTAAAAACTGTGCTACTTCTGCATGTGTGGACACTACTAGCACATTTCTACTGTACTTAACAAACAACCTCCAGCAACATTCCCTGATGTCTAGCCAGCAGGGCACATTACAATAACACATTAGTAGAAAAATTCAAATAAGGTTCACTGCTAGGAGTTCACATTTTTCTTCAGTAATAAGGCAAATCTTGATCAGACGCTCATCTCATCTTGAAACATGTAACTTCTCATCTTGTCTGCTTTCTCAAAATCTTATAAGTCCCAAATTTCAATACATACAGTCAGCTGCACTTCTGACAGGAACACTGTCCTGTTTGCGGAGAGGTAAAAAGATGAGTTGAGCACAAACGAAACATTGGAGGGTTCATCAAGTCTCTCTCTCTCTCTCTCTCTCTCTCTCTCTCTCTCTCTCCCTCCTTCTCTCTCTCCCCCTCCCTCCCTCCCTCTTTTTCTTTCTCTCTCTCTTTCTCTCTAGCTGCCTCAGAGGCCTAAAGCCAACAGGCCCAAAAAAAATTTAAAAAACAAAAACCATACCCCATAGCAGCAGCAGAAGCTGTTGCCCTTACAGCTCATACACACCATAAACAAAGAACCTCCTGCCCACCCAATGTGTAAGGCAGCCTTTCCACAGCAGAGGGAGGAGGTCACAAGGCCTGCCTACCCAGCAGAAATGAAATCTTGCCTCATCCGGCCACACTGTACAAAGGTCTACTTGCCTATACAAAACAAAAATAATAAAAGCTTTCTACAGTTAAAGGCTAATAATTCTTCGAGTCCTGCCCATGACCCTGACATCTGTGACATGACAATATTTCACTATCTCAAAATTTAAAAAACCCAAAAATCATTATGACTTGTAAAGACATCACACGTCCTTCCATGCACAGCAGGTGATGTCATCAACAACTCTGAGAACAGGACTACTTCTGAGGTCTTTAAGCAGGTCATGCTGCCACTCCACAGTTAAGTGACAGTAAACAAAGAGATATCCCCTATCTAAGTACGACCTACAAAAATGGGCACACTGTGGAGTTTCAGATAAAGTGTATCATCGTACTGTATGCAAGGCCATGTCATAAGCCAGCACACATGGTAATTCTTGAAAAGCACCAAAAGGAAAATAAAACGAAACCTGGATTTTTTTCATGTTTGTTGAGATGTTGTGCAATTTATACTGCCTGTCAACGTGAGGATCATTATGTCCAATTGAAATAGTTTTCAATGCGTGAGGTAGGGGTAGAGGCTTATTTAAAGCTTACAAACGATCTTGTCTGGTTAAAGTTACAGCCTTGGCTGTACAGAGAACAGACCCAATAAAAACATTTACTTCTTTGCAACCTTCATTAGTCATATAAACTAACCAATGAAAGTAACAGTGAAGCTGTTTTAGAAATAACAAAGACCAAGTATTGGTCTTTTAAACTACCCTCACATACACTTCAGTTAAAAAGGCAGCAAGAGATTAGATGAAACCCTTGCCTCAGATAATCCTTCTATAAATGATCCCTTGTGTCACAGTATTTCAGATGGTCACAAGTTATACATCTTGCAGACCACTCCTCCAAAAGTATTCACTGCCAATTTTGTTAAAAGTACTTTAAGTAAACAAAACTCATAAAGAATGGCTTGAGTAGAATAAAATTAAAACAAAATATATACATATATCTTTCCATTATCAATATAAAATGCTGTGAAACATTTAAACTTAAGCATAAAAACTGGCTAATAAAGTAAAGAGGAAGAATGTAGTGTAGTGCTATCATACTCTATGTGTTTCATGCATTCAAACACTGCTGTACATCACACAGTGATCTCTAGAACCAAAAATAGAATAGAATAATCAAAAGCTCTGATTCCGACAATAGAGCTATGGTGCCTCAAGAAATAAACAGAACAAAACGAAACTGATTACTTCTAATCTATCAAGAGTCTTCATCAAACACAAAAAACAGAGACTGTACACCGACAGCAATATTCACTCGGCATGCAGTGGTCACGACTATACCAACACACCACTGTAAACCTATTTTCTCCTATTCCAAGCCAAGACTTCAAAATCATAAATATAAAATCTAACTATTCTTTTATTGACATTCAAAGGAAACGTAACACCTCATTAAGTCATTCTTGCATAATTTCTTTCATATTAAATTCCTTGATGTCTTGATTTCAAGTCCAGCTCTAAGCCTTCCCAAACTTTTAATAAATAATCTTATAATCCAGTAGCATGAAAAAACTGAAAAATATTGTGCTGTCGGATAATGAAAGAAATTCTGATATAACTGGAGAGGACGTATAGCAACGTATGCATAATCTACAGACAATCACTCCAAAGAGAAAAGGTCAACAAAAATCAACAAAAATATCACATATACTATGGTCAAACATGAGTTTTCAACAACAGACCTTCCCAACAAAACATAGACTGTGCCACCCAAGCACAGAAAGAGAGGGTTATTACAGTTTTGCCGTATCTGATACCGTCATTCATTGACCTTGAAAAACAATCCCCATCACATCATCAGAAAATGAGTGAATGATGTGATAGAAATTTTCAAAAGAAACTTCCACAAGCTTTCACTACGAAATATACATACCGAACCCAATGATACAGACACACCCATAAACACACACATACAAGATGTGCGCATGCGCACGCACACACACACACACACACACACACCCACATACACACACACAATATGTGCACACACACATATTCGAACACATACACATGTGTGATGACATGAACATGTGCACACCACACAGATACACACTTATACTTAAACACGCAGTAGGAACTTGCAAAAAACATTTTAACAGACAACAACAACAACAAAAACCCAGACACAATGAGCATGGATTCATTAGAACAGATAGAAAGCATTCACAAAAGGATTACTAATGAGAATGTCTTTAAATACAAATGTGTACCCGTCACTGAAAATAACACTGAGGCTACTGAAGCAGGAAGCTGAACAAAACCTTACTAAAGTATTCTTGAGCCAGTTTCTATTTTCTTTACCTGTCAAGAGTTAATGTGAAAAATCTGTTTGAATGAGAATAAAATTCACTTTCTCCATACAAAGTTCACGTCAATACAAAATAAGGCATAGACATTTCCTTTCATAGAGTGGCTTTAAAGTTTACTGTTTCAGAATAAATTTTTCGATAAAGAGATAGCGCAACAAATAAATATTCACTAGTACCGGAATATAGTTTCAGCTCACATAAAGGTCTCAGAGAGCACAAAGCTGCAGCAGGCAAAATTCTTCATCATCACTACGATTATCTGAAAATTTTTCATCCAGGTGCACAGCATCTAGCAACTGGGAATTCGCGGCTTGCCATCGTTAGAAGCATAAATAAACAAGAGCCAGGAAAACATTTGCCCGAGTGCAAAGCATACATGTGCCACAAGCAAGAAAAGTGTCCAGATTCGATAACCATGGTTTTGTCATTGAAAAACTTAGTATCATAACCAAAACGTCATTTCATAGAGCAGTTTCAGAGTACTCTTTTCAGCAGCTTAAGCCTCATTCTGACAGGGTACAAAACAAAGTGATATGAAGAAGTTTTTATGTGGTGAGAGAGCAAGCAGAGGCTAGCGCTAACTGACACTGCCACTGAACAACTCAATGAGTACGGGTCTGCTCTGAATGGCCGAGTAGGACTCCAAACCCATCCGTCGAAACGTATCTCGGCAGTCCTTGTCGACTGTTCGCATGCCAGAGAGGAAGTTAACAATCCTGGACAACATCTCGCCATGATGGTCGGGGAACGTAATCCGCAACAGCAGCATGAGGCATTGCACCATCCTCTGGTGCAGACGCTCCACTTCATAGCGGTCGGCCAGTTCCACACGATCTGCAGGGAAATGAGGAAGAGGATTTTAAAAATAAGATTTGATAATTATTGTGGTTGGAGAATGAGTTCAGTATATTGGGGGGGGGGGCACAATTCAGCAAAGACATGGATTAACTGTCAGTCTCGTTCAGTGGAGTTGGGTGGAGACATGACAATGACAATGACAATGACAATGACAATCTTTATTCATCTCGCAGGGAGAAATTTGTCTTGGTCGTTAACAATGGCAGTAGACGTTACAAAAGTTAGACCTAAAGGTGCACTCCCGCAAACGCACAACAAGAATGGTAATTACGCCAAGTAAATACATGTCTCACGTGCTGGGACAACCTGCTCCGTAAAACATTCTCTCTCTCTCTCTCTCTCTCTCACTCTGTTTTAATTGTAGCACTGTGTGTCCAGTAGCCTCACTGTAGTTGGTACGAATGAATTTCTATATCTGTCTGTTCTTGCTTTTTTGGAAATGTACCGTTTACTGCGGGTCGAGAGTAGAAATTCCAATGTCAGCGGGTGGCTATGGTCACTAAGCATTATTTCTGCCTTTTTTAGAACGTCCGTCTTGGGCAGATATTCAAAGTTACTTAGGTCTCTACCAATTGTTCTTGATGCCTTTCTTATCAGCTTGTTTATTTTTATAATGTGCTGCCTTCCCAAATTGCTACTATAGCAAGTGATACCAAAATTTATCAAATTTGCTATGGTGGTGGTGTAGAATATCTGAAGGATGCATGGATTCAGATTGAAAGACCTTAGTTTCCTCAGAAAGTACAGCCTCTGATTTACCTTTTTAACGATATTGTTTACGTCGTTTTGCCATGTAAATTTGTTGCCGAAACATAGATAATGTACAGTCCTGTACGGTTGGACGGAATCAGCAAAAACATGGATTATGTACAACTGCTACTTTGTTCATCTCAGGTTGTTTGGGTGGGTGACCAAAATAGCAAATTAACAGACAGATCGATGCAGAATAAGGTATTCCTGAATAACTGAGGGACTTGTAACTCTTAGCGTGAAGGTGTTTGTCTCTCATACCGAAGTAGCTGGTTATACAAATCACAATTCAGGCAAGAGCAGTGGTCATTTCATATCTTATAGGGATTTTCTCTGTTCTTTCCCCCATGGTAGGCAGGATTTAGTGCTTCAAAAGTAAATGTGTTCCTTTAAGAATTTATTTCTTTCGGACAGTAAGATACCCAAGAAATGCTAAACCCTTCAATAAAGATGTCACCCCAAAAAAATTCTACAAATGGGCTCAGCAAATAAAGTGCAAAGAAATGCTCACTTTTGTTAGAGTACAGCACAGCTGCAGAGAAGGATTTACGCATTAGAAAATATTAGCAACTATAAAATCTTAGGCATCTCCTTAATGGACTCACCAACCCCCCCCCCCCCCCCCAAAAAAAAAGATGAAGGCACAAGAAGACAAAGAGAAATCATCTGCTAGACACAAATAAGTAATCTGATGATCAATTACTTGGCACGAAGGAAAAAAAAAAAAAAAAGAAGTCAGGTTACGTACATCATTGCATACATCGTCATCCTAATAGCCTTCTCAACCTTTGAGTCATCAAAGTGCTGCCTAGACTATGTGTACCAGAGTTCTACTTTGTTGCACAGGGTGATATCTCCCCTGCTGCAAATCTGAGCACAGATATCCAGCTATTCAGTGTCTGAATCTCCTGCTAATGTGTAACAGTACAAATAAATAACAGCTGCTATCCACTAGAGGAACAAATAGCATTCTCCCAACGAACGTCCAAAATTAACCAACAAAAAATCAGAGATGTCACAGTGATTTTGTAAAAACACCTAAGAATCTATGATTCTACACTTGCACACAAAAAGACAGCTAATAAACAAAAAAAATATAGGGTTAAACAGAAAACAAACGCTCAGAAAAATGACAGTTCTTCGAGTTAAAATAACAGAAATAAAACCAAAAATAGAACAACAAAAAACCAGAACAACAGCATCTCTGATTGCTTCATACCTGGGAAAAACAGGCAAACTGCTTTCATGATCACCATTATTTCGTAGCTTATGTTGAGCTTCTGCAGTCTCTCCGTCATGTCGAAGATGATATCCAAGAAAGTCTTATCATGGATCCGCTCCAAGTCGTGAATGCAGTAGCTGCGGCCCAGCTCCACCACCACCCATCTCTCGCGGTTGTATCCACGATAATATGACAGCGTAAACAGCTCGTATATACTGGCTGTGAAAAGACATCGAGAGGTAAGAATAGTACCCTTTCTTTTTGTTTGGTTCTCAATTATTAGAATTCAACACAATTACGAAGATACCTTTCCTATTGTCAGTGCTGAACCTATTCATGATGTAATCTTTTCAATGATCAAGACAAAGCCTATAAGTGATGTGTTATATTCAACAACCGTTACTAAATCTTTTAATATAAAATATTTTCAATCTTCTTCTAAGGCTACTATTTACAGCAGATCCTCCTAACTCCAGAGTAGTTTTGGGTCTCCCTACCTCAGGTAGGGTCAATATTTCCTTGTAACGTTTTCAATAATCATTACTCAAGTCTTTACAGGACGTGAACTTTCCAACAAACCAAAAACATGGTCATATGAAGGAGTCACTTCTCCTTAGCAGTTCACATACATGTACACCTCATTCATAAACACATGTAGTAAAGAATTTGTTTCCACTTTTGAAAGCAACCAGTAGTCCAGGTAAATATATTTCTCAACAATCCAAAAGTACATTTTTGTTGTTTACTTACCCATCTTTGTCAAACATCTCCGACACAAAGAAAAAAAGGAATTATTTGTGAGTGTGCCTGGTGAAAGGTACCAAAGGACGTATTTGTTCAAACCGAGATATCAGGCTTCAAAGGTCAAAAACGAAATTTTTGACCAAAAAAAAGTTCCAGTAAAAATGGATTTTTTAGCCATTAATATATATCGATATTTACAAGGATTTGAGTTTCCTTTTACTTTTAAATACATTTCTAAAGATGTTTTTAACACAAGTTACATTGCATAATCTCCCAAAAATGTGTGAGAAATGTGGTTTTCCAAGTAAACCCTGCTGATGGTTTCTCTTGTCTATTCATAAAGTCGACCCAATCACAACACATACCAAATTCAGGTCGTTCTCTCCCCTCTCTAATGGTGGGTAGTGCGCATGAATATCTAAAACATGTAAACAAAGTGAAGCTTTGCGCATCCACCCCTTTTGTTTCTGAAGAGAGCAAACTTGTATCGGCTAGATCTATTTCTGCCCAGGGCAAACATATTTCTTAATAATTCTGGTTCCAGGTGGTGGTGATTTCGTCTTGAACACATAATATAAACACTTTGAAGCTTTTTAAAGTTGTTTTTTTGAGTAGCGAATGAGTTATCTGGTCGTCTCGATGCGTATCTATTTGAAGCACAAAGGGGAAACTTTCAAGCCATTTTTCTCAAAACTTTGTTGCCATACCCTGCCCTACAAAATCACCTATATCTAAAAAAACTATTGAAGATATCTTAAAAATTCAAAAGGCATATTGTTCAAAAACGATCTCTGTATATATGAAAATGCAAAAAAACCCCAAAAAACTGTGATTTTTCAAAATATGTCATTTGGTACCTTTCACCAGGCACACACACATTTTTTTACCAAAAGAATGATCATGGAAGCAGTGACCAAAACCAAAAAATAGAAGCATAACACCTGCAAATTAGAAGGTATTTTTCCAAACAAACAAAGAAGATAACGGAGCAAGAAAGAATGGAATTTCATTAGACATTTTGTCCCTTCAGAACTATTTTGTCCTAAGGGCACTCTATAAGTTAAATGCACTTAGAACAGAACAGTCCTGAGGCAATGAATTATATCTGTCATGAGAAAATTCTGCAGCCAGTGACAAATGATCATAAATGCTTTGCATCCTCATTGATACATACAAGAAGCTGGATGCTTTGACTCAGGCATGACCTGGGCCAAGGGTAATGCAACATCCTAGTAAAATGACAGAGATCATCATCATCAAGAGCCTGATCTGCGACAGATATTGGTGGTCATGGTTCGCCATTCATTCCTTAGCTCGGATGCTCTCAAAAAAGCAATATTATCCTGAACTGTCCCTGTCACCCATCTGTTTAGGCTTTTCCAATCAGTTGCTCTGGGTCTACCCCTGCCACGCCTGCCTTCAATTTTACCAGTGAGAACTAGATGTTCAATGCCTTTAAATCTATTCGAGAGTCCCGGAAACTGCATTTGTCTCTTCCCAATTGCTTATATAAGCAAGCAGGATACTTGATAAAATAGACATCTCTACGTGGGGATCCCAGTTCACTCCTTTAGCAAGAAATGATGAAGATAAAACAATGTCATTAAAATATCACAAACATGAGAACCCATGTGAGGGGTGAGTGCTTGTGAGTGCTCTGGTGTGGTTTGCTCCTAATTTCCCATCAAACATCTATCAACCTTATCTCTTCTTGGTTTGTTTTTTTTTTAAATACATTTCTCTCAAGAACACCTGTGATCTTCAGAACTTATATGACCTATTTGTGTTGAAGGTGCCATTAAACTCTTACAAAACCTAGCAACTAAACCATATGAAGCCAGTCTTAGCAAATACGCAAGCAGGCATTGAGACTCACCTTTCACAAGAACAGTTTGATCCGCAATCCTGAGGGACTTAAAGCCAGGGATGAGTTTCAGGAAGGAAATCATCTGCCGAATGTCCTGGTCCATGCGGCCGACACAGTAGTCAATGTCTTCAATCCGTCCATCCACGTCCAGCCCCGTGCTGTTGTAAATATCTAGGGCCTCATCTTTCTCTAACGTTCCCATGTCGCCAAAAACCTCAACTTTCAACTTGCAACGTTCCTACAAGATAAAAGATGACACTTTCAATAGTTATGAGTTCACTTCATTTACCCCATATCCAAATGGCCTCATTTTGTGAAACAATTAGATGTAAAAAGCATATACCCATTTCCACACCTATGCACAGAATGTACACACTCATACATTCAAAACACAAAACACACAGTTTCACATGATAAGCAGCTCAAAGAAAAAAGATGATCCAAATCAAAGTCCTCTGGCAACCAAAATAATTAATCCAGATCAAACTATACAAAGCAAGAGCACAGGCTTGATCCAGTGCCCAATGTAAAGAATAAGACTTCATGGTCGTGGATAAGAAAAACATTTCACACAGCACAAGACAAAACAGAGAGAGAGAGAGAGAGAGAGAGAGAGAGAGAGACAGACAGACAGACAGACAGACAGACAGACAGACAGACA
>NW_004797326.1:35741-41297 GCF_000002075.1 Aplysia californica | reverse complement strand
CAGACGGAGAAAGATAGAGATGGATAAAGAAAAAGAGGACAGGCTATGATTTGAATCTGTATCATCTTTATGCAATGTTTTGTCACCATACTATACATGAACAATTGCCAAATAAACAACAGTAACATCGAATTGATCAAATTTGCGGATGATTCAACAATAATTGGGCTCATTCGGGCCGACCATAACGAAACTGCTTACCGGAATTTTGTACTAAACTTTTCTGAATTATGTGAAAATTATGAGCTGCTTTTAAATATTTAAAAACCCTAAAGAACTTGTTGAATTTAGGAAAAAGGTTGTTACAATAGACAACAAACTCAACTGGCATGTCCACACTTTTCTACTGCATTAAAAAGTGAACAAAAGACTACTTTTTTAAAGGAAGCTCATGTATTTTAAAGTTGATAAAAGGGAGCTCTCGTGGCCCAGAAGTTAAGGTGTTCGCCTCTCTCGGGTAGCGACGGAAAATTTTCTTCGCTCAAATTTTCTCCTTTCACCTCCTTTCCTGCTCTTTAACAATTTTCTGTCGTCTGCTTTTGTCTCCACTTTCAGACCCCACCCTCTCATCTCCTTTGCCCCTCCTCTTTCTGCAGCCTTTCTACTGCTTCTCCTTGGCTCCTTCTTACTGCTATCTTTCAGCCACACCCCTGATCTTATGGTAGGTAAGATCTACACCTTGCCTTCTCGGACAATGATGAAAAATCTAGGAGGTTCCGTGTGCAAGTTGCGCTCATTAAAGATCCCTTGGTCGTTCAAAATCGATAGGAGTGGAGTAGGCTTCCGCTGCCACCCAGGCAAAATTCAAAATGTCCGACAAACAGAAAACGTTTGGTGTGTCCTGCGCACTCATGTGACCATAGGCAGTAGCGAGCGCCATAAAGCACTTATAAAAAAAAAATTTTTTTTAAAACAGTTGATAAAAAAACATTGACATCCATATTCTATCATTCAACCATAGAAAGTATGATCAATTTCTGTATAACAGCACGGGCCAGGAACACAAGGCAACAAGACAAAGAAAAATTAAATCAATTAATACGGAAAGCATGCAAAATTTCAACATATTCCCCTACTCAGATGAATTGTACAATACAGCCTGCACTAAGAAAATTAATGCCATCTTTTTTTACAATAAACATCCCTTGTTCCATCAAATAAAAATATCAGTTAGAAGTGTGTGTGTGTGTGTGTGTGTGTGTGTGTGTGTGTGTGTGTGTCAGTGTGTGCTTGTGTGCGTGTAGGTGTGTACGTGGTGAAACATCAAACCAATGTACCAGGATCTGTAGTTATAATGAAAATTACATTGTATATCATTTACTCAGTTCATAACCAGATTGTAGAGAAACAGTGTATGGTAACCTGTCCATCAAAGGGAACATCCTGACAGCACAATATCCAAAAGTTTTTCTTTAGTAGTAATCGATTCTCAGAACATCAGATAATTATGCAGTTCTCATAATTAGGAACACCATCTTCCAAACCCGTTCCTCTTTTTTTTTTTTTTATGCAGGTTTTTTATCGACACATAAACCCATTCTTCCATAAAAATAAAGTCAATGATGTTAAAAGATGAAAACCAGAAGTATTTGAAAGTACAGCCGAATCTACTCTAATGGCCCCCAGTCCAGGACAATCACACCTGTACGAACGGCCAGTTTCTATTTCTTCCCTAACATTTTTTTTTTAACACATCATGACACTGTGTAAGACTGTCTTTACAGCCACTTTTCTCCTCAACAATGAGTGGACATCTTAGACAATTTCGACTGTACTCACTTTCGCCTTTGAGAGTGGCGTTGGAAGTCGAGTGGTTAAGCTACCGGACTCGTAATCATGAGACTGCAGGTTCAGGAGTTGAAGGCTCAGCTCTATCAACTCTCTGTGAGGTTGTATCTTTGGGAAAGGCACTTTACACAAATTTATGCCATTTGGCTCAGTCCTGTCGGAGATGGATATTAAATTTGGAGGTCCTGCCTCTTAAATATTTTAAATGACAGTGTTGCAAGGGGCGTTAAATCTATTTTTTTCACCTTTGAGACAGCTCTACAGAGATTTTGAAAGTATTGATTATAAATTAAATAATTCATCTCCACCAAAGTATCATACTACGTTTCAGATACAAATAAATCAAATTAACATTTTAACTTCAGCAGCATGATTTATTTTTTTTTTTTAAATAGAGAGCAAACCGTTCATTTAAAAAACACAATATTTCCGGAAAAAAACTTTTAAAAAAAAAGCCATGACTACTCTCAGTATTCCTGTGACCATTACAACTCACTTATAAATCCTTGAACGTTTCTTATAAGCCTGTGACAGATACACTGCTGTTGCAAAAATTAGAGCTTCAATTCTTATTGCCTAAGAATAAAAAGAACAAACTTATGGGCCAAAAAAGTTAGTGGTACAACAAATAACAAGGTAGCAAGATGAACAAAAATATAATAGAGCAATACGACTGTGCACCTACATGAACAAACACAAAACATTCTGACTCACAGCGCACTCCTTGAACTTCTCCTCAAGGTACTCGTTGGAGTAGCAGTTACTGTCCTGCACTAACTCATGGTGGCCAGCAACCAGAGTGTCAATCAGCTCGCGGAGATCTTCCTCGCTGTAATCCTGCCATGGACAAATAACCGACAGAGACAGAGAACACGGGGAGTCCACGGACTCGGGGGAGAGAGACATGGATACCGGGGAGAATGGACACGGCATCAAGGACTCCCCACTCAAGTCACCCCCATTGGACCGGTACATCCCGCCGTGAGGGTTGTTCACTTCCCCAACAGAGGGTGGGGACATCAGAGACGAGCACTGCATCGGGCTGTTAGCTGCTGTCCCACTACAGTCTGCCGGGGAGGTAGGGACGCTGTCTGGTGTTGCCTGCATGCTACTACTACAACTACTACTACTGCTCTGAGATCTGATCTCAGAGGGTTCTGCTGGCATGTTCACCAACTGCCTTTGAAACGGTGCCTCGCTTAACAAACTGTCTTGGGACACCTCAAAATCAGGTCTGGCACCTGTTCTCACTTTCTTCCCAGCACCCTGTAATTGCTCCCCTGGTAAGCATTCAATTTCAGGAAACGGCGAGGATGACGTATGTGTATGTGTGGAGATGGGAGAAGCTGCGAGAGAAGTCAAGGGCGATGCTGCCAAAGATGAATTCCCTGACTGGGTACTCAAGTCCATGGGGGGAGGTGGGGTGAGAGAACTGGTCTTAGGGGTGGGAGCAGGGGATCGTTTCCTCAAGTTCTCTGAGATGGCCGCGGCCAACCTGCTGGAATGGAAAGCCCGGAAGTCCTGACTGCTCTGTGAAGCCTCCTGAAGCATCTGGATCTCCAGTGTGTCTTGAGTCCTCTTCATGTAAGTGTAGCGTCCCGTCTTGATAGCTGGGGAGAAAAATACACATTACAAATGACCTATTCAAAAAGAACTATAACAAGAGTAATAATGAAATAATATTAAGAATGATAATAATAATAAGAAGAATCAAATAATGGTAATGATAAAAAGACAATGTGGATGACAATGATGATGATGATAATGATGATAACATGTTTTATGTTTTAATAATAACAATATTATTACAATAATAACAATAATAATAACAACAACAATAGCAATAATAACAATAATTAATCTTTTACATTTACAGCATACCTTCTTTGTTTCCATTTAAACTGTAAACTTCTCATTTCAAAGCACGTTAATCAATTCTCCCTTTTATGTTTGTACCATTGAGTGAATCTTAGCTGCTATTAACTGGCGTTGGCAGTCTAGGGGTTAGGCTACCCAACGCTAAATTGTGAGGTTGCGAAATCGAAGGTTCAAGGCTAAAGTCCCCTGAAGATACTCCTCTCTGAGAACGGGGGTTGATTTTTAGCTGTGTGAAGTATTAGTGCTTTCTGCAAAAATATTTACTGAAAGATAAATTAAATTCCTTCAAATATGATGTTTTCTGAAAAGCCAATAACACCAAGCAGGTTTTTAAAAATCTGGAAAGAGAGAAGCTAGGATTTTTTTTATATAAGGTTATCTACAAAGTAACAAAGGCTTCTCTCAATCGTGATTTTCTTAGCCTCATTTTAGGCTATATCTGAGAAATAAGTGGTCAGTGCCACTTCAGGATATCAGGCTGAAGTTAAAAACATTTGTGTCACAATGTGGGGGAATCAGGCACTCGGCAATTTTTGGGCATATGGAGTTATTTGTACCATCGTAAAGATTGTTCCTTTGCCTTGCTTTTGACGAGAAAATATCAAGATATTTGCAGTTGAAGGAGATGGGGTCGCCTGGTTTCAGAAGTAAAATTAGCTAGAAAATGGCCTCCAAAGCTAGGTGACTTCCATAGCTTGAGAGTCCTTGGAAATTGCAAATTTACATTTTTTTTGTGCCTTTAATCAACGTTTTTCCATAAAATCCACACATGTACGACTAAATGTAAGTGTCTTTGAAAGGACATACCAGGTGTTGAGCCTTAAGAAAAATCAGCAACCTTTAGATTGCCATAAAACTTAAACCCAGAACCAGAATATGTTAGCCAAGTTTGCCAGTGATGGCCCCACAATTCAACATTTACATCTCAATTCAAAATTTTCATTGAGAAATAGAATGAATAAACAAACAGATTTTTACCAAACAAAAAAAAAAGATAAATAAGACCCACAGAGGGCATACAAGTAAAGGCTGTACATTTCTAAAAGTACAACTGCTAGTTTTTAATAAAGTAAGTGACACAGGGCAAACCGATAACAACAAATAACATTTGACCACACAAATTCCTTTTTTAACATAATATGTTAAAAAATGGGGACAGCTGAATACTTTTCTCGTTGAAACTGTCCATGAAAGACCTACCCTTTTTTTCTTTTTACCTACATTCGACAATAACACCATACCAGGACATGTATTGTTCAAAGGTCTTTCTTTCTTTTTTAAGGAAAGACAACAAAATTATGTGTGGGCAAAGTGGAAATACAACTTATTGTTTCTTTCCCCAAATATATCTAAATGTGTTCACTTGAGTTTTGTGGATAAATAATGCTTTCAGTTTTTTTTAACTGTGTTCTGTGTCGATGTTTTAAATACTAAATACTTTACTTAATAAACAATGCGGCTTAATAAAATTGTATGCCTTCTGCATGTCACATATACGCCGCTCTTACACTGGAATATTTGTCCATCTGTGTCATAGAATCTGTAGTAGTAGTAATAAATTGTTAAAAGCTGAGAGTCTACTTCCCAATGGGGAATGCTGCACGTTTAGTTTTACGGAGAAGAAAGTGAGACTCTGCAAAACCTCTTTTACAGACATTGCTTTGGCTTCCTGTTGAGAAAAGAATTGTGTACAAGTTGGCCACCCAATGTCACAAATGTTTGAATGATAATGCACCATCATATTTATCCAATCTGTTAAGACTGTACATTCCAACTCGCAGTTTAAGGTCATCAGCTGACAAAAAGAAATTTATTTTACCATCTATGAAACTTAAAACAATAGGTGAAAGGGCATTTGAAACCCAAGAGAGATCAAATTTTTTATTCATT
>NW_004797326.1:28141-32005 GCF_000002075.1 Aplysia californica | reverse complement strand
GATTCTGTTAATTTTAACAATGATAAAGGAAAATAATAAGAAATTATGAAAAAAAAGATCAAAATTTGCAAGAAAAATTATGCGGGGTGCATAAAACCAAGGGGACAGGTAGAGAATCTTCGGTTTAAGTTTAAACAGAGCACAACCATACCTTGCAGGCCTCGCACGTGTTGACACCGTAGTGGAAGCCGGCCGCCTGCTCCCCACACACGCGGCACGGCGGGAGAGGTCCGGCCACGTTGGAGATGCGCTCCTCGGGAGGCCGACGCTTGCCCCTCATACTGTAGAGAAAATTTATAAAATAAGATAATTTTAATAAACTGTCGAAATTGTCCCAGAGTTTGTTAATGTTAGTTAGGGGTGAGAAGCACATCGACAAATAAAATTATGGTCATTTATGCAGGGAAAAAGACAGACAGGCAGGATCAATAGAAGGAAAGTAAACAAAAAGAAGAGCCTACCAGCGGTGCCCTCCAACCACCGGCAAGATTAGCTGAGGTATTACCAGAGAGTAAAATACAAAGAAAAGGAAGAGAGGTAAAGACGATACAGACTACGTTTGGTAGGCAAGGAGGAGCAAACCAACCACACCAGAACACCCGCCACACCAACCTCTTGCCAACCAGTTCACAGTACACGCAAAACAAGGAATCCGACTCCCCATCTAGATCTAGATCAAGATAATATAAAGTATATCCGCAGCATTTCACGAATATGTAAAACAAACACTGTTGCTTGGCTTCATTATGTATTTCTTTAAAAAAAGAAAGACAAAATGAAACACTCTCTAATTAGAGAGAACACTTGGTCCCAACCAGATATCAAAAATAATTAAAAAACGAAGGTGACAAAAATGAGGGTCCCTTTCAGACGTGAACTCAAATTTCTCCGTGCACGCCAAGTATGAAATCAATTGCAAAATAGCGGCTTGTACACACACACACACACACACACACACACACACACACACACACACACACACACACACACACACACACACACACACACACACACACACACACATACACACAAAACTTACACCGCTAGTGAGTGAGTGGGACGATGGGAGGTTATGGTGAGCCAGTACATGCATAAACGAATTTACCTATTGTCTCCTACAGACAGAAGCGCAACTTTGCCAATGGTGGAATGGCACACCTGAACATTTAAATTAGTCATTGCACAACAGGTGTGCTTTTGTGGTATTTCATTTGATGGTCCGCCTCGGAGCACGTTTCAGATACTTCTCGCTTCTTCTTTACACTAGCCACAGGGTCAAATGTTCGGCCTTCAGCATGACCACCAAGGTAGCCTCCTACATGATATAAAGAGTGTCGATGGGAGTGCAAAATACACTTTGACTACATTTTCTTTTTAATAAGGGGGGGGGGGGTGGATCCGGGGAGTGACATCCATCGCTTACTTATGTAGTAATTATTATTTTCGTAATACGTGTGATTCATTCGTTTATTCTGTTTATAAATTTTAAGCATTTAGAGTCTCTGAGTGAAGACAGCGGGGGAGAGGGTGTGTATAGAAAACAATCCAAGGTCACATTTCTTTTAGGGTCTCTAGTGTAAATGTTTCCAAAAATAACAGCCTTCTCGAAAAGTTCAATTTTTTCCTCCCTAAAATGCAATTCCAGTCATTGTAACATCACAGTAGATCTAAACCTGCAAACGACAGATAGCCCCTAGAATATAGGCACGTGCGCAAAGACACAGAAATAAACACACAATAACAACTACAGAAATTGTCTTAATATTAAACTCACATCAGCTTGCGCGCGCGCACGCGCACACACACACACACACGCGCGCGCGCGCGCACTCACACACACGCACACACACACACATTCTCTGTAGATGATGATGATGATGATGATGATGATGATGATGATGACGTTGTCGTCGTGATTACGTAGTTATCGTCTTGGTTACGGTAATATAAAAACAACCCACGGCTTTTCCTCACACAGTGATACAAGATGAGAGCTGAAGCTATAATTTGAAACTTCATGTGCATCAACACTCACTAGAGTTGACTATTTGGAATTTTCCCGGTAGACGGGTTTTTTTTGGTCTTTAATAGTAGAGGGTTTTACGGCGCTCGCAACTGCATATAAGGTCATATGAGCGCCAAGGGGTGGGCGTCCACAGAAAAGTCTTTACAGGGAATCAGACTTAGACTGCTCACCTCTCTAGCTTCAACAGCACAAGGTCTGCTTCGACTATCGGAAATAGCAGGTCACAAGAGAGTGACAAACATACAAAAGAAGTAGAGGAAATGACAATAGTAAGGATCAGGAAAGAAAAAGCAGCAGTTCTCTGTTGTAGATCAGGCACAGCCATGAGCGTGACATGAGTCAGCCCATTTACAATTCTACTATGCTTGAACGAGAAATGTCCCCCCTTTGGGAATGGCCTAAAGTAAAGACACTACAGTCAGTGGCACTGCCCCGGGGGGTTGAGACGGTTAGTTTAAACAGCTATGATGATAATATATCGCAACAATAAATGATGAAAACGGAGTACGGCTAGTCTCCAGGGCAGCGCCGATGTCGCAGGATAAAGGTTGTACAACGCACCCCCCCCCCCCCAACCTTTCCTCTTTTTATTACTGAAAGGAAAACTAAACTTCATTTTAAAAAAGTCTCTGAAACTCAAAACCGCGGAACCATCGGCATGCAAACGTGTTTTTGAATAAACAAATGCATTTTAGAAACGTACTTTGAAGTCAAAACCAAACCCTTGCACATATGTCATTACTCTACAGGCAAGGTAAACTTGGGTTCTGGAGTGTCATACCCACCCCGTCCCGTCCTCAATATTTTAACTCCAATTACCAAAGGGCAGGACGTTTATTGGAGAAAAAAAATCCTTCGTGCAGCTTGCGGAGACAGGTCTCAGCCACGTTTAGTTTTAGTTTTTAAGTTTTAGTAAGAGTTTTAAGGCACTTGCAACACAATAAGGTCATATAAGTGCCGACGATTAGAGGTGTTACAAGAGAGTAACAAACACAAAAGAGAAGAAGGGGAGATCAGGACGATACATGTTTGGTAGGAAAGAAGGAGCAAACCACACCAGAGTACCCGCCAACCACCCACTTACACCGCAAGTGAGTGAGTGGGACGATGGGAGGTTATGGTGAGCCAGTACATGCATAAAAACGAATTTACCTATTGTCTCCTACAGACAGAAGCGCAACTTTGCCAATGGTAGAATGGCACACCTGAACATTTAAATTAGTCATTGCACAACAGGTGTGCTTTTGTGGTATTTAATTTGATGGTCCGCCTCGGAGCACGTTTCAGATACTTCTCGCTTCTTCTTTACACTAGCCACAGGGTCAAATGTTCGGCCTTCAGCATGACCACCAAGGTAGCCTCCTACATGATATAAAGAGTGTCGATGGGAGTGCAAAATACACTTTGACTACATTTTCTTTTTAATAAGGGGGGGGGGGTGGATCCGGGGAGTGACATCCATCGCTTACTTATGTAGTAATTATTATTTTCGTAATACGTGTGATTCATTCGTTTATTCTGTTTATAAATTTTAAGCATTTAGAGTCTCTGAGTGAAGACAGCGGGGGAGAGGGTGTGTATAGAAAACAATCCAAGGTCACATTTCTTTTAGGGTCTCTAGTGTAAATGTTTCCAAAAATAACAGCCTTCTCGAAAAGTTCAATTTTTTCCTCCCTAAAATGCAATTCCAGTCATTGTAACATCACAGTAGATCTAAACCTGCAAACGACAGATAGCCCCTAGAATATAGGCACGTGCGCAAAGACACAGAAATAAACACACAATAACAACTACAGAAATTGTCTTAATATTAAACTCACATCAGCTTGCGCGCGCGC
>NW_004797326.1:22506-28041 GCF_000002075.1 Aplysia californica | reverse complement strand
ACAAACACAAAAGAGAAGAAGGGGAGATCAGGACGATACATGTTTGGTAGGAAAGAAGGAGCAAACCACACCAGAGTACCCGCCAACCACCCACTCAGCCACGTTTTAACACCCTAAACGCTGGCACGAGCACGGATCATTTCAACGTGGGCTGAAAGAAAATCCAAACAAAAATAACAACAACAACAACAACAACAATAACAACAACAACAACAATAACACCAACAAAATATTATTATTATGTAACTTAACGTCGTCGTACGATCTTCAGATGAACGTGCTTTTGAGTAAATAAACGTATTTTAAAAACAGTACTTTGAAACTAAACTCACTCTTCACACAAAAAGAACAGAAAACGATCATTGCCATGCTACATCGAAAAATAAAAACCGTCTTCACAAAATGTGTTCACATAGTGCAAAAACTTACCGGTACGCGTATATATTTTGTTGACAATAAGCCAAACGATATATTCGTGTTTGAGTTGTATTTGCACATTCATACGTCCCCATCGACACGATTTAGATTATTTAGGAGGCGGGCTTCGACCCTGTCTCCCCGGGCTGAGGGGACACACCGACCCAGCAGAAAGATTGAGATACTCGATAATAATTCTCGCCGACGGGAATCGAACTCACGTATGTCTTCTGCGCCCGACGAAAAAGCGCCAAAACCGCTAGACCGCAGACCTCTCGTAATTATCATATCGACGTCACTGTCAAAGACTCCTGAACGAACTTCTACCTAAGAAATCACTGACTGACTTTCACAACATCTCTCAAGACTTTGTAGTATTTCAACACACTAGCTTCTGTCTTCAAATCGAGGTTGGAAAAGAATTGTTGTTACTGTTGTTCTCGCTATTGCTGCTGTTGTTGTTTTCATAAAGTACAGAAAAATGGTGAAACGGTGAAGGTTTAACGCCCCTATCAACACTATTAGGTTATTTAAGAGGCGGAAAGTAAAGAAAGAAATATCATTTCCCTGTAGAATCTCCCATGACAGACGAGATAAGTACACTTCAAACCAGCAGCATCGACATGAGCTTGTCATTAAGCGTCCAGTTCCTGTTTCCCTTTTCTGTGTGAACAATTTCAAGTACGAAATATCGGGTTTGTATTTCAAAGGAGGTACGTCCGTTGAAGATAAAATATAGCCGTTGCGGTTATACTTATATATTGTACACGTATTAAGGGGGGAAATGCACTTTTTGCTAAAAGTACGTTCTTTTCGGCCATGTTCACGTGATAAAGGATTACTGCTAAGAGTATCTTTACGGGTTTACAACTTTAGACGAAGGATTACTGCTCCAGAAGTAGAAGTGGAAACAAGCGTTTCTCAACAACATCCGCCTGAAGCGGATTAAAAAGGTGGATTAAATAAAGGCAACGGACACCTTCTTTTCTTTCTTTTTTTTTAGTATGGGGTTTTACGGCGCTCAAAACTGTATAAGGTCATAAGAGCGCGCGAAAAAAGTTAGTTTTTTTCTCAACAGTTCACTGCTCGGCCTGATACTGGACAATATTTCAATTTGAAATTGTTAAAACGCTAAAAATCGAGTGTAAATAGATTTTAAATTTAAATTTAAAACAACTTTCTAAATAACACTCAAAAATTTAAAACAAATCCATTTTATAACTTTCCATAAAGGCCAATGGCCTTGCACCTTCTTCTCCCGAGTGCACTTGGCGAATTGTGAATAAACGGCAACGATACGGAACGAATAAGAATCTGCGACATGAGGCTGAGCTTCGAGCTGAAACACCTCGGGCGGGACTGGACACCTGAGAACGACTGGATAGAATAAGCTCAGGACATTATTTGTTTGGGGGGGGGGGGGGGGGTTGTAAGTGTTTTACGGCGCTCGCAACAGCATAAGGTCATATGAACACGCAGGACACACCAAACATTTTCAGTTGATAGGGATATTTGAATTTTGCTCGGGTGGCGCCGAAGCCTACTCTTACCGATTTTATACCACCACGGGATCTTTAACGTGCGCAACTTGCACACGGGCCTTCCGAGATTCTTCGCCCTTGTCCCAGAAGGCAAGGTGTAGATCTGTCCTACCAGAAGATCATGGGTGTGGCTGAAAGACAGCAGTAAGGAGCCAAGGAGTAGCAGTAGAAAGGCTGCAAAAAGAGCCAGGAGCCCCGAGGAGGGGACAAAGGATGTGAGGGGGAGGGGGCAGAAAGAGAAAACGAAAGCAAACGACAGAACATTGCTTGAGAGCAGAAAAGGGGATGAAAGGATGCGATTTTAGAACAGAACATTTTTCGATCGCTACCCGGATTCTAACTCGGGTCCTTTGAATAAGAGGCCAACACCTTAACCTCAAGGCCACGAGAGCACCTACATTAACTATAAGTCTTGGCAAGATAGGAAGAGAGAGAGGGGGGGAGGGGGAGACAGAGAGACAGAGAGACAGAAAGAGAAGAGAGAGGGGGGGGGGATGTAATCACCTTTTGCGCAAGTACATATTATAAATGTGTTCATTTTATCTTGAAACAGCAGTACAGCATCTCTGACCATTGCCATTATTGGTTTTCGTCTATACAGATGGATGAGTAAATGAAGCACATAGACACAATAATCGCCATTTAGTGTTGGGAAAAATTAAGCCAGACAGCCAGGCAAAAACAACGGGGAGAACGTTAAGAAGTAGGACCTACCAGTACTGCCCTTCAACATCCCGCTCAAATTTGTTTGTTAAATATAAAGAGTGAGTATATTATGTTACACACACACACACACACACACACACACACACACACACACACACACACACACACACACACACACACACACACACACGACTAATTTGGCCTTTTGGCTTTTCTTATCTAAAGAAAATTATTTTAGCTTAGCTTTATACATGTTATTATTATTTTATCATATTATTTTATTTTATTTTTTTATCTTTATCTTTATTTTTATTTATTTTATTTTATTTATTTTTATTTTTATTTTTTCTATTAAAAACAATTTTTGGGGGGAGGGGGGGGGTCTACGGACAGGTTCTGCGCATATTTACTCTATAAGTATACGGAGGGCTGTTCCCATATTTGTATTAAGCCAACGTTCCCATTCAAATTTTCAGCATCACGAACTAAAACTCTACTTCTGTTTAATCTAACTTAGCAGTGTTGAGAGGAGCGTTAAACCTATCCCATGTTCACCATCTATCTGCACAAAGCAAATACCAAACTGACTTTTAAAAACAAAACAAGAATGGCTCTATGCAATAAGCAACAAGTTTGATAATACATAACAAATATGAGCAAGAAGTTCGCAGATTAATACTATGCCTGTCCTCCAACGGAACCGGCGAGTCCAAAGACTTATAAGACGCCAAAAGCAGCTCTACTCTGGATTTCTATATAGTATAGGCCTACAGAACACAGAGGCACATATAACAAAACATGAACAACAACGGCGAAATCGGAACAAATATACATGTTGATATATATTTTAATTTTTTTTAATTTAAAATTTTTTTTTTTAATTATTTTTTTTTTTTTTTTTTTTTTTTTTGGGGGGGGGGGGGGTCGCCTATTGTAAGCCAAAGTTTAACCATTCGAATCGTTTATGGCCACGAGAGTGGACTTGGGAAAACAAGAAACGGGGTCACTAACTGGAGTAAAAGTGACGAAACTGGAACACCCTACCCCAGTTGCTTTTTTATCAGGTTGACCCATAGAAATTTGCGGGACTTTTTCGGGACTACAGAATATAGTAGAAACATTAAAATCACTAGTAATGTATGTGTTAGTCTTCGTTCTCTGTCTGCCTGTCTGTTTGTCTGTCTGTCTAGTCTGTGAGTGTATGTGTGTGAGTGTGTGTGTGTGTGTGTGTGTGTGTGTGTGTTTTGTGTGTGTGTGTGTGTGTGTGTGTGTGTGTGTGTGTGTGTGTGTGTGTGTTCTAATGCACATGGGCAGGGTATACGTGTGAAGGTGCTCGAGCGTGCGAGTGGTTGGAGGGAGGGGGGGCATGAAACAAGCAGGGGTTCGCGCGCGCGCGGCGTGTCTGCGTGTTTGTGTGTGTGTAAGCGTGCACGTGAAACAGAGAGAGAGACAGAGAGAAAAGACTCAGCACGAGGGACACAACGACACAGCGAGCATGCGAGAGAGAGAGAGAGAGAGAGAGAGAGAGAGAGAGAGAGAGAGAGAGAGAGAGAGAGAGAGAGAGAGAGAGAGAGCTTCGCATGCCACTGATATATGTACTATACTATTACTAATTAGGCCGGCCGCCCTTGTATCGATCTTGTATGCTTCACCACAAAGACAAGACGCATCCAATGACATCCTACACCTACTGACGATCATAAGTGAAACAAGATGCGCCAATGAAATATCCTTACATCAAAGTAAAACTACTTCACATACGGAAACTCGAACTCTGTCACAAACCGACACACATTCCACTTCTTCGCCGTGACCTTGTCAAACGAGCAGCAAGACCCGACGATGAAAAGAAAAACTCGATGGCGCACATTCCCGACTGAAAGTAATTTAAATATATAGGTGTGTTTTTACGATCCCATAGACAAAAGTTACGTCATTTCGGAGGCAGGCTTCCGCCCTTATCTGGTCGCTTTTAAGGACAGGTCGGCTACCCCATATTTCGGGTGTTTCTAGAAATCTTGACCTACATCAAAAGTGGGCATTGCCCTACCTATAGAGAAGTTTGGTTTCATTGGTTTGTTTGGTTATAGAGAAAACTCTCCTTGACTTTCAAAGAAATTGAACAAGGGGTAAAAATTTTATCTTCGATTTTCTCAAAACAGCATTTTTCGGGATAGCCCCCTTGTGCTTAAAAGCGACCATCTGTCAGAGCCAACCCGGACTATGAGGTATGCAACATTCCAGCAGAAAGACCGAGATACTAGATCAAAATTTTCTCCTCACTCGGGAATCGAACTAGGGCCTCCTGCGCGCTAGGCCTACAGCGAAGAGCCTAATAGCTACACCACAGATGCGGGTCCAATCCTCCGATGAGCTGAAAAACTCGAAGACAAGAAAGCTCGATGACCCGATAAAAGTAATAGTAATAGTGTGTACAACGTCACCACACACACGCGCACGACAGAAATTATGTTGGCCAATCTTGAACTCGAACTCTGACCCACTTTGGCACTTGTTTCAGTTCAGATTGTCTCAATTAGTTCTTTTTGTTTTGTTTTTTCAGAAAGTCGCTAAGTCAGTGAACTCGGAGACACAAAAATGTATAAAAACGTCAACTGACATCTGCCTCTTGAAAAAAAAAAAAGGTTAAATAATTTTAAAATGTTAAATAAAAGAAATGTGTTCCGCTCTTTGCAAGACTTACGATACAACAGACTTTTTGTTTGCCTTGCAGCGGCACACGGCCTTGTAGCGATTCACGGCGGCCAAGACGTGGGTCTATATTTTCTTCTCAGCTTGACCACTCAGCATGTAGGCATCATGCAAAAAGTCAACCAGCCTTCCGCACTAATTACGGGATTATGCCGAGAGTTCTCCGTGAAAAACGAAAGTTTAAACAGAACCCCCCCCC
>NW_004797326.1:19276-22335 GCF_000002075.1 Aplysia californica | reverse complement strand
TTGTATCTCTACAAACAGACCAAGATACTGGGAATTGAACTCAAACCTTCTGTCTGGAACAGCATAAATAAACGAATAAATGAATAAATAAATGTAAGGGGGCTCTTGTGGCCTAGAGGTTAAGGTGTTGGCCTCTCACTCAAAGGTCCCGGGTTCGAATCCGTGTAGCGACCGCAAAATTTTCTTCTCTAAAATTGTCTCCTTTCACCTCCTTTCCTGCTCTCTGGCAATATTCTTTCGTCTGCTTTCGTCTCCTCTTTCTGCCCCCACCCCCTCACCTCCTTTACCCCCTCCTCTGGGCTCCTGACTCTTTCTACAGCCTTTCTACTGCTACTCCTTGACTCCTTCTTACAGCTGTCTGTCTACTACATCCCTGATCTTCTGGTAGGAAAGATCTACACCTAACCTTCTCGGACAAGGGGCGAAACATCACGGAGGGCCCGTGTGCAAGTTGTGCACGTTAAAGATCACTTGGTGATCTAAAATCGATAAGAGTAGGCTTCGGCCGCCACCCGGGCAAAATTCAAAATTTTCTACCAACTAAAAGTACATGTATTAGGTGCGTCCCGCGCGCTCATATGACCGTATGCAGTTGCAAGCGCCGTAAAACACTTACCAAAAAAATATAAAATAAAATAAAAATAAGCAACAATTTTTTAAAAACTATTAAGGATACTGATGGGGAAACTGAACCTGAAGCCGTTAACGATATAGCATACCCATACGGTTTTACAAAAGAATCGGCCAACATCGAATCAGGTGTGCGTGCTGTTAAATCTATATTTTAGTGTTAGTATACTATTTCGGCATCGAGACAGCTAGCGTTCAGAACGTAGTGATGAAATGGACGGTGGGACTGATGAAAATGTTGACAGTACGAGATGGAGACTGATGTAGATGTAGAGCTGGAAGAAAAAAAATCAGCAAGATTTTTAAAAGTTTAACTAGTATAAGTAGAGATTTAGAAGATAAAATGCCATGAGTTCGAAACCGAAATACAATCGACTTACTCGCATTCCTGGTATAGGTGGAATCAAAGTCCCACAACCCGTCCGACCGATAGCATTAGGTGTCTACTGGCTGGCCAGTGCGCATGAGTTGATAAAACCCTTGGGGTTTTATTTAGTTTAGTTTTAGTAAGATTTTACGGCGCTCGCAAATGCAAATGCATAAGATCACATGAGCGCCAAGGGGTGGATATCAACAGAAAGTCAAAACACGGAATCAGGCTTACTCTGCTCACCTCTCAAGCCTCAAAAGCACAAAATCTGCTTCGACTATCAAAGCACCCCGGAAATAGCAGTTCACAAGAGAGTAACAAATATGCAAAAGAAGTAGAGGAAAATGACGACAGCAAAGATGAGAAAGGAAAAGACAGCAGTTCCCCCTAGGTTGTTCCGGCACAGTATGAGCATGACATTGATAAATCAGCCCATTTACAATTCTACTACTGATCATAAGAACAGGTTCATATCGTTCAAAGAAATCCACTACGCACTGAGATCCAGGAGCAAAGGTGTGAACGCGATGAAATCAAGTAAAAACGCGTTGAGATCGAGATCACTGGGTAATCAATGGCAAAGACCACCAAACCCTGGCAACCAGCATCCAGTTGCAACACCTGGAAACCAGATACCTATTAAGAAATGAAACAATTCCTTGTCATTTTCGTTCACCAGGCCCTTGTCAAGAAACCTTATACTGAACTCGAAGCCCGTGTTGCACTCATCCTTCTGCTTAACGCTGATATATAGAGAATGGTTTTTGACAGATCTCGCGTTTCTGTTTCATTTTTAAAATAACGCAACCTTCTCATACAACGGGGGACATTACCATTACATTCAAAAGATAAAAACAGTTATCCTCCAACCCCCAAAAAAATGTTTCAATATCTGCTCCCCCAAAAATATTGTTTTGATGAAGCCATGGTTTACTTTAAAGAGCAGTCCCGATTCTAGGTCTATAACTATAAGAAGGACAAACCTACCAAGGGAGGATTTATTTGCAAAATTTGCAAAAGAAATCAGGGTACGTCTATTCCCTCAAGATGTATTGGATTCAATCACGAATCAGCAATGACCTATGGGTACAACTGTAAATCTGCTGATGCCTCTCTTCAGAAAAGATCAGTGGCTCCACATCGACATTTCACTTGCAAATTTTTTTTTTCGAAATGACTACTTCTTGCACTGTAGGCTATACCACACAGACGCCGGTGACAAACAGTTACGTCAAGTCGGCCTGTTGTTTCAAAGAACATTTTCAATGTTTGCACGTATTGAAATACCCGCAAAACCTCGGATTTTTGCTGTTCTGAAAATATTCGCCTTGAAGACAAATTCAACTACAGAATTAGTTGGGGGGGGGGGGTTCTAAGAAACGACTTCAATTTGGCATTGCGAAGTTTAAAGTTAGCAGGCTTTGAAAGGGGAGTCGAGACTTATCAATTTTGGTGGTGTATAAACCAACTCCATTGTTAAATAGGTGATGGTGTTTAACCCTAGACCCACTCTACTTGTTACTCTACAGCGCAGTGATTCAATAGATATGACGCTGCCAAAATGCAAATGAACGAGATTTGCTGGGGGTTTGGTTGGGTTTTTTGTGTTTTTTTGCTCTCAAAGCGAAACCTGGATCTGCATATGCCATCTTGAGTGAGAAAAACGAAAAGCTCAACATACAAACTGACTTGGCTGTGATTGATTCATGACGAGCGAAACAAAAAATATCATGCTTATCAATTGGCGGTGAAATGATGTCAAAGAGGTCCTCCAACAGAATAGCATCACATTGTATATCTACAACAGAAGCCACCTACTGCTTAATGGTAAAAAAGCCCTTGACCGAAAAGTGCACCTCCCCTCGACAACTAACGATACAAGGGGAACGAAAAAAAAAAGGAAAAGCAAAGTTGTTGGCGGCGCGCCGTTAGACCTGTTGTATGAATACGAACAAGAGAAACGTTAAGAACAAATACTGTAGGTACGTGTATAGGCAAATAATGTATTTAAATCGCTTTAAACACACACACACACACACACACACACACACACACACAG
>NW_004797326.1:15941-18139 GCF_000002075.1 Aplysia californica | reverse complement strand
TATATATATATGTCATGAGAACATTCACTATTAGATTTCTGGCCTCGTTTGGATGTCTGTTGTTACTGCATGAATTGTACACCACATTTGTCGCAGTGCAAGCGATTTTGTAGGTAGAGTACGACATGGTGTCTGTAAGGATAACAGAAAAGACGAAATACTGCAGTAGAATACGACAAAAATCTCTCGGGACTCAAACCTCAAACGATGTGGGTCAAGTGGTATATAGAGATACTGATACACACATACTCGGACCATTTAGGTTAAGTGAAAGTTTTAAGGCACTTGCAACACAGTAAGGTCATATAAGTGCAAAAGAATAGAATAGATGTGTTACAAGAGAGTAACATATACAAAAAAGGAGGAGAGATTAGGACAAGAGATGTTTCTGTTTGTTTTAGTAGAGGCTTTTCGGCGCTCGCAACAGCATAAGGTCATATGAGCGCCAAGGGGTGGATGTCAACATAGAAGTCCTTACAGGGAATCACATTAACTCTGCTCACCTCTCTAGCTTCAACAGCACAAGGTCTGCTTCGACTATCAAGGCACCCCGGAAATAGCGGGTCACAAGAATGTGACAAACTTTCAAAAGAAGTAGAGGAAATGGCGATAGTAAGGATTAGGAAAGAAAAAGCAGCAGTTTCCTGTTGTAGTTCAGGCATTGTTATGAGTATGACATTGTTGGATCAGCCCGTTTACAATTCTACTGTGCATTAGAACGAGAAATGTCCCCCCTTTGGGAATGGCCTAAAGATGGGAAAAAAGGAGCGAACCAAACCAAAGCACCCGCCAACCACCCATATATCGGACCATTTAATAGGCGCGCCTACACAGGCAGTGAGCAGTTCTACATCACAGCAGAAAGATCGACACAATCGAATAACAAGCATAATAATAATATAATATATCTTACCCACGTGAGAAGTAAACTCTTGCCTTTTGGTTTACAAACTAAAGAGTCATACCCCAAGAAGCTAGCCACCTTAACTTGTCTAAGGCAAAGGCCCCTTTCAACACTGTAAGATTATTAAAATTTAACGTCCATCTCCGATAGGACCGTGCAAAACTCTAAAACAACCTGAATTCAGACCGGACCGTTGGGGATTCGAACCAAAAACACCCCCCTCCGTAGTCCAGCATGATACCAACTGAGCTATCGGTGCCCCGGTGACCTATATGCAGAGGGCAAACGTAGTGCATTCAATTACACTTGACAGGCCTCTGTCACGACACGAGGGGACAAATCAATGGTTGTACCAAAATGGAAAGTAGCGGTAAGAAGAGTTTGACTGACGTCAATGACACAAATCTACGGAAACACAACAAGTCTTAAGGTCCCTTTACACGTACAGTTCATTCATCGACAAACTGACAGTTTAACCGACGGACGCTAGATCCGGGTTCTCGTTAAACTGACAGTTTGTCGACGAGAGAAGTTTCATTTAGACGTTACTGTTTTTATCGTTAAAGGGTCAGTCCTTGACAAAACACACAAAACACACCCCAAAAATGAACTTGGTAATCCGGCATTAAATTGTGTTCCCCGCGTGATTTTGATTAATTTTGGTTGCCGGGAAGTAGACAGGATGTCGGCCATTCTTTCGATATCATACAGTTTGCCGATCAATGAACTGTACGTGTAAATGGGGCCTTAAAGCGAGATGCGACGAGAGTGAGGGAAAGAGGAGAGAGGGGCGGGGAGTGGGAAGAGAGGTACACAGCGAAAAGTAAGTACCGGAGTGGAGGAAAATCAAACAAAGACAAGGTGTTGAAAGAGTGAACAAAAGTAAAAAGAAAAAAAAAGTCCAACACATATATTTCAGTTAAGAACAACCATTGTGCACTGGGGTAGCCTCCAGCCCAGTTGTCAATACAGCTCACGATCCATCTGTCCAAGCCACGAAAAGGAGAAAGTAGATTCTAATTAATGTTTACGCTATTGTAAGACAAAGTAAGAAGTGCAACCATCTCGTGAATGTGGTGATTATTTAAGTCTTGGAGACATTAAAATACAGATTATCTCTGTCCCCAAGGGCGCTCGTCGACACGACAAAGGTCATCACATTCAGCTAAAAGAGAAAGCAAATAAGACAAAAATAGAATAGAATATGATACACACGTACAGTGAAAAAGTAGGGACGATCGTGACAAGAGGAAAATCCAATATTCAACATACAGACAACAGGGAGAGAGAGAGA
>NW_004797326.1:14526-15727 GCF_000002075.1 Aplysia californica | reverse complement strand
CAGAGAGAGAGACAGAGAGAGATAACGTTAGGTTATCTGGGTTCTTTTTACACTGACATGAACAGAATAAATTGTCTCCAATTCTTGAAACGATTTAAGAACAAAATTGTCTTTGAGGTTATGATCTATATCTCTCAAGCTGATTATTCTCATCTGAAAGCAGCACCCGCCCCCTGCCCCCCCCCACACACACACACACATAGATTCCAATATAGGTCATTAATAATAAAAGGAACATGTCAATTATATTTACGGTAACGCACGTATACACACTAAATAATTAATTTGCCTTGATGACAAATATCAAAATCACTGACATACGTCACGAATTGTGTGTTACATCATACTAATTAAAGAAACAGAAAAGGAAATGGTGATAGAATTCAAACGCAAATTTCTCTTCATATAAGAGATCTGTATGGATTTTGAATCAAAGAGCAACAAAACGTAGATAAAGCAGCGGTTATTCAGGGCGGGAGAAAGTGGAGATATACACTACAGACAGAGACGGGCAACATGAGCATAAAGCTGGTGGACTACACTGAAATGTAACCCAAAAGTGGAACCATCGAACACATTGCACAACCAACTTCTTCAATATTAGTTTGAATATATTTTTAAAAAATCTACTTCAGGTAGACATAATAATTACCGGTACAATAATCTATAGCGCATGAGAAAATGAGACAGGTAGACATAAAGTCTAACAGGAAAATAAGTTTTTAGTTTTTGTTAGAGTTTCACTGCACTTGCTACACAATAAGGTCATATAAGTGCTGAAGATTAGAGGTGTTACAAGAGAGTAACAAACACTAAAAAGAAGGAGGAGAGGTCAGGATGATGGATGTTCCATATGGAAGAACGAGCAAACCACACCAGAGCACCCACCAACCACCCACACAGGGAAATAAAGAAGTGGAACAAACTACATGTAGTTAGCGGCACCCAGCAAACACCCGCAAGCTGTTCTGTGCAAATACTGGGAGTTCCCGTTACGCAAAGACTAATAGACAAAGCACGGACCCAATGACACGGTGTATGCAAACATACACACGAACAGCGGGTCAAAACAAACAATTTGTAGATAAATTATGGCTACAATTATTGAAGGAATAAAAGATATACACACCCATACAATGCACAACTGTGTGCGCGCGCACGCGTATGTGTTAGTGTGTGTGTGTGTGTGTGTGTGTGTGTG
>NW_004797326.1:13528-14426 GCF_000002075.1 Aplysia californica | reverse complement strand
GTGTGTGTGTGTGTGTGTGTGTGTGTGTGTGTGTGTGTGTGTGTGTGTGTGAGTGTGTGAGTGTTTACATGAGCAATGCAATGTTTATACGAACAATAGACACAGGTACGGTTGTAAAGCGCTTAAAGCATGCCTTTAACTTACTTTAAGCATATGCGCCATATAAATGCTATAATTATCATAATTTTTAACTAAAACAATCCCCGTTTCTTTCTGGGAACAGAACAACGTTTGATCCGCACGGAAGAGATTGTAGACTAAAAACATTTTCATTTTCATTGTATTAAATTCATAAAATAATTTCCTTCTCTCGCTGCGCATCTTTCTGGTCATTTTTTCTCAACCAGCTCTGTATATATTCTTTCTTCTCCATATTTCAGTCTTCTACCTAAAAAAAAAAAACTTTTGCGGTGGGGGTTCAAAACCAGGTCTCCCGCGTGACAGGAAGTTAGGCAGGCAAGTAGGAAAGCAGTAAAGCAGTCAAGCAGGCAGGCAGGCAGGTATGTAGGTAGGAGGGTAGGTAAGAAAGTTTTTTGTTTGGTTATTTTTTAAGTAGTGTTTTTACGATGTTCACAACTGCATAAGGTCATATGAGTGCCAAGGGTTGGGAGTCAACAGAGAAGTCCATACAGGGAATCAGGCTTACTCTGGTCACCTCTCTAGATTCAACAGCACAAAGTCTACTTCGACTATCAAGGCACCCCGGAAATAGCGGGTCACAAGAATGTGACAAACATACAAAAGAAGTAGAGGTAAAATGAAGACACATTATAGTCAGGATTAGGAAAGAAAACACAGCAGTTCCCAGTTGCAGTTTAGGAACAGTTATGAGCATTACATAGATGAATCAGCCCATTTACAATTCTACTGTGCAAAAGAACACGTTAATGCCCCCCCC
>NW_004797326.1:11046-12836 GCF_000002075.1 Aplysia californica | reverse complement strand
ACAAGCGTTGTAAAGCTCCATGAAACGGTACAATGATCCCCAGACGGGATCACACCGAGGTGTGAACTGACCGATGCGTTTCTTTTCCCAAACATCGCACTCGCATCTGAGCTCGTCACCTAAACTTTCATCACTCGCTGGGTTGGTAGGGCCTACAAGTTCGCTCCAGGCGGGATCACATCGAACTGTGAACTCTTCCCTGACCATTGAAGACAGTTTTTCTCTATTCCCGAACTTGCGAGACAGCCTGAATTTTTTAATTGATGTGGTCACAACGTAATGGTGCGTAACAACAAAGGCAGGGGAACTCAATCAGAGATGGAAGGGTAAAATTTTGGGACATGTAAAGGGGAGGGGCAACTGGATAAACGTAGATAAAGATCTCGAGACCCACGATAGGCTAATGAGTGTATATTATGCCATGCCTCATGCCACCATGCCACTGTGATTGGTCATCAAGGTTGACCACTCTTTGCACGCCATAATGTCATAAACCCACCCAGGGGTCACTGTAGATTCTTCCTTGGCTTCGTCGGCTACGATCCCGTACATTTATTTCCCTTGCTCCCGAGCACTGAGATCTAGGCGGAGACTACTGTAGTAGAGAATCTTTGGTTACACTTCACTTACTAAACTCTAGGAAACTGCATGTACATGTGTTTTGGTTTGCCGTGGGCGCCGTGAACTACACAGTGTGACCAAAATCTGTCTTACCACAATTATAATCAATTGAAACTGAAACTGAGTTCTCAATGTAGATATCTATTATTTCTAACAATTTTTTAGGCTACCTAAATTTCTTTTCAACTTTTTTTGTGGTTTGTGCTTAAGGTTACCTTGATTCCTTGAGGATTTGTTAATGAAGAATTCAATGCATTTTTCCATTTCTTTGCTGCCCATTTTCATCAATATTATGTTTTCTTAAGAGCAACTTTGTCTCTACATTTTTCAATTTGGATACTTTTCCTACTTTCCGACCTCTTGGACTGACTTACATTTGATCATATTGTCTTGCTCAAACAATTTCTATTCATAATATCACTTACTCACTAGTTGCGTCTGTTTGTTTTGTTTTTTTCAATTTCACGGACCATTTCCACCTACGTTCAGTGCATAAATCCATATATGCTTTGTATACTGTTTACATGTTTAGTAAATGAAAGGCCTAATTTGTCAAATTTACTGGATATGTTATTCAGTACGATGTTTTGCATTAGCACTGAAGTGTCTTAGCATATTAGCAGAAAGTACTCAAAATGTACTCAAAAATAAGAAGTAGAAGCTACCAGTGGCGCCCTCCAATCACCTGTTTACACCATGGATCATTACACACTTACTGCTAACCATGCTTTGTTCTCTACAGTTGATACACAGTACACAGTCGTCTTATGCGACCAATCGGAGGCCTTCTTTCACATTAACACACGTGTTGAGGACATGCACATTAGATGTGGGTCAGGTGCGAGGATACCGGGTTTGGACGCCTTGCTCAGGTCCTTTTTTCCTTTTTTTAGTAAGTGTTTTACGGCACTTGCAACACAATAAGGTCATATAAGTGCCGAAGCTTAGAGCTCTTACAAGAGAGTAACAAACACAAAAAGGAGGGGAAATAAGGACGATAGATGTTTGAGAGGAAAGAAGGCGAAAAGCCCACCAGAGCACCCGCCAACCACCAACATCGGTCAGGTCCGTCTACCAGAGTCGGGAGAGGTCGGAATGGCAGACACCATACTAACTACGCCATATCGTGCATAGGAAGTAGAATGGTGTGTGTTTGTGTGTGTGTGTGT
>NW_004797326.1:6732-10830 GCF_000002075.1 Aplysia californica | reverse complement strand
GCAGAGAGAGAGAGAGAGAGAGAGAGAGAGAGAGAGAGAGAGAGAGAGAGAGAGGGGCGGGGGGGGGGGGGGGTGTGTAAAAAGGAGAGGTTAAGGGTGTGGTCATATTTTACCCCCGGCTCCTGAACGATTGGACATAGATCTACGTAATCAGCTTCAAGTGGGTCAGTGAAAGCAAACATCTGACAATACAAGTCTCGTCAAAACTAGGCCTCAGTGTTTGAGTTTGAGTTAGAAAGAAGCGAATCGACAAAATAATGGTCATTTTGTGCCTGGAAAAAGTAAGACAGACAGACAGAAACAACAGAAGGATTAAGGAAAGAAAAGAAGTAGAACATATCAGCGGTGCGCCCTACAACCATCCGCAACCCTACAGTGTATTACGCAATTGTGGCAAACTGTCCGTCATGTGACACAGGCGAGTATTTGAGCGAAATGTACATTCACTTTACACTTCAGCAGTCCATTGTATACAGGAGCCTTACAGTTGTTTAGCTTTTAACATTAGTCTGTGGGTGGTTGGTGGGTGTTCTGGTGTGGTTTGCTTCTTTCCTATCAAACATCGTCTTTATCTCCCTTTTTTCTTTTTTATGTTTGTTACTCTCTTGTAACACCTCTAATCTTCGGCACTAAATACTTATATGACCTTATTGCGTTGCAAGTACCGTAAAACACTTACTAAAACTATAAAACTAACATTAGTCCTGAAAGAAGAAACTGATCCTTTATTTTCAACTAAATTGCTCTGTATTGATGAAATTGAGAAGAAAAAAACCGGAGTGGTGTATTAAAAATTGACCGGCCCAACACACTCACTGTCATGAATTAGAGGTAACATTGAAACATGACGACCGTAGTTTATAGTATAGTCAGTCCTCTTTGTGATTTGCTAAAAGAAGCACTCACTGATAACTTTTATTCTGGAAGTTGGTGAGTTTAGTGTTTTTCTTAGTTTGTGGAAATTATAACACATTAAAAAAATCTCGAGATGGCTTCCGTATCACTTATAGTTTTATAGTTTGGGCCCAAATCCCTGTTCATCCAGTGCGTAAACCTTGTATGTGGTAATGGAGGTCCATGACATTCCCAGTGGTAGTGAAGATGAGCGTCGGCGTGACAACAGAAGTACAGAAGATTACAAATCCAAAAGATGATCATATTATTGTCAGACAACAGCGATAATATAAAGAAGATTACAGATCCAATTCAGATGGAGATACAAAAGATGATCATTTATCAAACTACTTAGGATTTTGTTTTAATTAAACGTAGCAAGGCTTACATGTAACTCGCACAATTTGTGCCAGTTGGACAGGAAAATATCTTCTTTAAGGGCTTTAAAAAGCGGAGTTTGTGACTATCGGCAGCTGGAGGACAAAGATGCATCGTCGTTTATGTATGATATGACACACTAGCTGTAGGCCTACTCGTCGCCTTAATTAATGTCTATTATGGGGGAGGGGGGTGGGGGCGCGGGGTCGAACCCACTTACAGAGTTCGGGGGGGGGGGGGGCCAACGAACTAAGAAAGAGCACACTGTTTCAGTTTCCAAGTTATTATTTCCCAATGATTTGGTTCCTTGGGTGCGCATTGTCCAATATATCGGCCAAACTGACCCCCCCCCCCCCAACCCTCGTCTGGACCTCTCGTTGAAAAATCCACTTTCTGCCTTATTATGGTTGCAAACTAAGCTTGCATAGCAGGTTCCATAACCGTACAGTTCCCCTTCCCACATTATGTATAAATGGGTTACCCAATTCAAGACATCAATTAAGGGTGCTGATATAACGATAATTACTTTTAGACAGCGTGCCAACGGAACCTACAGTGCTTGGTTTTTGCAAAGACGATTTCTGCTGTTTCTTGACGACATCACAAACACACTGCTAAGTTTGATGAACTAAACGCATTATGAATCTGTGAACAGGTCTTGGAGTGTGTCAGTCTGTGCGCTTGCAAACCTGTTCTTCTGGTGCAACCCATGCATAGGATAAGACGATGTAAATAAAATAAAAAATACGGCATGCGAATATAATCTATTTTCCGGGATTTTGCTTTGGTTTTGGGGTGGTTTTTTGTGTTTGTTTGTTTTGTTTTGTTATTGAGCCGATATTTCTCTGCATTTTCAATATCAGTCACACCCAGTTTTGACAACCAATGACACTTTGTCAGGCAAGGGATGATTCTACGCTCTATATAGATAAAGAGAGTGCTTATTCGGGCCATGTATTGCCAAATAAGCACCCCTCCCCTCACTTTAAACAAATGTATCTGGGTTATACTTTCTTGCGACGGTAAGTCAACTCTCAAGCTGAAGCGTTAGTGTCGCTTCCCCCAGTCCGCCATCTTTGTCGTTAAGTTTAGTTCCATCTCTGTGCTCGACGGCAGTGCCCCACAGACAGTGTAATTATAGCCTATAATTTTGTATCATACAATTTATGAAGGGGGGGGGGGAGCACCAAGCTCCGGTTTTGGCCCCATTGAAGAATGCTGGAATAACGATAGCAACTTTATGTAGGCTACAGAACAAGGTTAGAGAGAAGGGAGAGGAGTTGGGAAAAGAACATTTGAGAAAAGAAAAAATGTTCCGTTGCTGAAAGGATTCGAACCCAGGACCTATTGAATGAGAGGAGAACACCGGAACCTCCAGACCACAAGAGCCCCCTGACACGCCTCTTTTCATGCGAGGCCAAATCTCTTCCCCGTTGGCACAATCCATGTTGTATGGAGTCTCAGCTTTTGGAAAAGGGGGCTTATTAAAGATCTTGATATAGGCCTTGATATAAGCTGTCTATTAAAAGAAATAAAAGGGTACTTTAGGAATGACTTTCAATCCCCTGAAAGTCGGACAAGGAACAATCAATCCCCTTAAATTCGAACTGTAGGTTTATAGTTATCAATTTCATTTCTTCGGGTCCATTTTTTTCCGAACCTTCCTAATCTTCATATCTAAGGGCACTTCTGCGACGGACGAAGGGTTTTTTTCAGCCTTACTAGAGACATTAAAAAATAACACACTCACAACAGCCCCTTTCTATCAATATTCGTTCAGTAAAATACACGTGGCCGTGCCATGCTCTGGCCTATACCTGTGGTAAAAGTCATAGTATAGATCTAAACAAAGGCAGATTCGTAAACGAAAAGTGTTTTTTTTTTATATACGAGTTTCGCTGACCTTATTTAGAATTTCGCTCACGGTCCATGTGGAAGGATTTATAATGTAAATCAGAGAGAAAAAATTGAATAGCATTAATAAACAGAGAAAAGAGAAAACGTTACTGGTCTGTGCTTTAAAAAAACGCAAGATAGAAGTTTGAAATAACCTAGTTCTTTCAGACAAAAGCTTTTCATCGAAAACAAATCATTTATTTGTTCAAATGACTAAACTATAAGAGAACAATTAATAATCTTCTTTTTTAAGCTACAAATGTCACAGTCAACTGTACCCCTGCACTAAAAAGCAATCAATGAAAAGGACTGATACTGACCTGCTACGTCGACTCCAGGAACTTAAATCAATATCAGGCCCTAACCCTTTGTCAGAAGGCTCACCCAAAATAAAGGTGTATTATAGGATAAAGTAAAGTCAACAACGATAATAAAAGAATCAACTCTTTCCAGCCTTGAAGAACCTCGCCCTGCACTAGAATTCAGACAGCTCCAGTATCGGCGTACGCCTCACTTGTACATCGACATGTATACTGGAACTTACGCTCGCTACGCCTACTTTTTCCAACATCGCCTCGACATCGCTGTTGCTGTCACAAGCAACTCTTTACTAATCACTACTCACAGCATACCCCCCCCCCCTTCTCCCTCCCTTTTTTCTTTTTCCTCCCGTAAAGAATCGGTTACATGCCTGTCAGCGTAATGAACTTTCAAGACAACAATTACTCACAAACACGATTATACCAGAGAGTATACATAAGTCAAAAGTACAGAAGTTTAGTATTCCTGAGCCATCGGCTACCACCGTGTGCACGTGTGTGAATGTGTACGTAGAGTGTACAACAGACACAAAACAATCAGAATGCAACAACCAGTGGCCCAGATCCCCCCAGAAAACCACCCATGGACAAAACAGGGGTGCAGGTGGGG
>NW_004797326.1:4488-6573 GCF_000002075.1 Aplysia californica | reverse complement strand
ACACACACACACACACACACACACACACACACGCACACGTCTCATCTATTTTCCATCTGTATTTCTGTATTTCCAAGCCCCACTTCTCTTTCCTGATCCTCCTTTTCTTCCCTTCACTTTCCTTCCACCCCCCCGCCCACTTTTTTTAAAATTCCCACCCGTAAGTACTCAAGGCGAGTAAATTTCCAGCCTTGCAAGAGGAGCGAAAGTACAGTATTGATCTACTCTGGGATTAATAATATGAATATGATCTACAGATTATTAAAAATACCCAGGCGCCCAGAGAACGACGGCGACGGATGCGTAAAAATCCTTCAGTGTCGTGTAGCTGTCAGACAGCGACAATCAACTTGCTCCCCGACGAAGAAAGTGCGACCGATCTAGACTCGTACTCAGCGAAAGGAGAAGTGGGTTGCTTTTGTTTGTTTGTTTGTTCGTTTGTTTGTTTGTTTGTTTGTTCGTTTGTTCGTTTGTTCGTTTGTTTGTTTGTTTGTTTGTTTGTTTTGGGGGGTTTCTTTGTTTGTTTGTTGTTTTTTAATGTAGCTGTTGTTGCTGTTTTTGTTGTTTTCTTTCTTTTTCTTTTTTTCTTTTTTATTATTTTTTTTGTGGGGGGGAGGGGGGTTGTCGTTGAGAAAATGACCATGTCGGATTTTTACAAAAAAATATATGCGACTGTCTAAGATCATTTATTATATTATCACGGTGACATCTTCAATTGGAGTTGCAGCGAACGAGAAAACCGTTGACATGACAACGGTCATTCAATAGTGAGAAAAAGCTAAGACAGACCCAACAGAGGCACCAAAAGGGGCAATACAGAAGCTTGACCATCAAACAGATCTACACGCGAGAAGAGCCAAAGGGACAATACATGTTCAAAAGCTTGACCATCAAACAGATCTACACGCGAGAAGAGCCAAAGGGACAATACATGTCCAAAAGCTTGACCATCAAACAGATCTACACGCGAGAAGAGCCAGAGGGACAATACATGTACAAAAGCGTGACCATCAAGGAGATCTACTGGTGACAATCATCGACCACACATGAATTTCATTTTTTCCCAACCGCTGTTTTGCTTTTTTTTTTAAAACAAAAAACTAGGAGAACTAAGAGAACTGATAAAGGAATAGGATGATAGATCTAATATACGTCTTTTTAAGACCATCGGAGCCAAAACAACAAAAAAATGAATTGCGAACCATGATCGCCGTTGTCTGTATCAGATCTGGCGTATAGTAATTACGATGACCAGACAACTGCAAACATACCTATAATTCCTATCATCTCAAATAGCCAGGGACAAACGCTGTTCCAACAAGACACCTTCGTATCCACTCGGCAAGTATTATTGATCCCAAGTGGAGCTTCGTGTAGATCCACGGAGAGCGTGAAGTACGACTGGCGTGCAGACAGTAAGAGTTCATAACAATACCAGATTACATTTATAGCACATTATCCCGCTCGAAACTGGGCTCTCTGCGTGTAATAAATTTATTTATTTGTGTTTTGCGGTGTAGTTCGCGGCAAGACGGCTCGACATCATACACACTTGGCCAAGAACACAAAGTATGACAGGAAGTATGAGGAGCAGACCACATTAGAGAGCCAGAGGGAGGTGAAAGGGGGGGGGGCGAGGGAGAGGGAAAGAGCGGGAATATGAACATGATATTAAACACAATATGAACATGATATTATACAGGTGATCAAACTACTCTGTCGCCGAGAGAACGGTGGCGCGGCGGATCGGGAGAGTCATTGCATTGCGTTCGTGTGGCTCATATAATATAAAAGAGAGAGGGGAGGAGGGCGGGTGTGAAGAGAGAAATAGAGAAGTGGGCGAGGCGGGGGCGATAAGACACAGAAAAAGGGAGAGAGAGAGAGAGGAGAGTGGTAGAGTACAAAGAGACAGTGGCAGCAACGCACAGCGATCTGGTGAAAATTGTTGAGGCGTGCAAGGGAGGGTGCAGGCAACCGCAAGATGTGCACATTCACAGTACAGACAAAACTTGTTGGAAAAGTCGGTCAATGAAGGGGAATTACGTTAATAATGATTAATAATAGAGAGCGAGAGAGAGAGAGAGA
>NW_004797326.1:0-1591 GCF_000002075.1 Aplysia californica | reverse complement strand
TTAATTAATTAATAAATAAATAAAAACAAACTAACATCTAAAATTAAATTTTACAGAAGAAGCAAAACCAGTAAAAGCGTGATGTCCACAATTTCTTCACCTAGGGATAATCAAGCTATTTAAACAACAGATCCACAACACTTTATCTAACATAGTTTGAATTCTGATGAATCATGTCATAAAAAAGGCAAAATATAGATGGACTAACCCATATAATATATTAAAAAATATATGATACACATATATTCATATATATATATATATATTATAGTGGCGTCCATCCAACAAAAAAAACCCTTGAAATTCATAAAATTGTCGTGTTGAAGCCCTGCACTACCCATTCATGCAGCACACCAATTTAAAGCTTAATAAATTATGCATCATCTCACACATGAATTATGAATATTTCATCTACGATTAGAGTCGCCCGAGATATGGTCACTCAAAATGAAGGTTTAAAAAAATAAAACTTGGAGAGATTGTGTGAATCAAAAGAACTTAAAAGTTTGTTCGCGCTTGTATTGGCGTCAATCAACATTGGAGAATGGACATGTATTGAATATCAAACAAATGAAGAATATTATCGTATCTGCAATAAACAATATTTTACTACGATATATTCGAACAAATTGGAAAAGAGATCATTCACAAATACGACGCAAAACTTCGACTTCACATTAAATGTCGTACTCATTAGTACGTTGTTTATGAGCAATTGGCTTCGTGTAGACCACAAATCCTGTTTGCGCATGGTCAGTGTCAGTTAAATTTTGGACATAATCAGATCTGTCAGTGAGGAACAGATCACGATACTGCCATCGTTTGGGGTGGTTTGGTTGGAAGGAACAAAACCCCGCTCGTGAGAATAAGGACCGCATCGCACACGTGCTGGAACGTAACCTGTTACTCTTAAATCGTCTTGGTGTCTTTCAAGTAGGCATCTTTATGCATGACAAAGCATAATCTCACAGAGACAATGGCCCAAGACAAGACCATTCTCGGAAAACACACAACATCAAACCAACAATGTAGTGGCAACCAATAAATAGCCCCGATATGAACCCTACGGATATGTAAAGCCCCGTGAAACAGCAGCTGAAGGAACGCAACTTTGCTCCCAATTCAGAAACTTTGTTTGGAACTTTCTAAGACATTTGGGATGAAATAAAAGATAATTACAAGAACGTCCAAAATATGACAGTCCACGGCCAAAGTGTTCGTGCTCTACATGAAAACCCATGGCTCCTAAACAAAATACTAATGAGCACATTAATTAAGTTTTAACTTTTTGAGTGGTATTAATGACTATGTTTTCCATTTTGTTAGAAAAAAAATTCTTCATTGCAGAGACATCACCACTGATTTAATATGCAATAATGTCCATTCCATCAATGTTCATGCACCTCAATATACGCGCAAACACACTGCAAAGTTTCTTCCATTTTACGAATTCTGCATCCCGGGTGACTCTTAGCTCAGATTCAGATAAAATAACGTTCGTGTCAAATGAAGCAGAATCTAGATCTAGGTTTAGTTAGTTTTAAATTGGTATGCTTCGTGGATGGGTAGTGCAAGGCGACATTGGGTGAAT
>NW_004797325.1:2068307-2069481 GCF_000002075.1 Aplysia californica | reverse complement strand
TTTTTTTTCTGTGAAAAATAGAACTCACTTAAGCCTTTCCCGCAGTAAGGTGGGCTCTTTCATTTCGTTTTGGCCAACCGTTAGCTCAGCTATAACATGTTATGTACTAATATAATTCTGAGATACCATAGGAATGACCCGGGTTCGAATCCCCAGGGGCGCGATCTTTATATACTTCAGAGATCTGAGAAGTTGACAAAACTCTCCGTATAAGCTTACTTTACATGTATTTGGTCTTATCGGAGACAGACATTGAATTCAGAGATTTATTCAATTCTCTTGTACTCGTACATGTATTGACTTTCAGTGTTGGTATGAGTTAATAAACCCAAATGAATTACATTTGAACCTGTCCAAAACGACCGCTCATTGATGGGGAGAAAGGTGGTCCTTTCCAACAGGTGGTCGCATTTGCCAATGTCATTCCTAATAGGCCAATAGATTTTATATAGAGAGAGATCTATAGAAAAAAATGCAGGGGGAGAAATTGGAAGTGTTCGTTTGTACAAGTGGGTGTCTTGGACAGTGATCGTTAGAGCAAGTAATGTTCAACTGCATTACATGTGTGTATATATATGTGAAAAATTTTCAAAATAGTAAGCAGAATGATGAAATGTTATGCCGCTGATATTCATTTGTTCAGTAAAATTTTAGTAAAGAGACACATCGACTTGATAACCGCTACTTTTTTAATACGAAAAAGCAACGCAAGACAGACGACTAACAAAAAAGAATAAAAGAAAAGCGAAAGCTAAAGAAATATTTATCACTGACGCTCTATCTCCATGAGATTCTGTCTTTACTTTACAACACGTACATGATGTCGCCGGCTAGCTGTTAAAATGTAGCCTACTGAGCCCATTAAAAATAAAATAGCAGTTACTTAATAATTTGTGATCACCATCATCATCATCCAGTGCCAGATCTTTGGCAGACATCGACGATCATGGTTTTCCATTCATTCCTTTGCTCGGATGCTCTCAAAAAAGCTACGTTTCCCAGATATTTCCCTGTTACCCAATCGTTTAGGTTCCTTAGGTATGTTGTTCTGGGCCTACCCCTGCCTTGCTTGCCCTCAGTTTTGCCAGTGAGAGCTAGATGTTCAAGACCCTTATGTCTATTCAGGTGTCCAAAAAACTGCATTTGTCGTTTCCTGATTGTTTTTAACATTGAG
>NW_004797325.1:2065505-2066767 GCF_000002075.1 Aplysia californica | reverse complement strand
GCTCTCTCTCTCTCTCGCTCTCTCTCTCTCTCTGGAGATGACTACTTTTTGTCTCCGCTCTCTCCAAGTCTCGAACTTTTACTTTGGACTGGTTTTAACAGTTGTTGTTTTTTATTTATTTTTATTTTCTTTTGTTTTGTTTCGGGGCTTTTTTGTTGCTGATCTTAAACTTAAAGGCCGAGATAGTAGGTATTTAAGTTGATGCAATGTTGTTGACACACTTAAAACAAAAGACAGATCGTGTGTGGTTGGAGGGGGCCACTGGTAGATGGATCCTACCTTTCGTGTTCTTTTCCCCTTCTAGTGTTTCTGTCTGTCTATGTTGCTTTTTCTCTGCATTAAATGACCGTTGTCTTGAAAGTACGGTATGCTTCTCATTTATTTCAATTTTTTTTTTACATAAACCCAAATTTTAACTGAAGAGATTGATCACTGCAGATGTTTAAAAGGAAACCATCAAAACATGTTATGATTGCTTGGAAACCGTGGGGGGTTGTGTTCTCGTAGGAAAGTGGACAACACTCTGTCATAATGTACTACTGTAAAGGCGTTCAGTCAGTGGGATGAAACTGCTACACGTATTTAATTATGGGGACGAGCGACAAAGTGCGGAAGAAAAGATAGGCTACTTCGTACAAAAACAACAACAAAAACAAACAAACAAACAAACAAAAACGAAGCAGGCAACAGCAACATTGAGAGAAGGAAAGAAAACCCAGGTTTGTTTCAACTGATTAATGTCACTATGCTTCCGAAATGACACTAAGATACAATGAGCCTCCTGACAACAAGGGAACAAAATAAAATATCAGCTCGAGAACATTTTCTGTTTCCTTTATTGCTATGATTCTTGCCTTCGCCTTGAAGTTTTTTGTGTTGTTGTTTTTTTCATCTCAGAGACTCATTGCGTGGTCGACCTCGTTTATTTTCTTTAGAATGAGTGAAAGCGCAAGAGGCGAGAAGACTTTTTAGTTGCACCTGATGCGTCTCCTCAGGGCTTTCTGAACTTTCTTCGAGACACAGCTCCACAAAAAGCGGTGACCACAAGCTTGGACGTCGTACCTGCCGGATGCACCCGTGCCTGCGGAGCGAACCATGGGTACAGTCACCAGGGGAAATTATTCGTACATCTAGTTGTTGGTTTTTTTAAAGAAATAGAAATAGTGCGTTGTTACATGTTATGAGTGTTTGTAGTACTCACTTACTCCCGATGATGATGATGATGATGATGATGATGATGATGATGATGATGATGATGATGA
>NW_004797325.1:2061396-2062490 GCF_000002075.1 Aplysia californica | reverse complement strand
ACAACCCAAACCCAACAACAACACAAAAGCAAAAACACAAAAAGAAACAAAAAGACAAAAGTTCGATTCCCACGATAGATCTAAGTGTCTTTGTCTTTTTCGTTGCAGGGGTTGGCAGTGATAGGTAGGGTGAAAGCAACCCGCGCAGCCGGCAGCCTAAATAATATAAATGTTATGGACGGTAATGAAACAGTTTCGATTATTATTAGAAATCACACTTTTTTAGGTGAGACCGAGAGCAAAACGTCTTCTTTCCATTTACAGAAAATAGGCACAATCACCAAAATGCCAGTGTGGGGAAGCGGGCTAAACTATGGAACACACCTTCCAGCAGTGCAGGGAACACAAGGCCTAGCTGAGACTGGAGAGCTGGCCTACCCCATTGACACTGCGGGAGAAGCTATACCGTACTATACGGGTGAACAGAGGGACTGAGGTCAGGACAGCTCAGTACATATGATGGATACCGGACTTCCAAGTATGATACGATCAAGAAGAAGAGAACAAGAAGATACTCGCAGATATCATTGACGTAGGCTACTGACCGGGTGTAAATCACGCTGAATTATAATAAACAACAATTCCAAAATTCAAATTAATTTCGGTTTAAAAATGTTACTCACCGACATGCGCATCACAGTAGAGATCTTTGAGCTTGGCAACGCTGTTGAGTCGTTCTGTGCACTCAGGGGGTGAGTCGGCCATGGCCGTAAGGCACACGCATGCCACAATGAGGATTGAACTCAGCCCAATCATCATGATTTCTAGGTCGCTGAGGAATGCAAAAGATTCTGTATAGTAAACTATTTGTTTTGCTAAGTGAATTCTTTTTCATCGGGAAACTCCGAATTAGGACCCATAAGACACAGTCGGTGGGCGGAGGATAAATTTAAGAAATCCCGAAACAAACAAAATTCGAAAATTACGCTCCGTTTGAGATTCAAAAGCAAGGGCACCCCCGGAGTAGCCCAGCATGACACAAACTGAACTACGGTTTGTTATCACGTCTCTCACTCGGATTTAAAAACAAAATAAAAAACATTCTTCGTCTTTCGCTTTGGCCTTACGCTCCTCGTGACCTGCCCTCCTCTTTC
>NW_004797325.1:2059878-2060946 GCF_000002075.1 Aplysia californica | reverse complement strand
CTATAGTGTCTTTATGCCATTCCCAAAGGGGGGATAACAACATGTTTTGTCTTATACACAGTAGAATTGTAAATGGGCTGATTTATCAATGTCATGCTCATAATCATACTGTGCCGGAAGTGCCGGAACAACATAGGGGGAACTGCTGCTTTTTCTTTCCTCATCCTTACTATCTTCATTTTTCCAGTATTTCTTTTGTCGCTCTCTTGTGAACTGCTATTTCCGGGTAGTCTTTATAGTCGAAGCAGACTGCTGTTGAGGCAAGAGAGGTGAGCAGAGTAAGCCTGATTCCCCGTTTGGACTTCTCGGTTGTTGTTATTTTGCTTCTTTTTTCTTCTTCTTTTTTTTTGAGGGGGGGGGGGGGGGGGTAATATCTAGGATAGATGTTTCTTCCAGTGAAGACAATGAGCTCGAAAACCCATAAATATGACGCATTGAATCTCAGAGTCTAATTTCCAGTAAGTTTTCAAAATTAAGTTTTCTTTTCTTTTCTGTAATCTGTATAGTCCAGAGAATAAATTTAAATGCAAATCGAAGGCTGATTTGTTCGTTTCTTTCTTTTTTTTAAACGGAAAAAACGTAAGGTTTGATAATATGTAAATTTTAAAGGGCCTACTCTGTTGTTGCTTTTTTTACAACATAGACGAATAATTTTGGACGATGTTTCTCAAGTATAGGCATACTTTTCTTTTTTTTTAAATACGCATCAAGAGTCAAGAGCATAAAAAACCAAAATTATCGAATTTGGGTCTAAATTTAATCTAACTTGAAGGAAAACATCAAAGAAAGCGTGTTTTGAGTCAAACTGGTTCAAGCACAAGGTTCAATCTAGTCAGTTATTCATTCTTAAGACATACATGTTTATATATATAGATCACAAAATGAAGTAGGCATACACAAGTCCTAAACCATTATAAAACTTACGTAACACCGTACTTAACAGTCCTCGTGCTGTGAAAGTTTGCCAAACTGTGCAAGTTTCCCGTTCACTTGAGCTTTTAACTCAAATAACAACAGGTTTTTATTCCGGATATTTATGACGAAATAGACTAATTAGGAATTACCCCC
>NW_004797325.1:2055934-2057032 GCF_000002075.1 Aplysia californica | reverse complement strand
CTCTCTCTCTCTCTCTCTCTCTCTCTCTCTCTCTCTCTCTCTCTCTCTCTCTCTCTCTCTCTCTCTCTAGCCCGCAGACAACATTGCACGCTTTCATCTCCGGAGCGTTGGAACGTTTGTTGACACTGGTATCACACTGGCCGTCACGTGGTAACACAGGGTCACGCTCACGCGCGGACGCGAGATAAGCTTAGCAGAGCAATTGAAACGTCTTGAAAGTGGGGAATCTTTTGTTTGTTTTTGTAAGTGTTTTATGGCGCTCGCAACTGCATAAGGTCATATGAGTGCGCGGGACACATTAAACTTTTTCAGTTGCTAGGAAATTTTGAATTTTGCCCGGGTGGCGGCCGAAACCTACTCTTATAGAATTTAGACCGCTAAGGGATCTTTAACGTGCGCAACTTGCACACGGGCCCTCGGAGATTTTTCGCCCTTGTCCTTGAAGGCTAGGTGTAGATCTTTCCTACCAGAAGATCAGGGGTGTGGCTGAAAGACAGCAGTAAGAAGAAGCCAAGGAGTAGCAGTACTCGCAGTAGAAAGGCTGTAGAAAGAATCAGGAGCCCAGAGGAGGAGGCGAGGCAAAGGAGATGAGGGAGTGGGGGCAGAAAGAGGAGACGAAAGCAGACGACAGAACATTGCTAGAGAGCAGAAAAGGAGGTGAAATGAGATAAATTTAGAGAATAAAATGTTTTGGTCACTACCCGGATTCGAACCCGGGACCTTTGAATGAGAGGCCAACACCTTAACCTCTAGGCCACGAGAGCCCCCTGGAGAATCTTTGGTTCAGGGAAGAATCCACTTTGAAATAACGCATTATTTATTTGTTTTTCACGATTATCCTAACTATGATACAGGCAATCGCTCTTGTTTCGAATCAGGCTCGAAGCGGTGGGGACTTGAACCAGGGTCATCCACGTAGATTACTCTCTTGTTGGCTCTCATGATACTGTCTGCCTACTTGTGTGTGCTTACTGCTAAGTCTATCCATGTAAGGGATCGCTCTTTACAACGTAGTAAGGCACTTTGAGGAATGAAACTCGTTTGTTCATTAATGGTATAGGTAGAGTCTATACATTTCTAAAAGTGATTACCCCCCCC
>NW_004797325.1:2054356-2055745 GCF_000002075.1 Aplysia californica | reverse complement strand
CACACACACACACACACCACAAATTTAGATATTTTGACCATACTGCAACCTTGGAAATTAACTGTCGATGAGACTGTAAAGGTCACCCAGGCATACAAATCACTTCAGACAACTTCAGACAACAAGCTGTACTGCACTATATAGTCCGTTACATAATTCGTGAACACGTTTGAAGCTAATTAAATACCTCAGGAGCCACTTGTTCGATTTTAACCATATTTTTTTGTGATAGTTATGTGCACCCACGACATTATGAAATTTCAAATTAAGTAGCTAATTAGAGACGGGTTAATTAATTACTCTTTATCAGTTAGTGCTTTCAGTATCTATAATCCAAGCACGAAAAGATGTATACATTCAGGGGCGTACAAAAAATATAACAAAATGTGGCAAGAAGCTAGTAGTCTAAGTCTAAGCATTGGCCTATATGATTTCTTTCGCACTGTAAAATTTCCCCACCATTTGATTTCCTGAACGTAAACTCAACACGTCTCACTGTTTTCCAAAGACATTTCTTCGATATGCTTTTATAATAATTATTGGACAACCACCTTTTCAACTTTCTGGGAGTAACAAATTCATTTCTTTCAAACATCTGAACAATTGCTCGTCTGACAACCTATTGAAACTGTTAGTCTTCAAAGGCCGCCCTCTTTAAGCTGGGAAAGTCTGTCTCTTCTCCCATTTCGTGTTGCTTTAATGCATCTTGGCAATGTGCTTCTGTTCAAACCTAAGGCATGCCGAGTTCTTTTTTTGGATTCCCTATATCATGGTACAGACCTCCCCTCTTTGCCTCTCTATTAAAATGGGAGTAGAGCAGAAGCGAAACCTTTTGAAGAGTGGTGAAAGTGTGTTTGAATGATTTCTTGTCCCTCATATAGTGCGAACAAATCATTGACACAAAGCAAATTCAAGCACAAAATTTACAAAGGAGCATCCAATTAATAAAGCTATTTTGTGAAATGATTCAAAATCCCAAAAGCAAGACTACACCCCAGGGGTTTCTCATTCAATAGGTCCCGGTTTGAATCCGGATGGCGACTTAAAATTTTCTTCTCTAAAACAGTCTCCTTTCACACCCTTTCCTGCTCTCTAACAACGTTCTGTCGTCTGTTTTCGTCTCCACTTTCTGCCCCCATCTCCTCACCGCCTTATAGCCCCCTCCTCTGGGCTCCTGACTCTTTCTGCAGCCTTTCTTACTGCTACTCCTTGGCTCCTTCTTACTGCTGTCTTTCAGCCACACCCCTGATCTTCTGGTAGGAAAGATCTACACCTAGCCTTCTCAGATAAGGGCAAAAATCTCGGAGATCCCGTGTGCAAGTCGCGCACGTTAAAAATCCCTTAGTAGTCCATAATCGAAACGAGTAGGCGTCGGCCGCAACCCGAGCA
>NW_004797325.1:2047168-2051187 GCF_000002075.1 Aplysia californica | reverse complement strand
TCTCTCTCTCTCTCTCTCTCTCTCTCTCTCTCTCTCTCTCTCTCTCTCTCTGTCTCGAGATCTCTCTCTCATCACACTCATACTCACATACACACTCATCCTCATATTCACATGCTGGCGAACATACAACATCTTTTATAATTATACTGTCCTTTCATGTTTGAACAATGTTACGGGACCCATTCTGTTTGTTGTTTACAACTTGCCTGAATAGCTTAACTCTTCATTTAACAGAAATGTGCTTTTAATGGACTCTTATTGTTGCTGTATTTACCTCAGGATGGCAGAATATGATCGCGTGTTTGCCAAACAGCTGGTCAAGGAGGTGGAGCGACACCCCATCTTGTACGATGCCAACTACCCTGAGTACAAAGACAGATTCAAAGTGGACCTGGAGTGGGCAGCAGTTGGCTTGGCCATGAATCAGACCAGTGAGAGTCATGGGGAGAGTCGACCTCTGGGAGTCTCTTTTGTTGCCGGGAACATTGAAAATTATGACTATTTCACACTCTCAAGTCTCCACCGAGAATGAGTTCCAGATATTTGATCTACTATAGATATTGTAGAATCTAATGTCTTTTGAGCTTTCTTTTTGCATCTGTTTTTTCTAGATGTCTCAAAAGAAGATTGAAACAGCTTGCTCAGACTTTTTAGAATACAACATTGTAGATAACAGAGATAACTCATGATGTCTTCACTATTCACAGACTCACTTTTACAGATCCCTCACCAGTTGTTTGTCCACCTCCCTTGTTTCAGTTCCAGATCGAGTATCCCTTGATGAACATTTATTATTACTTTCTTTTCTTGGTTGCAGTTGCCATAAATGATGTAGGATCCATGTTGTGAGCCTGTTTATTGTGTTGCTGTGCCATCTCCTGCATATTGGTTTTGCCAGTATAAATGGCTGTTTGAGCTTTTAAGCTATAGTATTAGTTAGCAGTAAGGATTTTCACAGCAGTCAAAACTATCTGATGACCCTGAAGTACTAAACTCAGCATGTGTGCTTAGACTTTTCTTCATAGCTATGTGGAATACTAAACATGAATTGTGTCAAGGATTTAAAAGTTTAAATTGACATCCAACTAGAATTAGTTTTCACTCTACTTTCCAAACATAAGTCTTTTTTCCTGAACACCTACACATTGGATGTCCCAAACATAAAGGTGGGATCAGCAGGGAGGCAAAAATGCAGTCTCTGACTTTATTTCAAGTCTGAGTGTGCTTTGGGACGTGCAGAATGGTTTATATTATGCACATCTGAGTGACTGCAATGGGAAAGTGCCAACTCGCTATACCACAGACACCTGTATAAAGTGTCCACATTTCTGTGCTGTTAATACTGTAAAACAGAGCACACCTTTTATGTAAGGACACATTTAAGCAGAGATGACTGTAGTAACAGTTGTTTTTGTTTGCCTTCATTTTTCCTTTAATCAAGTTATGAATTATCTCTGTAGGTGTTTTCTATTTTTCGTGTTCTCAGGTGATGTAGTGCGAAAAAAGTGGCAGAATCTCCGAGGCTCCTACAGCAGAGCATTGTCATCCAGAATCAAGGCAGGTCCCAACTGTTCTCACAAAAAGCGTGCAGTGTTCTATCTTGAAAAGGAGATGGACTTTCTGCGGGACCATATGTCACAGGGTACAATGATAGAGGGCAGCAGTATGCTTGAGCCAGACGACAACTGCGACAGTAAGGAGGTGGTTAGTGGTGATGTTCTAAGCTTTGGAGGGGAAGAAGACATCGAATCAGAGTCGGAGGAAGAGTTAGTGTCACACTATGTCCCTCCAAAAAAGAAAAAGAGGAATTTGTGTGCAGTGAAGGAATCTTCCAGGGCAGTTAATTTCACATATGGGGAGAGGAGAAAAGAGAGATCGGACACTGACTTGGACTTTTTCAAAGGACTCCTGCCCCAGGTGAAAGAACTCAGCAAAGTCTACAAACGTGACTTTTTCTACAAAGTATACAACATTTTGTACGAGACCTTATGCCAACAAGATGCTGATGTTGCCATCAGTGAGGTCACTGACCACAAGGTGTGATGGCTTTCATATTAATTGTGACCTCTTGTTGTGATGGTTGATGTAGTGAATGTGATCTTGCTGACTACGAGAGGCAATGATTGATGTAGGAATGTGACACTTGCTGATGGCAAGATGACAGGATTAATTATTCTAAATAGGACTCACCATTTAAATTTAACATACATTTTATAGATTAGTTCAACAAACTTCTATTCATTTAGGGTGTACGGCTGTAACCCACCCATACACGAGGTTTGAGACATACATAAACGATATTTCTCTAAATAGTGTACAGGTGTGAAACACCCAGTCACTTGGAATAAGACATGAAATATATCATTAGGGAAAGGATTAATGTAGTGAATAAGATGACAGTTGCTGCACACTGCATGTAATGGTTGATGTACAGATGTAATGCTGACTACAAGTACAAGATGTAGTGGTTGATGGAGTAAATACACAACACTTACTGTCTGGATGATGTGTACTGTAATGGCTGATGAGGTGAATGGGTTCATCATGTAGCCATGTATCTGTTATTTTATTTTAAAAGAGGTCAATGTCGATCAGGTGATTATGTTTGTGTGGTATTTTAGTCTTAGACTATTGGGTAATAATTATAAATTATAATACAGTAAAACCTTGTTGTACCGTCCCCCGTAATACCGCCAGTCCTGTTGACCACCAGGTTTTGCCCCTGTATGAAAAGGAGCGCCTGTATAGCATAAACCTAGTATTTGCATCTTCACACCGCCAACTGTCTGAGTTGTACAGTCCTTATTTAACTAAATGTAATGTCAGCTAACAGACAGCCAAAGGTACACACTGCATACGGTGCACAGCTCCACCTGGCTGGCTACTCGATATGCTTTCTCCCACGAGAAAGTCATAGAGCTAGAGAAATAAAAGACTCCCGGTTCTGAATACATGTGCACTATGTACACGATACATCATGTATCAGCCACCAACAAAAAAAAACCACTTTTCAAACTCATATTGTGCAACAGAGTCATGTTCCTTGACGTTGGACAGTCGGGGCTATACAACAGAGGAACCCCATTGAACTGCCAGCCCCTCTATTCTGCCAACTTCATGCTCGTCCCAAGGTTGGCGGTACATGTACATGTATAATGAGGTTTGACTGTATGCATTGGCGTTGTCACAAGAAAAATGAGCCACTCACAAATGTTATGCTCACCTTATTGAACAGTGTCAAACGAAAACATATTAATATGAGTCATGAATTGTTCATGAGGCTTATAAAATGTCTGTTCTGTCATCGGTGTGATGAGATGAACAGTTTTCTCTTCTTCTTGGTTTGGGGATACATGAAGCTGTACAGAAATCAATCTGAAAGAAGAATTGCCCTGCTGTTGTATGTATTGACCTGGTTACAATAGTTTCCAGGTCTGTTTTATGCTTTTTTTAAATAAAAGAGTCAAATCATTGAAAAATATTTTTTTATTGTGGCATGTTCAAAGTCAAAGTGTCAAGTCTACTTTGTTTTTGTGGTTGTCTATAACTTGTGTTTTAGACAAAGTCATGACCTGACTGCCTGTGGAATGGTGAAAGGCTACTTCTCAAATATAATATTATAATGTGCATTACTCCTCGAGGTTTTAAAACCGGCTCCTGGACAAAAGACAAAAGATTTCATTACGGTACTTGAAATTTACTTGACTGACTTTATCAATATACAGCTGGGAACATTGCTGTCAAGGCAGGAATTTTTGTCATCATGGCAACTGGTCATTTGGTCAGCTGACGGTTAGACAAGGAGATTAAAAGTAATGGAGGATGCTCTGTCGGCGGCACCGCACGCCTGATAGGAGCCCTCTCTCGCGGCGGAACTGTGGTCTACCTGCGCTGCGCGAATCCCCGACTTACGCACTGAAATCTAGATAAGACAGAAGGTTTTATTCCGAGGTCCTTCAGATTAGGCAAGTCAATTAGTAAAAATGCCTTGCATATGTGTTGTATTTAAGTGTAAGAAC
>NW_004797325.1:2043603-2044935 GCF_000002075.1 Aplysia californica | reverse complement strand
ATCTGTTTCAGACATCTATCTCTCAGACGGTGCGAAGGGGGGGAGGGGGGGGAGCTGGTAGTCTGTCTCATCCCATGAGTTTCACGAAGGAATCGATGTAGGGCTACTGTTGGCCTTGTCGATAGTATGCCTTTTTATGAACATCGCTGCTGCTGTCCTTGAGCTTTTACAAAACTAGTTGGACTTAAGCTTCCAGCCCTTTTCACCTACCACGGGAAAATGTCCTAAAGCACACTGTATTCTGAATACCTGTCACGTACATGATCATTCGTGATGCAGAGCTGAAGTCCTTGTTTATGATCACAATAAATGAATCAGCCCGTAAGCTTGCCCGTTCTGGTGGGCGTGTGTTTCCCATGGCGACGAACATGGATACTTAATAAGCTCTTGCCTATGGTGTAAACAATCGAAGCTCAGTCAGGTTTAATCAGCGGGTTTTTTGTGTCTTTAGCAGGTCTGTGTGTCAGCACTAGTGTCAATGTGCCCTTACCAAAGTCGGTGTGAGTAGCAGTGTCAGTGTGTGAATGTCAGGGCCACAGTCAACGTCAGTGTCAGCATGTGGATGCCAGCTCTTATGTCAGTTTGTCGGCATAATATGTATGTATGTGTCAACAGTATTTGTAATACGTATCAGATTTGGCGTCTGTGTGGTGAGTACCGGTGTCAGTACGAACATCGTGCCGACGGTTCAGTTCACGAAACCTGCAGATCTATGCCACATTTTTCGAAAACCGACTTTTTTTTGCTTTCCTGTGGCCCGCAGATCTTTCCCTGTCGCGTGTCTTTTCGATGTGAGGATCGGACTGAAAATTATTATATCTGCGGATATGAATTTTTAAAAAGGCGTCTTAAGAAAAATGTGACATACGGGTTTCTTGAATTGTCGATGTGTGAGCGAAAGTCCTCGAGTCTGTAAACGTATATGAGTGCCGATTGATGTTAGTGTCGGTGTGAGTGTCAGTGCCTCTCTCGTGCCAGTGTTGGTGTCGGTATTTGAGCTATAGTGTCAGTACATGTATTAACAGCAGTTTGTCAGTGCGTTGGTGTCAATGTTGGTGTCAGTGTCACCGCCAGTGTTTATATTGTTGTATTAGGTCTATCAATGTATTATCTTTGCTGGTTTCAGGGTCAGTGTGTATTACCTGGATACCCGGAGGTGTCATCTAATCTGGCTCAGAGGCTGACATGCAAATGTAATAATAACCCCCACCCCCTCCCCCCAGTGCTCACGGTCGGGTCGCCAGCTACCGTTTAAGATTCTTTCATACTCAGGCAGGCCTGTCCACGTCTTGATGTTGTCTGTCCACTTGCTCTTTGTCCACCCCTGGCCCC
>NW_004797325.1:2022909-2042590 GCF_000002075.1 Aplysia californica | reverse complement strand
GGGGGGACGAGGAAACAGTGAAGAGGGAGTCCGCGATGACCAACAACAGGAAGGCAGATATTGTAGGCGGAAGAAAAGTACACGCACGGAGATGACTGTTGCTTGAATCCATCTTATAAAGTTAGCGACAGTGTTACAGGAGGTTCAGTTTGAGATGAGGGCCGTGTGGAGAATGACGTAAATGTGAATCGCCTTTTGGAAAGAGAAAGAGACAGAGAGAGAAAAACTACCCAACAAGGATGCAAAAATTAAGGCTGAAGCGCGACGTCAAGTATTCAGCCCTTGAGATATTGTCCAGGTTTAGATTTAGACCTTCGGAGTTTCTCGCGCAGGGGTTTCAGAAGCATCCAATTTGGTCCGTGTGCATTTTTAGAGCATTTCACAATTCACAACCTATATAATACGATTACTGTTAAATTCAACACAGCGGTGACAGAAAGACGATAATGCTGATTCGTAGGAATTCCATCCTCGGTATCCGTTAACGCCGTTGGCCCTACAGAGAAGCAAAGTACTAGCTACACAGTTATCTTTTACTTTTGTATATTATCAACATATCCGGACAGCAGCAAGTCAGATAAGCCTGGGATAGAAATATGACCACATTTACTTATCAGTAATGATTGCAATTCATGATTATAAAAGACTGTGCATCTTAAATTAAAGACCCAGACTCAGTCTATTTGTCTTGGTATAATCTTAAGCTGAAATAAAAAAGACTGAAAGTGATCGATAAAGTTGACCATAATTAGTAGATCTAGGCCCAAGGAGCTTACTTTAAATTTCCTTGGTCGAAGCACGAATTAAAAAATGGGAGGTAACTTTTCCTGACTTGTGAATTTTCTCGATTACTGTTTTGACCGGAAACTGGGTCAAAGCACTGCGCACAGGGGGGACTTCGTGAGGTCACTAACTACGTCACGAAGGAATTTCCCGAGATCATCCGAAAATAGTAGGCGGTGTTGACAGGGAAGTGATTCACCGAACGTGCCCTCAGAGCAAAGATGGCGGAGAGACAGCGAGCTGTGCTCACAGAGCTTGTTCAACAAGAAGGAAACAATGAATGCGCCGACTGCGGAGAGAAAAGTGAGTTTTCCTCTTTAGCTTTTCTTTATTTTTCCGTATTTTCTTAATTTCAAGTACATTGTAGGGTTCAATTTCTCTTATTTTGTGTCTGTCTCCCCAATGAGGGAAGTAGACTCAAGTGGTCCGGGGATGAGGACTTTATTAAATATTTTTTTCCTCTTTCACACTTATTATGGCACTTGTGTGTCATGCCGAAAGCGATCGATACGGTTTTGTTCACATGGAATTTCTGCGATGAGCAATTATGTTTTCATGTCAGCTTGTTGATGTGTAGGGTGGAAGGTGATGGGAAGTTACAAGTAGAGTATTAGTAATAAGTTATAATGTCATGACCATGAGTGCTGGGTTTGGAAGGACTTCTGTAACGAGCGACCACCCCACCAACATACTCTAAAAAGAATGGACGTAACCATACCCCTTACAGGGGGCTCTCATAGCCTAGAGGTTCAGGTTTTGGCCTCTCTTTCAAAGGTCCCGGGTTCGAATCCGGGTAGTGACCGAAAAATTTTCTTCTCTAAATTTGTCTCCTTTCACATCCTTTCCTGCTCTCTTGCAATGTTCTGTCGTCTGCTTTCGTCTCCTCTTTCTGCCCCCACTCCCTCATCTCCTTTGACCCCCTCCTCTGGGCTCTGGGCTCCTGATTCTTTCTACAGCCTTTCTACTGCTACTGCTTGGCTTTTTCTTACTGCTGTCTTTCAGCCACACCCCTGATCTTCTGGTAGGAAAGATCTACTCTGTCCTAGCCTTCTCAGACAAGGGCGAAAAATCTCGAAGGGCAAGTTGCGCACGTTAAAGAATAAGATCCCTTGGTGGTCTAAAATCGATAAGAGTAGGCTTCGGCCGCCACCTGGGCAAAATTCAAAATTTCCTACCAACTGAAAAAGTTTAATGTGTCCCTCGCGCTCATTCATGACTTTATGCAGTTCCGAGCACCATAAAACACACAAAAACAAAAACAATACCCCTAGATCTTCTCCTAACTCCCAAGTCCAAACCAACCTAATCATAACCCTCTATTTATTTCATAGTGGTCGCCAGGGGCGGTTTGTTAACTGGGCAAGACCGGCGGTGCCGGTCAAAGTTTTGTCAGCTGGACTGTTGACAAGAGATATTGCTGATGATGATTTTCATTCAGTTTTAAGTAAATCCGAAAAAACATGTATCAATATTCAAAAAGCACCCTGCCGATTTGAAGGCGTTCAAATAGACAAGTGGGATTCACTACTGTATTGTCGCGACAGAGCCTCATTCCGTCACCTTTGTTTATCGCACCGGCTCGTAACTTTAAATCGTCTCCCGTCAAACCGTCACGTCGCAGAACTTCGTACGAGGACAAACGAACACGGCGGATGGACAAATCCATCTACTGCCCTGTGACTACAAAGAAGGAATATAAACATCACTAGATTGCCAAGTTGGCCTCCGTGTTGCTTACAAAATCGGTAATGAGACTGTCTTGAGTCTTGAGCAGCACAGACAAATGAAATGTTTCATCAGCAGTACATGTGCTTATCATTCAGCCTTTCTCTAACTATCATCAAAACATTTATTGTCAGCATGGCACTAATCTTTTTTGTTATTTGAATTTTTAGCCACCTTTGGTTCCTGTTTGGTGACTATTCATCGCTTTCTCCCCACTAATAACGTACCTGGCCCATATGAGTCTAGCCGGCGAAGAGAGGAATCGTCTAGTGAAGATATATAAGGAGAATTATAATGAGGAGCGATAGGCTCTCGGCTGTCTGTCTGGGCCGAAAACAAAGGGCCGACCCCCTCCCTTCTCTCCCCTTATCCACCGTCACCTCAGCTAGACACCAAGTTCTATAATTAGCATTTGACACACTTCACCACTTTGTTACAACAGTGTTCTGAGAACTGAGAAGTGTGATGAAGAACGTTTAATTACATAATGATGGAAAACTGTTGTGTGCTAGCTTTGTCCAGCTTTTTATAGTATCTGATCTTAGATTTAATCTGCATGGGACAGCGTCATTGGTACAATATCAATTGACAGTACTGTTCTTATTACATATTTACAGGTCGAGTGCACGTCGATATTGTGTATGGGTGTGTAGAAAGTAAAAGTACTGGAGGCTATGACCAGCAGTTTATTGTGCTTCTCACTTTCAGTTTGTTTTCTAGCATAGACTCTAGTAGTGTTTCATTTCCTATGCCGTTCAAGTCAGTTTCTATTAACTCAGTAACTTCCATCATACTTTAATCATAATATTGTTTCTTGACACTACCATATTTCAGCTCTTTCACATTATATTAAAATGTTTACAGTGGTGTGTGTGAGTGGGGGAGGGGTGGGGATGGCGAAAGTAGGGGTATAAAATGAGGAGAGAGAGAGAGAGAGAGAGAGAGAGAGAGAGAGAGAGAGAGAGAGAGAGAGAGAGAGAGAGAGAGAGAGAGAGAGAGAGAGAGAGAGAGAGAGAGAGAGTGTGTGTGTGTGTGTGTGTGTGTGTGTGTGTGTGTGTGTGTGTGTGTGTGTGTGTGTGTGTGTTGTGAAGGAAGGGGGAAGAAAGCGTCTATGTGAATGATGGCCGGTCAGTTCTATAAACCACGAACCGCCACTGGTGGTCGCTCTTTATGGAATTCCTCACCTGGTTTTGATAGTAATGTTAGCTTGATGTTCTGAACGTTCTTTTAGGGTACCGTAAAAGACACGTAAATGATTGTGAAGGTTGTGATAAAACTTGAGACTAGGGAACCCATATATAGTGGAGCCCCTTTGGCTTTGGCTCTCTCTCAATAATGGCAAAGACGGTCGTGGAGGTTTATAATTAGTTATAATTATAGATCTCTAGATAATTAAACTTTGTTTGCAAGATGAAAATTGAAAATGTGTGAGGGCGAGGGAAACAAAAGATAGAATGCACACTGAACTTTAGATGACAGAAAAGATCTACAGATCTAGCAAGTTTAAATGTTCTGATCTAGCTAATATTGTCTGCTACATATAATATATATTTGTATTTAAAAATTCCTGCAGTAAATCTCAACCACGTTAAACAATATAATATGTGTCACGACGCTGTGAAACCAGGTGCTCGTCCATTTTTTGGTCATGTTGAGTTATTGGTATCTTCTGAAAGCTGATTTATTTGCCTTGCTTCCAATGAAATAAATATCCATCTTGAATAGAACTCAAGATATTTGCGATTGACGGAAGTGGGGTTGCCTGGTTTCAATAGTGAAATTATTGAGAAAATGGCCGTTAAAGTTTGGTAACTCCAATAGCTAAAGAGTCCTTGAAAACAGAAAAATGACATATTTTGTGCCTTTAATCAATGTTTTTCCTTAAAATTCGCATGGAAATGTGTTTTTATATATGGGCATGAAAGATTTTGAGGCAAAAACAAAAATTTTAAACTGGCGGGAAAATGCCTGTTGCTCAGATTTCTGTATTTTGACAAGCGCCTGATGATTTCGCCACGTTGCCTCTCATATCAATTGTTACAACAGCCTACATGCTTGTTTGTATCATGAATGCTGTGTCCTGGTTTTTACTAAACGGTCAGTGTAAGTCATAGCTTACTTACTACCTCTGGGTTTTATTGGTGTCAAATTTCTTCTTATAATTTCAAGTTAATGATTTCTCACTTTTTTGTTTTACATCTCGGGGTAAGGCAGTAAGAAAGCATACTTGGGTTCCTGTGTGCTCCAGGCTCTTTGGATGAGGCAAACCAGTACAGCGGCTAGTGAACAATGAAAAGAATCCTTGTGCCATCTGTAAATAGGAGAAAGTTTGTGATCAATTTGATATATATGACGTGAATGATAAAATACTGCGCAGAGTAGTGTAATGGCTGCCTGGAGCCTGGAAGAGAAGGGACAGTGTGTGTCATAGGGATGCAGAATAGGTGAAAATGTAATTCTGTCAGTAGTAGCCTACTGGGATATTGTGCCTTGCTTTGCTATAACCTGAGCTGAGTTGCACTTTTGCCTCCCCTCTCAAGCAGATTGCTTAGTTTTATGGCTGTGTCAGGCTGTGTAGTACAGTTCCCCTGAGCATTATAAACGTTTGTCTTTCCAAATGATCTGGTTGGAAAGAGACGTCATCACACATCCTTTTTACTTCTTTAACCTTTTCTTTGTGCTGCGTATGTGTGTCTGAGGCCTATAATTTCTCTCTCTCTCTCTCTCTCTCTCTCTCTCTCTCTCTCTCTCTCTCTCTCTTTCATTCTCATTCTTTCTTCCCTCACCCTCTCCCTCTCTCTCTCTCTCGATTTCCCACAGTTACTGGATCTGTTGGTTTTTTCACCATGTTTCCAGCTTTCTTTCTTTTTCTTTCTCCTTCTCTTTTCATATCAGTGATCTTTAACTACAGCGGAAAAGCCTTTTGAGTGTGTGCCCTATCTGCACAAGTCTGCAGTGCAGCATGGGTCTGTACTGCTTGTAGGTCACAGGGGAGATAGCTCTCTTACTGGGTTGGACCGTCTTGACATATATCGGTCAAGAGCTGGAGTATCATTCCCATCTGTGTTGGTGGCTTTCAGCATGCTGGTAGTTGCAACACGGGTGTGTGTGTGTGTGTGAGTGAGTGTGTGTGTTTGTGTGTGTGTGTGTGTGTTTTTGTGTGTGTGTGTGTGTGTGTGTGTTTATGTGTTTGTGTGTGTGTGTGTGTGTGTGTGTGTTTGAGTTATATTTGGAGGTTGATTCAGAGATTGGATTAGACAATCTGATCTTTTATCACCTGGATGGGGTGGTGATTACTTGGGACAGAGTAATTGACACAGAAAAATGACTCTTGAAGTTGTCGGAGTGGATGTAGATGGCTGATAACTGCTGTTTATAGATAAAATTGGACTGAGACTGCCCTTTAAAGTGCTAAATTGTTATCAGCCGTTATGTTTACTTTGTTTATGTATGAAAATAAGGTCATTAACTTTGTCTCTTTGTCATTTTTATGAAGTGGGTCAGGGTGGACACAGACAGTTTCTAAGAGGGAGACTGGATATTTGTTAAAATTGATTCTGATAAAGATGTGCCATTTTCTAATCCTTTTTAAGATCCCCCCATCCCCCAAGATATACTTGACTGAACATTCAACTCTTATATTTGTATTTATTTCTATTCTCTCTTTGTGGAATGTTTTTTTGTGCTATATTCTTTCATATAATCCTTTTTTTTGTTTTCTTTTACATCTTTTTTTACATGTGATTTTTGTTTGATCTGTTTTGCTTTTTTTTTTTTTTTGGGGGGGGGGGGGTTCTAAGTTCCTTTCATCTTTTGTTGTAGCAGCACATTTCTACACTCCCTTTCATCCTGTTGTGTCTCTCACCTCTGGTGTACATGATCTCTATATTATTGTCTGCCCCTTCTTTTCAACGTTACTATACATCCACTCCGTTTCTGAATAATGTTTATTGTTGTGTTGACAAGTTGTGAGTATTTCATATGTGGATGATTGGCAGGTGCTCTCGTGTAGTTTGCTCCTTCTTTCCTGTCAAACATCTGTTGTCATTATCTCTCCTTTTTTGTTTGTTACTCTCTTGTTTACCTAACTTACCTTATCTTCAACGCTTAAATAACCCAAGTGTGTTGTTAGTAGTTGGTGGTAAAACTCTTACTTAACGAATATCTCATGGATTGGTCTTTTCTGACAACATGGTTGTTCTCCCCTCAGACCCAGACTGGGCCTCATGCACCATTGGAGTGTTCCTGTGCAAGGACTGTGCGGGGGTGCACCGTGCCCTAGGCTCCTCCCAGAGCCGCATCAAGTCCATTAAACTGGACAACTGGGACAAGGATCAGGTGCAGGTATGTGACTCACGCAGATGGTGCACTCACAGACACGCTCACACTGACACGCTCAGGTGCACATTTTCATGAATGAGCTAAATTCTTTTGTCCCTCACACAGACACACAAATAATTTGTGCATTCATACAGACACGCTCATGCGCTCATTCTCATGAATACTCTAAATTATTTTGCCCCCACACAGATGCAAAAATATATTTTTTTCACACTCACACAGACACAGACTGGATTGCACGGATTCTTACTGAGAGACTCAGACAGTCATGCTTGTGGACACATGCTCGCACGTGTGCACACACACACACACTCACACACACACACACACACACACACACACACACACACACACACACACACACACACACACACACTCACACATACACGCATGCATGCACTGGACACCCTGTCTGTGTGACACATTCTTGCATTAACTCCTAAAGACTCACAGTCCCACACACACACACACACACACACACACACACACACACACACACACACACACACACACACACACACACACACACACACACACACACACACACACACATTATACAGGCACACACTCACTCAGACAAAATACATTCGTACAGCATCTGGCTGTCTTCTGGTGTTTTGATTTTTTTTCTCTTCTTGTTGCTATAGTAACTGCATTTGTTTTTGTTGTGGTGGTCGTAGTTTTCTTGGCAGAAATGGATGTGTGGCAAGACGTTCACATTTTTGTTTGCAAGGGTGATTTTATAGCAGTGTGTTTCGGACTGCTTCACCCAATGTTTTATGTTATATCAATATGCTGGTCCTACGCCCTGTCTTGACTTGTTGTGGGACCAGTGCAACTACTGTCAGTCTATTGTCTTTCTATCTGTGCTGCTCACTAGATGATTGTTTATTCTCCTGCAAGGTGATGGAGATGATCGGCAATGTCAAGGCCAGGGATACTTATGAGCTTTGTGTCCCAGAGTTTTACAGCAAGCCCTGCCCTGGAACTGTTGAGTGAGTATTTGGCGAGGTGGCTCTCCAGTTTGTTCACCTGCTGTTTTCTAGCACAAAGGGAATGTTTGTGCTTTTTTTTTTTTCATGAGGAGGGAGGGGGAATTAGATGTCATCATTTGTAGATATGGGGGGGGGGGGGGGCGGTCGGAAAAGAAAATGTTGCTGGAAGATACTACATTTGGGGAAAGGGGAGTACTGATGGATATTAGCGTATTTTTTTTTCTTACAGTTTGTGGCTTTGATACTGGTGCAAGGCTAGTGTTGTATCAGAAATGTCAGTTCACTGCCCCTTGCTTGACAGTAAAGATACTGTCCCAGAATCTAATCCAGACTGAGACAGCTATTATGTGCAAACTCTTAATACTGTTGCCTTGTGATGGCTATAGTACTAGGGTGTTGATAGTCATGTGTTTCCTTTTGTTATCAAACCTTGTGCTGTTACTCTTCTAAGTGTGTGTACCCATGTCTGTCGGCTCCCTTACTTTCCACTGAGCGGGTGGTTGTAGGGCACCACTGGTAGGTCCTACTCCTTTTCTTTCCCTCTATTGTTTCAGGTGCTCTGGTGTAGTTTGCTCCTTCTTTCCTGTCAAACATCTGTTGTCATTATCTCTCCTTTTTTGTTTGTTACTCTCTTGTTTACCTAACTTACCTTATCTTCAACGCTTAAATAACCCAAGTGTGTTGTTAGTAGTTGGTGGTAAAACTCTTACTTAACGAATATCTCATGGATTGGTCTTTTCTGACAACATGGTTGTTCTCCCCTCAGACCCAGACTGGGCCTCATGCACCATTGGAGTGTTCCTGTGCAAGGACTGTGCGGGGGTGCACCGTGCCCTAGGCTCCTCCCAGAGCCGCATCAAGTCCATTAAACTGGACAACTGGGACAAGGATCAGGTGCAGGTATGTGACTCACGCAGATGGTGCACTCACAGACACGCTCACACTGACACGCTCAGGTGCACATTTTCATGAATGAGCTAAATTCTTTTGTCCCTCACACAGACACACAAATAATTTGTGCATTCATACAGACACGCTCATGCGCTCATTCTCATGAATACTCTAAATTATTTTGCCCCCACACAGATGCAAAAATATATTTTTTTCACACTCACACAGACACAGACTGGATTGCACGGATTCTTACTGAGAGACTCAGACAGTCATGCTTGTGGACACATGCTCGCACGTGTGCACACACACACACACTCACACACACACACACACACACACACACACACACACACACACACACACACACACACACACACACTCACACATACACGCACGCATGCACTGGACACCCTGTCTGTGTGACACATTCTTGCATTAACTCCTAAAGACTCACAGTCCCACACACACACACACACACACACACACACACACACACACACACACACACACACACACACACACACACACACACACACACACACACACACACACATTTTATACAGGCACACACTCACTCAGACAAAATACATTCGTACAGCATCTGGCTGTCTTCTGGTGTTTTGATTTTTTTTCTCTTCTTGTTGCTATAGTAACTGCATTTGTTTTTGTTGTGGTGGTCGTAGTTTTCTTGGCAGAAATGGATGTGTGGCAAGACGTTCACATTTTTGTTTGCAAGGGTGATTTTATAGCAGTGTGTTTCGGACTGCTTCACCCAATGTTTTATGTTATATCAATATGCTGGTCCTACGCCCTGTCTTGACTTGTTGTGGGACCAGTGCAACTACTGTCAGTCTATTGTCTTTCTATCTGTGCTGCTCACTAGATGATTGTTTATTCTCCTGCAAGGTGATGGAGATGATCGGCAATGTCAAGGCCAGGGATACTTATGAGCTTTGTGTCCCAGAGTTTTACAGCAAGCCCTTCCCTGGAACTGTTGAGTGAGTATTTGGCGAGGTGGCTCTCCAGTTTGTTCACCTGCTGTTTTCTAGCACAAAGGGAATGTTTGTGCTTTTTTTTTTTTCATGAGGAGGGAGGGGGAATTAGATGTCATCATTTGTAGATATGGGGAGGGGGGGGGGGGGCGGTCGGAAAAGAAAATGTTGCTGGAAGATACTACATTTGGGGAAAGGGGAGTACTGATGGATATTAGCGTATTTTTTTTTCTTACAGTTTGTGGCTTTGATACTGGTGCAAGGCTAGTGTTGTATCAGAAATGTCAGTTCACTGCCCCTTGCTTGACAGTAAAGATACTGTCCCAGAATCTAATCCAGACTGAGACAGCTATTATGTGCAAACTCTTAATACTGTTGCCTTGTGATGGCTATAGTACTAGGGTGTTGATAGTCATGTGTTTCCTTTTGTTATCAAACCTTGTGCTGTTACTCTTCTAAGTGTGTGTACCCATGTCTGTCGGCTCCCTTACTTTCCACTGAGCGGGTGGTTGTAGGGCACCACTGGTAGGTCCTACTCCTTTTCTTTCCCTCTATTGTTTCTGTCTGTCTGTCTTTCATTCACCCAGCACTAAATTGCCATTATTGTGTTGATGCGCTTCTTTTTCCGCAAACATACAAAACCTTCTGCCGCATTGTCTCCTCCTCGCCTTTACCCCCCCCCCGCCCACTTCTGAAGATGGTTTGAGAGCATCGCTGGCAGATCATACTTCTTTACTTTTCCCCTCTTGTTTCTGTCTGCTGTCATACTTTTTTCCAGCACTAAATGACCATTGTTGCTCAAAAAATAAAATAAAAACAAACAATCTAAACCCCTCCTTCCCCCACCAAGGCATGGCTACTGTCTGAAGTTGTCTTTAGGCCATTCCCAAAAGGGGGATATTAACTTGTTCTTAGGCACAGAATTGTAAATGGGCTGATTTATCAATGTCATGCTCTAACTGTGCCAGAACAAAATGGGGGAACTGCTGCTTTTTCTTTCCTCATCCTTACTATGGTCATTTTTCCTCTACTTCTTTTGTATGTTTGTCACTCTCTCGTGAACGCTATTTCCAGGATGCCTTGATAGTCGAAGCAGACTTTGTGCTGTTGAGACTTTAGAGGTAAGCAGAGTAAGCCTGATTCCCCTTTTGGACTTCCCTTTTGACATCCACGTCTTGGTGCTCATATGACCTTATGCAGTAGTGAGTGACGTAAAACCTTATTAATACTAAAACTAAACCCCTCCATCCTACAGCGTGTTAAGAAAAGAGTGGATACTGGCCAAGTACCAGCGTCTGGAGTTCTCAGACCCGGACAACCAGAGCAGCTATAACTGCGCCACCAAGCAGGGCCTCTTGTGGAAGCTGGGCCGAGACAGGAAGCAGTTTGCTCAGAGAAAGTTTGTCTTGTCACGGGCGGAGAACAAACTGTACTATTACGTCAATGAGGAGAACGGCAAGGTACATGGGGAGAGATGTCACTGGTGATGTGGGAATCGTTGTTGTTGTTGTGGTTGTTCCCATTTTGCTGTTGATAAGGTTGATTTTATAATTGTGTTTGTTCCAGCAGTTGTTATTATGGTTGTGTAAATTTGTTTTTTGTTTGTTTTGTTTTTTTGCTGTTCTTATTGTTTCTGTAACTGCTGTTTTTGTTATTGTTTTTTTCTTTACTGTATATGTTAGAGTGGTTTTCATTGCTATCATTATTGCTGCAGGTGTCACCGTGGTATCATTTGTATTTTTTGTAATGATGTTTTGCCTTTCATCTACCTCCTTGGTGTAGGTTTGGCAGGGTGGGCTGCTCTTGGTCCAGTCTTTCCCCTACTCTCAATGCTGTGTTGTGTCATGTCACAACTGTGACTGATACAGTAATTAATTGTGTGCTTCTCTTGGCTTCTTACGAATAAACAAAGATACCCATTTCGAAAGGGGGGGGTATAAACATGTTCTTTATGCACAGTAGATTTGTAAATGAGCTGATTTATCAATGTCACACTCATACTGTGCCGGAACAACATGGGGGAACTGCTGCTTTTCCTTTCCTCATCTTTACTATCGTCATTTTTCCTCTACTTCTTTTGTATGTTTGTCACTCTCTTGTGAACTGCTATTTCTGAGGTGCCTTGATAGCTGAAGCAGAGTTTGTGCTGCTGAGACTATAGAGGTAAGCAGAGTAAGCCAGATTCCCTGTTTGGACTTCTCTGTTGACATCCACCCTTTGGGGCTCACGTGGCTTTATGCTGTTGCGAACGCCGTAAAACCTTACTAAAACTTTTTTAAAAAGGTACCCATGACTAAACAGTAGTGAGTGGGTGGTTGATGGGTGCTCTGGTGTGGTTTGCTCCTTCTTTCCTTTCAAACATCTATTGTCCTAATCTCTCCTCCTTTTTTTGTGTTGGTTGATCTCTAGTAATACTGGTAATATTCGGCTCTTTTATGACCTTATTCTATTGCAAGTGCCGTAAAACTCTTACCACAACTAAATAAAAGTTAGTGATGTTTGTTGACCTTGAGTTACCAAAGTATGAAGGTTTCGTTTTGTGATCTGAGATGGTTTGAGAGTGCCACTAACATGTCTTACATCATTTTTATCCCTCTGTTATTTCTGTCTGTCTTGTTTTTCACCTCACTGAATGGCAGTTATCTTTTCAGTTTGCTTTTCTTTTACTTTAAGAAAAGAAAAGTCGAAACAATTTTGTGATAAAAGTTACCATTGTATAAATTTTATCTTACAATCGGGGGCTGCTGTTGTTTGAGAAGATTCACATTGAGACCTTAGGTAGTTTCATACAGGTGTATTATTCATGGTATGAGCAGCACTTATATGATATAAATGATTCATGCTGTATTTTTTTTTTCAGAACAAACAACCCAAAGCAGAAGCTGATCTTGATTTTGTGAATGCAGTGTTTGTCCCGGAGAAGATTGGGAACCCGTACGGTCTGCAGATCACGTACTTTAAGAATGGCTCCACCCGCAACCTCTTTGTGTATTCAGAAAGCTCTAAGGTAAGAATCAGAAGAGCAGTAGAGAGTAGAAAGACATCAGAGTGATATATGTCACGACGCGGTGGAATCAGGCGCTTGTCAATTTTGGGGCAGGTAGAGATATTAGTGTCATCTTGAAGCTTTTTCTTTGTCTTGCTTTCGATAAAAAAAGATCCATTTATCGTGAATACAGGTCGAGATATTAGCTATTGAAGAAGGTGGGGGCCGCCTGGTCTCAGAGGTAATATTAGCGAGAAAATGGCCACCAAAGTTTAGTATTTCCTTAGCTTGAGAGTCCGTGGAAACAGCAAATTTACATTTTGTATGCCTTTATTTGACGTTTTTCAGTACAATCCACACAGAAATGTGTTTTTTAATAGACATGAACGGTGTGAACCCAAAAACAAAAATTCAATAAAAATTATCAAACCTGCGCAAAAAGGTCAGTTTCTCCTCTTTCATTATTTTGACGAGTGCCTGATTCCACCACGATGCCTCACATATGGTATTGGTACAGAAAACTAAGTGAATGCTGGAAAAGTTTATTAATGTTGAATTCTATCTAGTGATTCAGACCTGTAAGTGTTCTAGCAATTGCTGGAATTCTGGCAATTTTGATGCTAACCAACTTTTTTCTGCCTTACTCGGATGTTTTCTACCAAATATCTCGTTCCGGCCACAATTTTCGCTGGGAGTTTTCAGTTTTGTCATTTCTGGAAACAGGAATATGAACTAGCAAAAGGACAACACTTTCCCAGCCTCCAGTTGCATTTTCCAAATATGTTAAAAAACAGAGATGTAGGCTATGCATCATGTGAGCAGTTATCGGGTACTTGAAATGCTCGTTTATGGAGATTCCAGAGTGCTGTGTATTGTGTGAGGAAGACCTACGACCTTTGCTGTTATTTTAGCTGCTCTGTCTTGGTTTGGCTTTTGTTTTGGCAGGCAAAGTTTTTTGATTGGATTTTTATTGTTACTTTATGGCTGTGTAGTTTTATCTCTTTAAAGATTTTTTGTTCTTCGATCTGAGTCTGAGACAATGCTGGAAAACATTGGTTATTGTCATGATAAGCTCAGTGACAGTGAGGCCAGTGTGGAAAACTAATTTAAGTGGATATGCTCAACAAACTGGAGACCTTCTGTCGGACTATATTTAGAACATCACACAGCCTGTCATGGTGTCTTGTCAGTATTGCTGCCAGAGGCATCTCAGGCATTGGAGAAAATCACCCTCTCCTATGTCCTCTTCTTCTGGAACTAAAATAAAAGGGTAAGGCTTCGTCACCATGTCACACAGCTGTGGTGCCTGTAAATATCAATGTCATGCACTTAAGATTCTATTTTGATCTATTATTTTACTTTTCACTGCTGAAAATGGCCTCAGATGGCATTATTAATACTTCATTGTTCAAAATATTGAAGGGGGAGCATGCCCAGCGACACCTTACTTTTCTGTTTTTCTTGCCTTCGACTTTCCGTAGCTCCATCTGACTTTCAGGCAATTTTTTGGAGGGCGGCTTACAGGTCTGATGGTTATAAGTTTACTACAACGAATCTCCCAGACTTTTAAAGTCACACTTTTGATGTTGTGATAGTCTAGAAGTGTCAGTATAGGAAAATGTAGAGCATGTGTGAGGTGTGTGTTTGCAAGTGTGTTTATGTGCACTTAGATGAAAGATGTTAATTGTCTGTGTTCGAATGTGTTTCCTCATACGTTTTTTTTTTTGTTTACTCAGGATATTGTTGACTGGTACATGTGTATACGGGCGGCCAAGTGGGAGAGAAGGAGAATTGCATTCCCGGACAGAGATCTGGTACAGGTGAGAGATGTTTGTGTTTGACATTGGTAGAGCCTGTCTTCTCGGTTTGCAGGATGTTTGTTCTAGGCAGACACTCATACACCAGTCTTTTTCTTCTTTCTATCTAAAATTTCTGTCTGATTCGAGGATGCCTGTAGTAGGTTCCCTTTTTTATTATCCTTCTGTTTCTGTTTGTCTGTGTGTCTAACTTATCCCAAATCTTTTTAGTTGTTTTTGTATCAGTATTCTTGTTCTTTAATTTTCCATAACTCAAACTGACAAACGTTTTGTATAAAAATTTGCTTGCTCTTCACACCGCGTGGCTATCATTCCAGTGTGCTTTTATGTCACTCAAGAAGAATGAAAAAGTTTTGTGGTTGACCAAAAGGATGAAGATGAGGTTTAGAACCCAGGTGCTGAGAGATGCAGGTTGGGAAGAGCCAGAGTTTGATTTGTCAGCCTGTGAAGTAGGAGTGTCCTCCAGTATCCTGCCCTGTGGACTAGTGTCTTGTGGGGTTTTTGATGATGTGTGCTTGTCCCTCTTCCTTGGCGTGGATAGAGGACACTCCTAATAGAGCCTTCTTCTTTTCTTTCTCTCAATCGTTATTGTCTGTCTTTCTTGCTTTTTCCCAGCACAAAATGTTGTTGCTTGGCTTCTTTTTACTCGTACAAATTCTTCTTTTGCTTCTATCAGGAGGGTACTCTGGTGACTATTGGAAGTGAGAAAGTTTTCATGTAATGTATGTTGTGTGTTCGGCAGCTGGCAGAGGATCTGACCAAAGACTTCCTGTTGGAGGGTTGGCTTCACAAGATGGGCCCCAAGAACGAGCCATTCCGCCGTCGCTGGTTCACCCTGGACCGCAGGAAGCTCATGTACTTTGAGGAACAGCTGGTGAGTGGAGGGTCCAAGGGCTCTTGTGTGTTCGTGTGAGGGAGGAAGGGAGATTCAATTGAGGTGTTCTATTCACTACTCCTTCTTTTCAATAGTAGGATGATATCCACCGTCCTCTCCAATTCTTCAATTTAGTTCTCTTCAGTTGTAGAGTGCTACCTCCTCTCAAATGTTCAGATCTTGAATGCTTCAGTTCCGCTCCACACCCCTCTGAGTGCTATCTCCCTGCCCACTTGTGTTCAGTCAGAGAGTGGTCTTGCATTCCCATGGGTTAAGTTGCTCACTGTTGGTGGTTGGTAGAACCCCTGGTGTGGTTTGCTCCTTCTTTTCTTTCAAATACTTATCGTCTTTATCTCTCCTCCTTTTTTAATGTTTTTTTACTCTCTTGTAACACCTCTAAGCTTCTGCACTTATGTAGCCTAACACTAATTGTGTTGCAAGTGCCATAAAACACTTGCTAAAATTTTTTTAAAAAGCTTTTCAATGCAGTCTTAACCCCACTCTGTTTCCTCCCCTCTGTGCACCCATCAGAACGCGTTTGCCAAGGGCGAGGTGTTCATCGGCCACAAGGATGCTGGCTACTCTGTCAGCACCGGGGAGGAGGAGGGCAACCGGGGCTCCAACAGTCAGACGAGCGGCAGCAGCTACTGCTTCACCCTGCACACGCCTGACCGGGACTTTGTGATGCGCGCCGAGACGCAGGAGGACATGGAGAAGTGGGTGCTGGCGCTGCAGCGTGTGGTGGAGATGCCGCTCACTCCACAGGACAGCAAGTGTGAGTCGTCCCTCCGCCTGTCATGCGTACTGGCTGTATCTATGTCTGAAAGTCTTGTTGTTCAACATCTTTTAAAAAAAACCCAAATCATTCCTTCTCCTCTTTTTTTTAAAGAATTTTTTCTCTGCTCCTTCTCCTCCTCTTAAAAAAAAAAATTCTTTTCTCATTTCGCCCTTTTCCAAATTTCTCCCCCTCCTCCCTCTACTATTTTCATTTCTCCTTTTGCCCTCTGTCTGTCCTTTTCTTGTGATCTCCACTACATCTTGGGGGAGTGGGTGGTTGGCGGGTGCTGTGGTGTGGGGTTTGCTCCTTTTTTCCTTTCAAACCTTTGTTGTCCTTACATCTCTCCTTTTTTTTGTTTTTAAAAATAATTTTTACTCTCATGTAAAACCTCTTATTTTTGGCTCTTATTTGAACTACTTTTGTTTCAAGTGCTGTAAAACTCTTACTAGAGCAAAAATAAAACAACAGGGAGGGGATGCTGTGTGACCTGTCAACAGGTCTGAGGGAATGTTTTGCTTAGGTGTGTTAGCTAAACATTAAGTGGTTTTTTTTGAAAGAGCGTTTTCATCATTTGCTATAAGCTTTGTCTGTGTGTAAATGTCATGCTAGAATGTTGTCTTCATGCTTCACTCACGCATGAGCTCAGTATAACTTTCATTTCCTTCCTGCAGTGGCAGCATTGCTGGTTCCTAAGAAATCCTCCAACTCTTTCCGGCTCATCAAACGGTAGACAGAAGAGACGAACGTTGTTTTTTTCCATGGTGCTGAGCTACTCAAGACCCCCTGGACCCCACGGACCCCTGGACAAAGACGACGCTTTGTGGAAGGGACCAGCATTTACCCCAAGTTCCCTGAAGACTCTGCGTTGAAACAAAGTGCAGTGACCTACGACCTTCCCACCGAGCACGCCAATCAAGAGCAACAGTTTTGTTGCCATGTTTCAGGACGTGTTAGAGAATGGATGAATGAACCCCAGCCTCCCCTCTCTCTCTCTCTCTCTCTCTCTCTCTCTCTCTCTCTCTCTCTCTCTCTCTGTTTCTCTCTGTTTCTCTCTCTCTCCCTCTCCCCCTCTCTCTCTCTCTCTCTCTTGGCTGCACTTTGTTCTGTTAAGAGTTCTCATTGTTGGCAGCGACCTGAGGGTTGACACTTTTTTTCTGTCCAGACACAAGGGTTAATGCTTACCGCTGTGGTGATAGGAGGGTTAATGTTTGCTTCTGCCGTGACCGAAGTGTTTATGCTTGCTTCTGGCTTGGCATGAGAGTTAACACTCGCCTCTGCCCCGACTGGAAGCTTCCTACTCGCTTCGTTCCATCTTGTGGACCACTCCCCCCTGGACCAGTTGTTTTGGTTAGTGATGTTGTCATAATTATTTCCTCTGTATACACGTCTGATGGCACTATGGTTTGTTTTGTTGGTGAAATGTATTTTATTCTTTGTACAAAGATGTATAAATATGATAATGTCCTACTCGAACCATGTATCCGCCAAATTAGGCCAGACACTTCTTTTGTCTGAATATGATTTTATAATAAGTAAAAAAAAAACGGAAAAAAAACCACTACACAAAATTTTGAGCCCTGATTACATTGTTTTCACCCTAATTAGTGTGTGACATAATTTGGCGGATACGAGGTTGGAGTAAGACACTGATGTTTTATATGTATATTATATAATAATAATATATATGTATGTATACTATGTTGGATCGTTGTGCAATTGGTCTTTGTGTATCTCTCAGTGGTGCTGGAGGGGGAGGATGTGGGCTGCCTTGTGCCTGTGTGGCACTGCGAGGCTGGTGTTGGTGCGTTAAGAGGGGCTTGAAATATAAAGGTGTCTTGTTTTGTACATAATGTGTCTCACACTTTATGTCTCAGCTGGTGAGGGGGCTCCCATTGTTTAAGATTCGCTGAATTGTCAATTCTTCCATAAAAAATTTTTTTTTTAATGTGTGTGTGTAATGAGAATCATTCTCTTCCTCCCCGCACCTGCTGTTACTGTGAGATTACTACGCAAATAGACCACTTGAGATTTTTACTAAGGGAATCCTCATATATGTAACTTGCAATCTGTATTTTAAAATTTTTATATATGTGTGTAATCAGAATGATTCTTTATTTGACACTTTGAAAAAAGCGGAGTGTCAAGCTTTGAAAAATGGTCCTGCGCTCAAAATATCGAGAGGGTTTCTGGGGTGGGTGGGTGTGGGGGGGATATTACAACTGCAAGGATGTTTTGAGGAGTTTTATTACTGTTAAATTTTCCTGGAGTTTTAACTATGGACTTTGCTCACTCACAAGGCGATTGTGCAATCATGTGTGTCTGATGTCTGTGCATATTTGCTCATTAGAGGATTGTGCGTGCATGGGTGCATGTGTGTGTGTGTGTGCGTGTTCATGTATCTACCAGGAGAAAGCATGGTCATGTATGCATGTGTGCATATGTGTGCAGGTGTCTATTTGTGTTTTTTTTTACCTAAGTTTTGTATTTGTCTGCACCTTATTAATTCTGTAAAAGTTGTAGAGACAGTTATAGTTATAGTTATTGCTATTGTTCTTGTTGGTCAACCATCAGACAGAAGTGACTGAAGAATGTGTTGTGTCTCTATAGTGGGCTCTTTAAAACATCATGCTCTTTCAGATTGGGGGGGGGGGGCAGGATGAATGCTGTGTGGGTGCGTGTGTGGGTGTGTGGGTGTTGGGAGGTTAATTGATAGGTTTCCTTATCTGTATTATATCATTTTGTTATGTTGAAAGACAGTCTCAGTCTGTGCTTACATTTACAATCAGCTTCTGCTCCCTGCCAATATTGTTAATTTTACTCTTGGACTCCCAGCTCAGTCCGATGTGTTCAGCTCCGTTTCTTTGTTCAGGACAATATTTTTTTGCTTTTTCTGTCATTTTGAGTTTTTGTGTACATTTGTAAGTTTTTATACTTGTCTGATATTTTACTTTGCGTTTTGTTCTTCTTAAGATGTCACTTGAGTGAAAGAGTGTAAGTCTATGCAATTGCCTGTTTTGTTGTCATATGGAATTCTTTTATCATTATTGTTATACTTTGTCACATTTAAACGTTTTGTCTCTTCAGATTGATGCTGGGCTTTGCTGGTGAAGTTGTAATTTTCATAATGTAAACACATAACTTACAAGTTGATTTGTTCCAAGAACACAATTTAGAATCAGCGCACAACTTTCTTTGACTCTTATTGTGTTGCCTTAGAGTAGTATGCATGTGTTCCCCTGCTCAGTCCATTGGTCTGATTCTTTTAATCAGTGTTTTGTGTAACGGGTTTTCATTCCGATCCCTCGTCGTCAGTTATTATGATGACTTGTTTAAGCTGATGGCTTGTTTATTCTGTGACCCGGTTTTGATAATTTTGTATGGTTCATGGTAAGCGAAAATATAATGTGAAACTCCCCCCCACAAGCTTAAAATTTTAGGGAAAGGTATGAAAGTGCTTTTCCAACCTTAAGTGATATTTTCTCATGAATGTAAGGAG
>NW_004797325.1:2011005-2021938 GCF_000002075.1 Aplysia californica | reverse complement strand
TTGGCTGTAAGTGTTTTTCCGGCGCTTGTAACTGCATAAGGTCATATGAGTGCGCTAGGTGCTGTGAGTGGTGTCAGTGACATCAACGCTCTGAGCTTCTGTTGTGTTCTCTCCCCTGTCTACCTCTATGTGAGCTGTGGGGCCCTGTGCCTTGGGCAGATTGTAGTTGTTGGGATGCTCCGGGAGACTGGGGAATGTTTTTTTTTTAATTTTGTTCTACTGTTGTTGTTGGCAGTGGTGGTTGTGTTGTTGTTTTACTGTTTTTAGTTGATAGAAATAGTTGTGCTGTTGTTGTTGTTGTTGTTTCTGTTGCAGCTATTTGACATGACTGTTGTGCTGGGTTGCCCAGTGCTTTGACTTTAATATTGAAAGCAGCAGAGACATAAGGGGCTGTTCAAATATAATCTCTCACCCTTTTTTACTGACCTTTTGCTCCCCCGCCCCCCTTTCTTACACTCACTTTCCTCACATTTGTTGCCTCTTCCCCCTCCCCCTCTTTACATAATATTACATTGTTTGCTTATAATATGCCATGCTTATCGCTCTAAGAAAATAGATACTCTCTTTTTGTGTGTTATGTTTTTAAAGATATGCTGTCATAGATTTTTTTCCTAGTTATTTTTTACCTCGCAAAAGTGTAATATTACATTGGTTCAAGGACCCCCCCCCCCCCCCATGCACTTTTCTTACAGGAGCCAAATAACTGCCACCCCCACCTTCATACACTTTTCTTACAGGAGCCAAGTTCTAGGCTAAAGATTATATTTGAACGTCCCCTTATTACTTGGTTTTACTTCTTTCTTTAAATAGTTTTCTTTTAACAAGATCCCAAATTTGGTTTTTGCTGGTGTCACTGGTTAGTGGAGCATATGTCACTGGTCAAGTTTTGCAATGCCGCTTGCCACTGGGTAGTGAGACCCTTGCTATTTGGTCTGTTTGTCCTCTGTCACAGGTCAGACTGACGAATGTTTCTCTAAGTCTAAGCTGCAGAGGCTATATAATTGTTTCGTTCCGATTTGGATTTTTTTTTTCCCCTCGCTCTTTGTAAGGAGCGTTGTGTCCTTTGGTTGTGTTGGTGACAGTTGGTTGTGATAGGATGAAATTGTGCTTTTGTGTTTGTGTGTGTATGTGTGAGTGTAAATGAATGAGTGTGTTTTTGTGAACATTAGTGTTGTCTGAGGGCGAGTGTGTGTCTTTGAGAGTGTATGAGAATGTGATTGCATGTCTTATTCAATTGAGGATAATATTTGTCTTGATGTGAGAGTGAAAGTATGTTTTGGTCAACATGAGAGTCTATATATAAGTGTGAGGATGTTTGTTAATGCTCATCTTTGTCCTCATAATTCCTGCTGAAAGCAGACAGAATGACCAAATAAGATGTCTAGCTGTATGTGTGTGTGTCTGTGTGTCTCTCTGTGTGTCTCTCTGTGTGTGTTTATGTGTGAGTGATACATTCAGTGGTCAAGCAGGTTCACAGTCTTGCAGCCTGTGGCCTCTGTGTATCCTTCTGACATTCACATTATCAGGCTCTGCTTTCATTATTTCTTTTTATGTCATAAAATGTACAGTCCTTAATGATAATTTTTTACAGTACAGATATATTCTTTATGTACAATACAGTATAGAAAAATGTTCTCTTCCTATTTTTAAAAAGTCCATCATAATATTAACCTTTTTACTTACGTTTCTACAGAACGTGTCTTTGCAAGTGTAGTGTTGATGGTAGCATTACCATGTGCTCTTTTGAAACAACATTAAATCTGCAGGTCCGGAGGGGACAGGATCAAGCCATGGCTAAATCTGTCGCCTCTGGGCCTGTGTGCATGTATCGGTGTGTCCTCTACTTTGTCTCTAGTGCTAGTTTGATGCAGCTTTTACTTTGAGATTTTTGTAGTTTTTTTTTCTTCTTACAACTGAAGCCATTCTCCCAGAGCAAACAGTCAAACCTCGTTATTCCACCTACCTTGGGATGAGCATGATGAAGTTGGCAGTACAACGAGGTTATCATGTCTAATGGTAACTCTTTTATTTCCGCACGGCGTTCCCTGTGGTTTGCGGTCAAAACTGCTGTGCCGGTGAGCCGCTGACAGCGATTTGGGTGCATTCCTTTACGCAGACTTCAACATCAAATTGCTTTTCTGCAATTGCCGCAAATGAGTCTCTTTTACCAGTATATTATTCATTAGATGTGTAGTGACAAATATGTCAATTTTAGATTTCGTATTAAAATAGGGCCCCGGCCTCATGGGTTTACTCCCCAGGGAGATAAAGAGTCAAATACATGAAGTGCCGACTGCCCAGTATCAAAGGAACTTGTTATCCAATCACTACATGAAATAATGAGTTATCTCTCTTTGATCCTTCACTTGGATTTAAACGCGAGTCCTCACCAAATAAAAGCCCCAAGGGCATTGGACAGCCTGTAAGTTATTTTGGGCTGAGACGGGATTCCTTTCAAGTTTCTTCAGCGACATAAAAATTTAATTCCAATTTTTGTTTTTGAATATTGACCAAGGCCTAAAGATAATGACATTTTCATAATCAGTGCTCATTGTATTGTGTTCACTTGTGAAATACTACATGACTGGAGATCTATCCGTATTGCCAGAGATTTACAAGACAAGGATGGGATGGAGCAAATCGGGGAAAAGCTTTTGATTTTGATCTAGGCCTAGGCCTAGCTTGCAGAGCTGAGAGACTGAGATAGCCTTTTGCCAAGCGACTTAAGTGGATGTGCTGTGCGCCGTGTGTAGCTTACTTTGTAGTTCTGGCGGCCAGTTCGCTGGTGGTACAAGGGGGTAAATTTACATTTACAGTAGTCGAATAAGGACCGTACAACTGAGAGTACTGAGACAGTTGGTGGATGGCGGTGTAAAGGAGCAAATACTATATTTATATAGGGGATTCTTTTCGTACTTTGGCAAAAACCTGGCAGTAAGCGGGTTGGGCAATACAATGTCGAGTGGTACAACAAAGTTTGACCGTATATTGATTAGTTCTTTAATACATCCTAGTAGAGAGGTCCTCTGTGTGTTGAAAGTTGAAAAGCATGTTTAACCCCTAGCATAACACCTATATTTCTCTCACTCTCTCCCTCTTTTTTTGTCACTCTCTCCCTTTCTCTTTCTTTCTCACTCTCTCCCTTTCTCTTTCTTTCTCACTCTCTCCCTTTCTCTTTCTTTCTCACTCTCTCCCTTTCTCTTTCTTTCTCACTCTCTCCCTCCTTGTTTTGTTTTAGAGAGGTTTTACGGCGCTCGCAACTGCGAAAGGTCATATGAGTGCCAGAAGATTAGAGGTGTTACAAGAGAATAACAAACATAAAAAAGAAGAAGGGGAGATAAGGACGATAGAAAGAAAAAGCAAACATCAGAGCACCCGCCACCCACCTACTCTCTCTTCCTCTTCTACACCTATGCCTGGCTCAAGAAAACTGACAATTCTTGACTTTAAAAAAAACACCCACAATTGTCTCATCAAATACTAGTCCATATTTATCATCACAGCACACAGAAGTCTCAGTTTTTAGATTTTATTTAGATAACAAAAAAGCGTCGCCCTCATGATGGAAATCCCACAGTAGCAAGTTTTAAAAAAGTCCACGTAGGAAATTATATGATGAGTATACATCTTCAGTTCAGCCCAAATACATCATGTACAACATTTGAAAGACCATGAATCATGTCACAGGGCATTGAGGTCTCAGAAATGACCTCAATAAATACATGTTCACTCTTATATACACGTGCATAAATAATAGCTGTAGTAATTCTGTTGACAGACATAAACCTCAGATTTCTCACTGAAAGTCCTGATACTCTACGCCATAACAATCCTATACCTGTGTGCGTCATGATATAGGCCGGTATGCTCACACATGCATACACTCACGCATAAGTGTGCCTACATGCTCTCACGAACATGCACACACACACACACACACACACACACACACACACACACACACACACACACACACAAAAGCACACATACAAGTGCACACACTGATACATACACACATGCATCTAAACCAACTTTTTAGAAAAACAAACTGTGTATGGAACAGGAACAAGAAATTCCGAAACAGGAGTCAAACAGTACACTTGCTAAAATGACATTATACAGAAAATATGAATATAATAATATTGAATAGTATTAAAACTGAAATGATCCCAAAAATTCACCTACATACACACATGTACACATGCACTCACAGCGGTCAAGAATTTGTTGTCCTCGAAACATACACATAACAGCAATACCTGGAGGTGTATTGTAATAGACATTTATCCACTAAAATAAAAACCCACAACTTAGAACCAGTATATAATACACCTTTAGGAATCCTTGAGTGAGTGTCACATTGATGTGCAGCATGATGTAATGAGAGCCATTACTCACAATAGTAGAGACTGAGAATCAAAGGGACATAATCAAGAAGTGGAGGCAGAGAAGCAAAGAGACATAAAAGCATGTACACCTTGTAACTGTTGGAGAAGCCCATGGACTTGAATCGAATCATGTACCGGTACTGGAAGTGTAAGAAGCAAAGGGAATGGGCTTAACTTGTGACGTTCTGTGAGAACAAGAGACATGAGCATCACCTTCAATCAATGACTGAGAAGCAAAGAAACATAACAATGACCCTGCACCTACCAGAGAACATCCCCTGATCCACACAATGCGGCATGGGAGAGGAGTAGAGAGGGAGAGGTTGGAGAGAGAGGAGGGTAGATATCTCAGTACTTCACAGACATAATATAACTGACATGTGTAGCTATCACAGAGAGCCTTATACAATGTATGTGACCAGCATGGTCAGTATGAGGAAAGATTCAACCTTGATAAACGCACAGAAAAAACAAAAGTAGCCTACAATCACACTGTTCACAAGTCACTGGATACATCACAACATGAGCACGGATCTCAGTCTTATCTCCCTCACACACTATTGTGTAATGAGATGTGTGAATGTATGTGGGGAAAATGCTACCTACTGTGTATTCATGGCAAGGACGGTATGAAACACCTTGACAGTCACAGAAATTACTCCGCGTGGACTCAAATTATTGCATGAAGTTACATAAATTACAGTGACATCAAACTACACTTGGTTCTGGGCAACAACAAGGTGGACTATTTCGTCAAACACATACATCCAACTACATGTGCATGTACAAGGAATGTGTCTCAGTTTCTTCATAAAAGGCTTAAATCACACACAACGGATATCCACTCATATCTAGTGGTACCAAGTTCAGATGACACATCTACCAACCACCAACCCTTGTACCATTGCACAGAATAAATAAATTACAAGATGACAAGAACAACTACAACCCATGAGACAACGACCAAAGTCCTTTAATTCTTTTTTACCTTTAATTATCTTTTTAACTGATGCAGAGTAAAGAAATCCTTGCAATATGGCATACCCCAGCAAACCTGATGCTAAACAATACACCCTTGTGAGCTCCAGCGCCATATGGCACACTCCAGTGAGTGTTTTGTCATACAAGTCAATGACTGACATCAACAAGCACTTCATATTTTATGGATGTCATCGTATACTTTAGGCAGTTCAAAGCTTTATGGCATACACCTGGCAAGTGCTTCAAATCATAGTGTACCCCAGTGAGTACCGTGCTACATAGTACACCTCAATGACCGCCATATCATAAGGCACATTCCAACAGGCATCTTGCCATACATAAGTGTCATAAGCCTTTCCCCTGTGAGCAGAAGTAAAGACTAACAATCTGATCTGCCCACTGGGGACAAAACACATTGAATATGTAAACAGTACAAGTGCCTGTCGTTATCTCATTTCTGCTTCAAACAGACGGCACTGAGAAATAACTCTGCCAAGTCGACCTTCATGACCTTCATTTTTGTTTGTTTGGTCCCATGTCCTACTTTTATGGATGTCAGAAGTTAGTTACGTTTACCACTGAAATATGTGTCAAGAATTGTGATGAACATGATGATGACGATATATCTGAGTAGATTAGGCAAGATTATTGAAAATCTATTAAATTGATAATGATGATGTTTGTTAGCCGTTTTCAGGGGTAGGATACACCCCTCATTCCCTCCCCTCGCATAGAGTGATCAAATTCTAAAGCTAAATTGTCATCACTTCCATAACATTTTATAAAGGTTTGCCAAAATATCACATGGGGGCTGCTTCCAGTTGATGACTGTGTTACCGTTATGAACCCTATCCCATGCTATCATTAGTACAACAATTAATACTGAATGTGGCAGCCTAACTATTGTTTATTTTTAAAAAGCTCAGTTAAATTTGAGATAAAACCAAGTCACAGATTTTGAGTCTCTTCCAAGTCGAACTTCCACAAAATACAATAACATCCTTACAGCATTGGAGAGTTTAAAGTAAGTCTACTTGGTATTAGCCAAGCCATAAGCATATATATAATATTGTCCCAAACACCAGTTGTCACAATGTTTAAGTGTCACTTGCTATTCTAAGAATACAGTAGGCAGCCATGTCATAGGATTTGATTGGCAAAATCTGTAGGCCTATTCTTTATTTTGTGTCAACAAGAACACTTGGTCTGCAACAAAAAGAACTATCAATACAAAACTTGTTGTAAACACAATCCTGTGAAAACCTAGGTAAGTCAGTGCCAACAGAAAGTGAAGTAAAATAACATCCCAACTAACCAACACAACAATGGACAAAGCAAAACAGACAAAAAGAAACAAAAATAGAAAAAGAAAAAATTAAGATCTCTAATCACCCACTTGGCTGTCCCTGTGGTTTTATGCACCCCGCATAATTTAGCAAAATTTGATCATTTTTTGCATAATTTCTGATTATTTTCCTTTATCATTCTTTGTTAAAATGAACAGAATCGCATAATTTTACATTTTTGGGCTGTTTGCATAATTTCAAAATTTTTCTTGCTTAAAAACGACGGGGACAGACTTGGTGATACATGCGAGTAGAACTGAGTCACAACCGAGTGATGAGACACACACCATACTGATTTCTGAAACCACTCAATGCTAACCTTGATGGTAGTATCAGGCCCTTGGAATTCTCTCAAGGGATTATGATACAAAGACTCAAAGAGGTTTGAGCCAGCAATCACACATCTCTTCACACATAATATTTCATGTCACCACAGACACTGCTTGGCTCTACGGTACCTCTGAAGTGGAGTCATTCTGTAGACAACACTTACAAAACACAACACGCACATCACTCCTAAAACACCATCCTCAAGTCTAGCACAGCACAACAAGCATTGCGTAAACACCAATATGCAGATCAGGCAACCGGAGAAGAAAAGAAAACATCTTTAAAATATTTAATCTAACTACTTATTTCTATATAAAATGAAGTAAGACTCCTCCTCTCATGAATGTATCCAGGGAAGTGAGCTGGTCAGTACTTCCCTGACCACATGTGGCAGATGACAAGCACAGTTTACAACTCATACACCGGGCCAGACCACCCACCAACAATGAGGCGCTTTGTCCTGGAATTGTTCAATAAGGATTTTGATATCACAAACATCTGGTCCCAGTAAGTTCAGTCTCTACATGTTTCACTCGAACAATTGGCAGAAGAATTCCATTGACCTGTGCAATAATTATGTCACAACTAGAATGGCCAATTACACTGTAGGCCTGTGGTATCACATTTAACTCTTGGGTACCTATCACACACAAAATCTCCACCGACACATCCTCAGCGCTCAGACCCAGAGTTGTCACAATAAATAAGGTCACAGCAAACAGCCCAGAAAACAGGTTGGTCACTGGTCAAAGGTCACAAAATAAGGGGGGGGGGGGTGTATGTGAGCAAAGATCACAGCACATATGTTACAAAGTGCATCATCAAGCTTAGCCAGAAAACAGTTTCCATTCACAAGCTCATATAAACCTCAATGTAAACTGTAACATCTGACCACAGACCACTGATGTGCTTGCCAGCACTTGCCAGTGACCTTTGACTGTTGACCCAACAATATAAACTTTCTTCTGGCTTTCTTTGCAGGACAACAGGAGCTCGCTTAGTTAGGCATGTTCTTTTACACCAACTATGGCCTCGCTGGAAGTAGACTTCCAAAACTAAAGTTTCTGTGTCTGTGATCTGATGTGGCCTGTGAGATCAATGACTGTTGCGAGGTGACGGATGAAGCAAGATGAGACCCCCTGGTCATCATCAGCCTGATGGAAGCTGTTTGTGTGTTCTATGCATCACGGGTGTCAAGTGTTGGTGACATTCTCATTTGGCCAGCAGTGTGTCAATCTGGAAAGGAGGAAGTATTTGTTAGTGAGGAGAGTTTTGAGCCAGTTGACAAGTGAAAAACATAGCAGCTTACATGCCCTGCATGATCTAAAGACAACTAACACCTCCACAACCACCTATACATCACTGGCTCCACCCACAAACCATAAGTTACTTGTCCCATCCCTATATCACTAGCCCCACTCTAACAATAGTGTTGTGCATACCTCAATAACCCTGCCCACACATCACTGTCACTGAGCTGTCCCATGGACCACTGGTGACTGGAAATATTTTACGCTGTCCCCTCTGACATAATTGCAGATCGATAAGAAGACAGGTTGCTTCAGCTCTGCTGGTCAGGGCCAACCAGGGTTGAATGAGAGACAATGTCTCGTTAGAAAAAAAGAGACACTTGATAAAACAGACTTCCCAAAATGGAATAAAACTCACATCTGCAAATAACAGTGAAGGGCCTAATCATTACACCACAGACCCCATCACAGAACCACTGGTTCCACCTAAAGATTACAAATTGCTCGCCCAGCCTGTGCAGCACCAGCAAAACCAACAGACCACAAGCCCATCCCAGATAACCAGATCTACCCATGTATCACTCGTCCTGCCCATACACCACCGGCTCCATTTAGAGATCACCTTCTTCCCCTTCCAGCTGACTAGCCTTGTCACTGCATCAGTAAATCTCACCAATTATCCTGCCACGCATGATCGGACCACTCAAAGACATCTATCCCCATCTACAGACGACTATCCAACTTGCAGAAAACAAGCTCCACCCAAAGACAACTATCCCAGCTCTTAGATTTCAGTCCTCAGACAACTAGCTCCTCCCTCTGATGACTTTCCCATCCATACAAGGTACTTCTCAGACTATTAAACTAACAAGTCCACAAACAAAGAGCTCCCACATGTCCATCTCACCCACAGATGATGTGGCCCTACCCACAAACAACTAGCTCCACCCCCAGAAGATGTGGCCCTACCCACAAACAACTAACTCCACCCCCAGATGATGTGGCCCTACCCACGAACAAATAGCCCCGCCCACAGACAACTAGGCCCTGCCCACCTGTGTTTTGTACATCTCCTTCACGTCCTGTAGATCCAGCCTCAGCTCCTGTACCTGCTCCTCCTTCTCTCCGTACATCTGAAGCAGGGCGCTGTAGCGGCCACTCAGCTCCTGGGGAACACACACACAAACACTTACATGTGACAAAGCCGCAAAAAGAGATACATTCTACAGGAGTACAGTCAAACCAACTCTAATGGCCATCTGTATAAAGCAATCCCCTGTACAAATGGCCACTTTCCATTTCCCCTTTTAATAAAAAAATGATCTCACTTAAGCCTATTCCCGTGTATTTACGGGACGCTCCGCTGGCCTGGTGGTCTAATCCTGTGCATTTACCGTACGCGCTTTATCGATCGATATTTCCAGTGTTTTTCGGTTACAAATCACAGGAAACGGAGAACCAACAGTTGACCCACTTGTTTTGTTTCGTCATAAATTTGGTGAAGTTATAGACGATACGCTCTGACTTGTAATGGACTAAGTCAGTCATCCCTGCATTTCGACAGATGATTTTATTGTAAATTAAGCGCAAAAGAAATTCCGTAATCCCCATTCCAAAATAATGATAAAATAAAAACTGCTTGGACAAATTAGACGCAGTTTTCTTTTTCTTTGAAAGCATTTCTTTCTTTCTCCTGCTGCATTTGTTTTATTATGATAGCTTTCACAGTCTTTTTGAGGTCAACGCTTCAATATACCCCAAAAGTGTGAGGCTGCAATGGTTGTTGGGTGAAAAATAGCTCAGGCTCAAGTCACTAAGACTAAGTGAGTTAAAAATGACACTGTTGAAGATGTCCACCTGTCTTAGACAACCACTTTTCTCCTTGGCCATGGGTGGTCGTCTTACTAAAGTTTGACAGTAGTTAGGTGTTGGATTGGAAAATTAAAAGTTCTGAGTTGAACTCTCTGCTCTGTACAACAGAACTTTGAATCCCTAGGATAGACACTTTCCCTTACTTTTCAAAGAACACCTTATCATACAGAATGTGAATAACAGCAACAATGTGCCCACCTAACAGGCTGTGATACTGTTTGTTTGCAGGGAACACATTCACCACAGCACTGTGATCACAAAGGTCTCCAACCAAAACCTGACAACTGAGAAAAATCTTAAAAGATTTCCCCGATCTGACACCATTAGAAGACCATTTTGTGTAGACAGCACACAAACAGTACTATAGCTTGTTCACTTTTGTCTGTTTGTATTAAAAATAATGTCAGTTTTTTTTTTCTTTGCCTGTAAAAAGTATGTCCCCAGACTTTGATAGCTTGTGCCAGAGGTCATAAATGTCGGCCAATCATTACTGACCTGGAACTCTGTCTGGAGTTTTTCATGCTCTGCTTTTTTCTCCTTCAGCTCCTCATTCTGGTTGCTGAGGTCAACGAGTTCACGAGCCATTGACTCACGGGTACGCTCTAGCTGCTGGATCTCCGACTGAAAGATTCAGAAGCAGAAACAGTGGAAGCATTAGACAGATCTGTGTGCTGTGCGTTAATGGCGGTGATTGTGTAGGGGTGGGGAGAGGAACTGGGGTATTTATCAGTAGATGTGTGAGAGAAATCTGTGAAAACGTAGGGAA
>NW_004797325.1:1994678-2009366 GCF_000002075.1 Aplysia californica | reverse complement strand
CCAGTATTAGTGGGAACAGACTACTGTGCAAGTACTGATGGCTTGGAGGAGTGAGACAACTAACCTGCAGTTGTGTGATCTCCCCTTCCTTCTGCTTGAGCTGGGCTTGCATATTCTCCACCACCACAGCGGCGCCCGAGTGTCGCAGACTGTCGTACACACTGGACTTTCCAAGAGTACCCGCCGACCCTCCAGCCTCTGCATCCTCCTGTACGGATCAGAGAGAAGGTGTTGGTGTGAGACATTGAGGTCTATGTTGGCAGACACAGCAGTCAGAGACCACAGAGCCTGGACACAGACAGAGAGGACAAGAGTATTGAAAACAAGATCTGGGTTCTCAACAGGTGTCCTAATAAGATACATAGTAAAAAGATTTGCTTTCTTAAAAAAAGTCCTCAAAAGAAGTATTCATTTACAATGAAAACAACAGCTGTGTCCTCGCAACAGGAATGTAACAAAAATGACAGCATCAGAACTTTCACATGTCTAAAGGAAAACATTTGAACTTATAAACTTAAGAGAGGAGACAAGCTTCCAACCCTCCCCAACTGCACATTTAAAGAATCTCAACAAAACCCTGGACTGATATAAAGTTGGTTTGAACGGGTCTTGGAAGCCCTACTTTCCCTTCATTCCAATTGTTCTATCTGTCTGTCTGACTTTTTTATAGTGCTAAATGACCATTATATTGTTGCTTACACAAAACTATACTCAAACACTTAACCATAACACTTCACAAAAGAAAGACAAAACCTCTGCATTCCTCCCATCTAGCCAGCCAGCCAGCCTCGGGAGTGTATAACACCAAGCACTCAGGAGAAAAAGGAAGAGGAAAGCCTCACAAAGTATGGATTGAGGAAGTCATGGAAACCCTAAGAAATTATAATATCCCAATTGAAAGAGCGGCGGAGCTGGCCAACCATAGAGAACTGCATTGCCCCTTGACAGCAACACAGGATGAAAAAGTAAAAGTAAAGTAAGTATTCATCCCAACATGGACAGGCAGCTGGTAGTTAGCTTCAAGCTGTCCAGATTCTACAATTTTCATTTTCATGGCTCTGTGCAAAACTCCAACAAAGGCTAAATTGCAAAATGGTGTTGCATCCAACACTAAATTTGTACTGATGTATCTTGAAAAAACCAAGGGCTTGCATCTCCAAGTGTTGCTGGACCATAACTGAGGAAGACAAAAAGTTTCCCGAAGTTTAACAGCTGTGGTGTTATGGTCTTCACCTCCCACGCAATAGACTTGAATTCGATGGCCATGTGGGATAGACAATCTATTGCAGACTTTTGTCTCTCTATTGGGATTTACCCCCTTACACTTTGGAACAGCTCTAATAGGCAGGGTTGGGTTGAAGCAGCCTGCTTTCTTAATGATTTGAACAGAGTCAGGGCAGCCCTAAACACTTTGTGATGACCTTGTCAGACAGACTACAAGCAGCCTGCATCCTGCATGACTTACAATGTGTCAGACGGGCATAAAACATTTATAATCATATCAGTTCCATAAATCCCCATACAGGTCAACAACTCACATGGAATGACCAGCTCCAACCTGGCGACTGCCGCTCGTGCATACTGCCCACCAGACTCTCCTGGCGACTCACGGACATGGATGGTGACGGTGATGGGGTGCCTCGCGATCGCGGACGTTCTCGTTCCTGGTACAAAAGGAAAACAAAATAATAATTAATAATAGCATTACAGATCAGTGCACACACAAATCTCAGGACAAGAGCTTCAGTTTGTTGGAATAAGCTGTGGGACAACAATCTTGAGCACAAGGATAAAAAAAACAATACAACAAACACACAAATAGAAAAAATAGAAATACAAAACGCGATTTAAAAAATCAAATCAAATTTAAAAGATATCCAAGAGCAAGACAGTTCTAGAGCCTTACCTAACAGCACTCATACTTCCTTCCCCCACTAGAGTCTATCTGCAGTGGACAGACATGGCACACTGTGACAAACTTTTTATGTACTCATTTTTCTATTGGAAATTAGTGATCCTAGTCTTTAAGTAAGTCATAATATGCTATTTTTTAACATTCTATCATCTAAATATATAGAGCCACAGTTTTTCAGTTTTGAACTAAAAAACATACCACTCTTCAACTTTAAATTGTGTCAATGAGGGTGTAAAAACGTTTGCAATCAATCATTTACAATCAATCGTAATGAACACACAGTGCTATACTCTGGACTGACCGCTAGTCTCAGCTGTTCTTCTAGAGCTAGGCCTTTCTTCATCTCCGTCTCCAGCCGTGTCCTCTCCACACCCAGCTGGGACTCCAAGTGAACCTGTAGACATATACATATACTTGGGTGTCACTTGTTATGATGATATCAATTCACACAAACACATACACACAAACATGTGTGACTTATTATGACAATTTTTATGAAACAAGGTGCCTTTGTGCCTTAGCACGCAAACTACAGCTTGAAGCTTAGACCATCATGTATTGGTTTCAACTACCACTACAGTGCGACATGACAGTCTTGCTGTCACTCCTTTGGAAATATAATATCTACTAAACAAGAACAAAAATAAAATGTAAAACTTCCACTTAATTAATCCCCATGGGAAACTTATTTTACAGTGGTAAACATAAATACACAAGTACATTAATATAATAAAAGCATGAATTATGCACAATATCACAATTACAGAAAATCCACACATCGTTGCTGGTCGCTACTATGCAGCACCCTCTTTTTGGGCTAAGGTTATCTTGTGTTGCTCAAGGACTAGCGACCATCGCCCTCTAAATGCTGTGACACCGAAACACACTCGACATGTGTTTATCAGCTGTGCCCCCCAACTACCCACCTCCTTCAAAGACAATGTATATATCCCAGAACCCCACTATTCAACATTTTAATGACTGGTCACTCTTGTTTCTCAGAGATTTTTAAAAACAATTATTTGTTTGTATGTTAGGTTAACGTTTTATGGTGCTCACAACTGTATAAGGTCATATGAGCACGCAAGACGCAAGCTGTTTATTTTCATGACAGTTCCTAACACAGCTTGGTTTTACTTTGCGAGTTGAAATGATTGAAGTATCCAAAAATAGATATGGTAGGCTGGTTTCCCCAAGACAGCTGCTGAGATAAGAATGCTACTGACCTTGTCCACCTTGAGCTGGTTGAGCTCCTCCACCATCCTTTGTCGACTTGTCTCCAGTTGCGCTACAACACTGTAACAAAAACCCAAAGTACCACATCAACACACAGATAAAGGGAGGGTGATTGGCGATTAGATGTTAAACACACCTTTTAACGCTAAAGGGTTACTATAGAGGCAGAGCACAAGAATTTAAAGTCCATCTGCTATCGGTGCAAAGCCTTGTATACTCCCTCCCCCTGAACAACCCAGGTTCAAGAACACCTTATTAGGGATTGAAACCAGTGTCATTTGCACTATAGCCAAGGTGATAGCAATCCACCTAACAGTATGTGCAGGGGAGAGGGTGAAAACAATATCAACTTATGCAAACTGGTTTGAGTCACTGCTACATTTTGGTTTGGTCTTCTTTAAGTTTTACTGCAAATTTAAAAAACATTACGTCGAGTGGCCAGCTATTTGAGAAAAAAAGAACTACTCCCTGGACTTGACACTAGGCAGGAGGACTGCACAAATACACACAAACAAATCACATATCTGTACACATAATGTATCACAACTGGTCTGTGATGTAGATGAGAGATGGGGTCATCAAACGGACTACAAAAATCATCATCTCTCACATAAACCTTCAACTTATAAGAGAGATGCAGAAAGACAGAAAGTGAGAAAAAGACACAGAGAGAGTGTGAGAATGAGAGTCTCACTCACACACACACGTACGCACACACACATACGCACACACACATACATATATACACACGCACATACACACACACACACACAGACAGACACACACTCACACACACGCAGAAACACACACAAACAACTGACCTGTGTCTGTTATCTTCCAACTCCTCCAGCCTGCCCCGGTCTGCCTCTCCCTGTGCCACCAACTGTGCCTTCTCCTGCTTGAGGCGACTGTTGCTGGCCTCCAGGGAAGTCACACGGGCAGACAACTCCATCACACGCTCGCTCCCGGTACGCTCCTTCTCCTGGGCCATGGCTACTGCTGTCTGGGCCTCCGCTGAATGGGGACGGGGGGGGAGGCGAATGACCGACATATTAGTTACTTCTTGTTTTAGTTATATATCTTCACTATCACAAGAAAAATGAGGAACTCTGAACTACTTCACACCCTGAAAAACAGAGTTAAGCAGTTTTTACTTGTGATGGAGATGAGAGCGGGTGCTCTGGTGTGGTTTGCTTCTTCTTTCCTATCAAACATCTATCGTCCTTATCTCTCATTCTTCTTTTTATGTTTGTTACTCTCTTGTAACAGCTCTAATCTTCTAGCGCTCACATGACCTTATGCAGTTGCGAGCGCCGTAAAACCTCTACTAAAACTAAAAGGCGATCAAAAGTTTTACATACAGCCCACAAATTATGATCCTAACTTTGGTTCTTCTAAAGACTCTGCCACAACAAATTTTTCAATTATTCAGATGCTCCTTGTGAAAAGGAAGAGACAGACCAATTAAATCAACTAATCTAATTATCAAAACCACCAGCACTCTGAACTCTGAGGTGGGTCTTCCAATGGATGGGGAGTACAAAAATGAAGTTCTCCAGACAGCGTGAATCCTTGTCCCCCCAGACATATAAACATAGTCATCTGATCTTATGGCCACCAGTATAAAACGATCACCTATACAAACGGCCACTTCTCGTTTCTTCCCTTGTATATTTTTTCCCTTTATAATGACACTGTCCACCTCTCTCAGACAACACTTTTCTCCTCCACAATGGGTGGTGGCCTTAGAAAGTTTCAACTGTATCTATTTTTCTATTTTAAAGAGGAATAGAAGGTGAAATAAGAGCAGAAGAAAAGAAGGAACCCCCTCTTTCCCCAAGGCACCCCCCCTCCACCCCCAGCACACACAGATACAATCCACACATCATTGCTGGTTGCTACTGCACAACTCCCTCTTTTTGAGCTAGGGTTATCATGTGTTGTTCAAGAACTGGCAACCGTCACCCTCTAAATGCTGTGTCACCGACACACACCTGACTTGTCCTTACCAGTTATGCCCTCCCCCCTTACACACATACAACTTATGACTCACCCAGTCTATCTGTGAGGTTCTTCTCCACCTTCTCCCATGCTGTGGCCTGTGCCCCGTATGTGGCCTGCAGGTTCTCAATCTGTCTCAGAAGGGGCCGTGTGGCTGAGCTCACTGTCTGGCTCAGCTCCTGACTGCGCGACTCGCCCTCCTGCAGACGCTGGAAGACACAGGAGACGCCCAGTTAACTTGTGAGTGTTGTATTTTGCAGTACACAAGGCAAACAACACACAGCGATGTGCTGAACAGTGTCAGTGATATGTTTCAGGAATCTCTCTCCTCCCCCACCCCAACCCACCACCATCATACTATCTCATTTTCCGTAGATGTGTGGTCTCATATCTCAGAAGGACACACACACACACACATTCAGTCTCTCCCACCTTTCAAGTAATCTCATGTCTCAGGAGCCCCTCATCCCCCCTCCACATACACACACACACACACACACATACATATTCACACACACACATACTCACACACAAACACACAAATATACAAACACACATACACACGTACATACACACACACACACACCGTCTTCTCTTACCTCCTGTAGATGTGTGATCTCCTGTCTGAGCAGTTCCTCTCTCCTGCTGTGCTCCTTCTCCAGCCGAGTCATGTCCAGCCGGAGGTCATCAGCCTGGAATGTCAAAGGTCAGACAAGTCACAAGGGAAGAGCTTGAGAAATGACCACAAGGTAATTCGAGAATAGTTTCAGATTTAAGGCACCATGAATACTGGAAAGTAAAACTACCAACCTAAATGGTGAGAGAACATGAGATTATAACAACAAACTTACCCCTCCACCTTCTTAACCTCTGCCATTCGTTCTTCCCATCTCTCTCCCCCTCCCTCCAAACCCTCCCTTTTCTCTCTCCTCCCACCCTTCCTTCTCTCCTCCCTCCCTCCCTTATTCTCTATCCCCCTTCTCTCCCCTGCCACCCACCTGCATGATAAAGGCCTCTCTCTCCTGCCTAAACCTTTGCTGTTCCCGCTCCATGGCCGCCTTCAGCTCCTCCCTGACGTGAGACTCGGCACTGAGGGCAGCCTCCTGGGCCTTGCTGTCCTGAGAAGCGTTGGACCGGTGAAGCTCCGCTATCTCCCTGACACCACATAAAACAACAGAAATAAATTATAAGTCTAATATTTTTTTTTTCATTTGAAAAAAATTAATGACAATAATAAAGATGATTACAATAATATTAATAATAAAAATATAACAATAACAATAATAATAAAAACTACAGTAATAATATCAACAAAAACAATAATGATATCATATAGCACAAATCCCAACTACAAAGTAGGTTCTCTGTACTTTACAATTTATCATCTTTCAAGAGAACTAGTGAAAACCTAAAAGTATGGACTGGACTGAGCAGGCATTAGAGCATTAGCACAACAGAGTGACCATCTGATCACTGAAGAGAAGGCCACTTACTTGTAGGAGTTGTCCAGCGCTGCCTGAAGACCACGGCATTTCTCCTGGGAATCTTCCAGCTCACTCTTCACAGGTCAAAGGTCACATGAAAGGCAAGACAAGAATGCTACATGATATAAATGTTGATTTTCCTGTTGGGGGGGGGGGGGGGTGAGTTTAACTCAACAAACAGAATATTTCTGACAATAGTACAAGTCCACGTGATTACACACGTTGATCAAATATTATGTAAGAGGGGTGTATTTCCAAAAAATCAGAAGCTGGGACCATTAAAAGCTAAATATCTAGGACGATACAATGAATTCACACAGAAATAGACACTTCATTATCCAGAGTAGCTCTGCAAGTCGAAACTTGATAGCAGTATAACAAAAATAGCTAAAAAACAAACTAAGATTGTATTGAGGGACCCAAGCTCAGTTTTAAACAACCCTCTCTTTCAGAAGGTTATTTATCTATGAAAAGCTGATGACCAAACGAGAGAATGTCAGTCATCACTGGGTCATAGGTCACTCAGACTTGTTCGTTTTTTTTAGTAGAGGTTTTACGGTGCTCGCAACTGCACAAGGTCATATGAGCGCCAGAAGATTAGAGGCGTTACAAGAGAGTAACAAATATAAAAAAGAAAAAGGGGAGATAAAGACGATAAATGTTTGATAGGAAAGAAGAAGCAAACCACACCAGAGCACCCGCCAACCACCCACTGACTCAGACTTGCAACTTGATACAATACACTTGCAACTTCTTGGGCAACCCGTTGGAACCATTTATCCTGTGCAAATAAGTCATTACCAGAACATTAATTAGGCCGATGAACTGTTCATGTTGTGCCTTGGACTTACCCTCAATTTGCTCAGTTCCTTCTCTTGTTTCTGCACTGCAGCATTGAGCTGATTGATGGCCTCTGGGGAACACAAAGATATACAAAGGTGATACACACAGGGAGACACACAAGAGTGCCACATGGACAAAGGTGATGCACACAGGGAGACATGGTGATACATACAGGGACACATGGTGATACATACAGGGACACATAAGGATACACACAGGGAGATATGGGGATACACACAGGGAGATATGGGGATACACACAGGGAGATATGGGGATACACACAGGGAGATATGGGGATACATTCAGGGAGATAAGGGGATACATAGGGATACACAAAGGGAGACATGGGGATAAACTAGAGGTTGGCAAAATCCGGATAAATATCCAGATAATAGGATAATTCTTAATGAAACATTATTCGAACTCAGACTCTTAAACTCTCTTTTCTAACTCGTTTGCCGAAGTGGGTGCACCCATTTGTTGAAATGATTCTAATCCGTTTGTCGAAGTGGTTCTAACTCATTTGCCGAATCGGTTCATAACATATTATCTACCGAAAAGGTGCACTGACATATTATCCGGATTTTGCTAAATCTACTCATTGCCCAGCCCTAGGATAAACAAAGGGAGACACGGGGATACACACAGGGAGATATGGGGATACACACAGGGAGATATGGGGATACACACAGGGGTGACATATGGACAGGAGAGATACAAACAGGGCTGAGTGAAACATAGAAAGGAATGATGTATAATGGGGCAAGGGTGATACACACAGGGATAGAAGTCACACACACAGTGATAGGTTGAAACACACAAAGACCAGATGACACAGATAGTGTCTGTGTTGCGAAAAGAAGAAATAATCAATATCTGCAAGCTCATGTTGACTACATGTAGAAACGGATGGTTCTGTTTGTTAGAGTTGGGGCGAGCGGACGAATGGGTTCGTTACTCGTGGACTCAGTCAGAGCGAACGGGTAACGGACGGCCTTGAGAGCGAACTGCGAACCTCAAGACAGTTCGTTTTTTGGGTCCGCTCCACAATTTGACTCTCTCAGCGAGCGGACTGCGGACTTCAAGCCTCAAGTCAGTTCGTTTTTTGGGTCCGCTCCACAATTTTATTCACTGGGCGGGCGGGCGAACGGACGAACTCTAGCAGACGAGATACTCGACGCGAGATTAGACCCATCGTCTATTGTTTGTTAATTAGGCCTGATGTTTCAAACCACTAGCGGTGCCACAGGGAGTGAGAGAAGCTGGTGACGTAGTACTTTGTGTGTAACCTTTCACCTCGTGCGTGAGGCACACTGTGTACGTTCCAATTATCGCAAAGGCCGGGGGGGGGGAATTTCTGCCATGAACGCCTAGCTACAATGTGAGGTAGGAGGGTGATTTTTTAATTAATTTTTTTTTTTTTGGAGGGGGGGGGGGAGGGGGTTGTAAGTTGTAGGCAATGGAAGGAGTCGTTCCCATCCGTCCGTCCGCCCGCTCGAATGCACGGAGTCTCTCGGTCCGCCCGTCCGCCCGCTCGCTAAACAAGCTGTTGTCTCTGCCCGATGTGTAGCGAGTAGTGAGTAGCGAACTACTCTTCACAAGTGGACAGTTTGTTATCCGTCCGCTCGTTTGCGGGTAGTGCCAACGAGTAGTTCGTTACTCGCGGACGCTAATTTTGCAAGCCCAACCCAACCCTACTGTTTGTTCATTTGTGTTTTTCCACACAAAAAGAAAAATAAGGACATAATTTTGTAGTAGCAAACTAGTATGGGCATACATACAGACATAAAAACCATAAATATGCACAGACTAACATACACACACGCGCGCACACACACACACACACACACACATATGCACACAAATAAACACATTTATGTGCACACCTGCCCGAGTTTTCAGCGCCTCCTCCTTACAGTCCAACACACACATGAATGCACATACCCGCACGCACGCACCCACCCATATACATACACACACACACACATACACACACAATGTACTAACCTCCCTGTGTTTTCTCCATCTCCTCCTTTGAGTCCAACACCACAGTCAGTCTCTCCAGCTCTGCTGTCTGAGTCTCCAGTTTTTTCCTGAGGGTGCACACACGCTTAACTTCTGATAAATCCTTACATTTTCAGGTAGTGTTAGGTCCTATGAGTATTATTGTACTGTTTGTACTGTGCTGATTTAACTCCACTTTCAATATAATAAATTCATTTAAGAAGTCTTGCATCCATTTCCTAAAGGACCAAGTAAACTAAAAGTGGGCAACAACCATAATAATTCCTTTAACAAACTAACTTCAACAAAGCCGTCTCCCCTCCTCCCCCTCTCTGGCACCCTTCCCCTCCCCCTCCTTTCTCTCTCACCCTCTTCTTATCCCCTCCTCCTTCCCCTTCTTTCCTCCTTTCCATCCCTACTAGTACCGTACTCACTTTCCATCCTCTCCCCCTGGCCTATTCCCCCCCCCCCCAATACCGCCAAACAGAGACTTACTTCTGGCCTGTGATAGTTGTCTCTGTCTCCTTCTCCTTGGCCCTCAGTTTCTTGATGATGTTGTTGCTCTGTAGCTGTTGACGACTCAGCTTCTCACCTGCACAAAACAACATGGCACAGGCATAAGGAAAATCAACACTGACATGTTACGGCTCTTTTCAATACAATTAGATCAGGTCCATAACGGGTCGATAAGCTGACATCACCCCACAATCTCTCAGATTATTGCCACATCACAAGCTATAAACTAAGACACTAAACTTACAAAAATTACCTTATAAAATCTAAATAGGAGAGACATATTGTTGCGTCATAATTATTATGTCCAAAGGGTACTTAACTGTAGAGTGCGCTTTGGACAAAATAGTTCTACGGCAATGATATATTGAACAAAAGCCTAACTACATTCATTTTGACTCCCTGAAAAACACTGTATTCAGGTTAAATAAGGAAATAAAGCATGTCCATATGAAAGGTTAAGGCTGACATATTTCTAGACAAATGAAGGACGGGGTCACTATTGATAACAAGGAAATGTATACACACAAAATTGTCTAAACTTCACATTCTTCAGTAACAAACTAAATCTTGATTAAGAGAGAAAAAGCAAATAAAAGTAATTAATGAATACTAATCATGATATGAAACATGAAAACAGGAGAATTAAAAGGCAAAGCATTTACTTAAGTTGGCAAAAGCAATAATTGATGCGACTACTCCAAAATTACAATACCCTTTGATCCCATTCATTAGTCTTTACTGATGCTACAAAGCAGCCTACTTTTTCTAGATCCCAAGCCCTAGGTTAACTTCTTATAAACACTACATCTACAATGCACATTTCATTTTTAAGAGGGCAGGTAGAAAAAAGTTTCACTGAATATAAACATAAAAAAGGTGATGTCTCTCAGAGACACCCTCTAACCCCCACAGGTGTGCAGCAACGTTTGTGTGTGCAGATAAAGAAGGAAATGTCTGGTGTGAGTGAAGAAGTATGAACACTAGTGAGCAGCGAGATATGTGAGAAGACCAATAACAGAATCTAGTGTTTTTTAGTTTTAGTAGAGGTTTTGGGTGCTTGCAACTGCCAGAAGATAAGAGGTGTTACAAGAGAGTAACAAACACAAAAAAGAAGAAGGGGAGATAAGGACAATAGATGTTTCATAGGAAAGAAGAAGCACACCACACCAGACCACCGGCAACCACCCACGAATCTAGTGTTAGTAAGGCATAAAACAGCCAGACCCAGATTTGAACCACCTACCCTCTGCCATTAGCTGCTCAACCTGCTCTGTCTTCTCCTCCAGCTCAGCTTCCAGGTCCACGTTGGCAGATCTGTGGGGAAAGTGGGACAATACAGTGGGGTGTGAACCCGGGCTCTGATAAAACTGTTTGTTTGTTATAGTAGGAGTTTTCCGGTACTTACAATACAATGAGGTTATATAAAAGTCAAAGATAAGGGTGTTACAAGAGAGTAACAAACACAAGAAAGGAGGAGGAGAGATATGGACGATAGATGTTTGACAGGAAAGAAGGAGCAAACCACACCAGAGCACTCACCAGCCACCCACAGAGGTCAGATGTGCACTCATCTCAATTGCTATGGACAAGACAATACTATGTATTATTAACAAAATAACATACTGCTCACAAAGTGACACACTGTTGATACCAAGACACACTGTTTTAAATAATTACAGTGTTGAATGAGGACACACAGTAGACACAACTACATACCATTATATTTGTTTTACTAACTGTTTACAGCACTTGCAAAACAATAAAGTCATATAAGTGCTAGAGATTAGGGGTGTCACTAAAGAGTAACAAACACAAAAAAATGTGGAGGGATAAGGATGATAGGTGAAAGACAATAGGAAAGAAGGAGCAAAACACACCAGAGCACCTGCCTTCCACCTGCCATACCATTTTCATTCAAACATGATGCAGATGAAGTAACACATTGTGGACATAACAGTATGCTGTAGACACAAAGACTAATTTATGACTCAGCTACACCAAATGAACAATAGAACACACTTTCAACACAATGTTCACAAAAAAAACTTGGTTGACACAAACTGGACACAGTCAAACCGGAGACGAGCGATGACCTTTCCTCCATCTACAATATGGCAACATGGCTTATCAATCAAATGGCAAGCTGTCAAAAGAACACTGACTACTAATATAGCAAAGACACAAAACAATTTGTTAAATCTTGACAAGGTCTGATCTCTTCATCAGTAGAGTTAAGACTCAAATCTTTGTTCATCTTCCAATCGGATCTCATCCTTAGTGTGGTTAAGACCCAGACATTTTCTCCTCTTTCTATCTGACATCATCATCAGTACAAACCTTTTCTTCAGCTCTTCCTCTGTCTTCCCCAGCTGTTGCTTCACGTTCTCCTTCTCCTGAGAAAAATAAGAAAATTTCTCTTTCAGTGGTTGCTCACCTTGTCACATTCACATGTCAATAGATCAGTAACATTCTCAAGCCAAGTGTGGTCTCTGGTTTTACATGAAACACCTCGCCTAACACTCAAATATCATCAAAGCAATGCACAAACCAAGCAAGTCCAAACCTAAGAAGGGAATGGAGAACACAAATAAGGGAATTTCCCTACAAACAGCTATAGGCCAAAGAGTTCATTACAGTAGTGAATGGTGGTTCTTACTTATGGTCTAGGCGGGTAAATAAATCACGAGAAATCTGTGTTTCGAAACTGGCACTTTTGAACATGATTAAAGGGGAAAAGAAAAAAAAAAAACATAGAAGAACAAAGCAAACCACATCGACTGTACAGTGTAAGACTGTCATACGTCACTTTTCAAAATGGCATATTTTGGAGTCTTACACAAAACAGTCAATATGAATAAGAAAGAGAGACAGACTAAAAAAGAAAGACAGAAAGAAGAATGAGTAAGAAATCATAAAGAAAAAAAAAAAAAGAAAAAAAAGGAAGAAAGGCAGAAAAATAAAGACAAATAGTAGGAAAGAAAAAAAAAAGAAAGAACGAATGACCAATGTTTCTCCAGCTGTTCCCTCACCTTCAGCACTTGCTGTATCTTCTTCTCCGACTCACTGAGCCTGGCGGTGAACTCGTTGGTCACTGCAGTCAGGTCAGCTGTCTCCGTCTCCCTGGCCTCCTCCGACTGTTGAAGCTGACTGCAACACACATAAAAACAGTTATAAAAAATAATAAATAGGCTAGTATTTGTATAACGAATATCCCCACTCTACAGCAAGCTATATGCACTAAATTATTATTATCCAAGCAGACCGTAGAACATTAAGAAAAATTCTCGGCTTCCAAGGAACCATACAGTCCGGGCTGGGGCGACCATCCATGACCCGGCAGGTCCCAGGTGGCCGATAGGGAACGGCTACTGTAATGGAGGTTAGCTGTGAATATGTTAAATAAGCAGCCCCGGACCATCTGGCGATGCTCTTACCAGGACGAGGTGAGGTGGTAGGTGGCACTACCACGTCATTAAATGCCCTCGGAGTCCTCTGACGGGAGCATCAAGCGGAAAAGGACTGCATTAAGTCCCGGCTACAGGTGGGATCCGGTAATAATTCCTCCCTGTGCTCCCAGGTCCTTGGACCTGGAGCTGGAGTGCTGAAATCGGAGGTATTGGGCTGCAAGGCGCACTCTAGAGAACCACAATACCACGTAATACTGCAATAAATGACACTTGAAGTAGGTAACTTTAGATGTGGTGCTCGCCCTGTGAGGACCCACCAGGCAGGTACAGTGCCGGGCCCCAAGCCTCGAAGGGGTCCACCCTAGCGACTGGAGGGCCTTCCATCGTCTTGGAGCGCCAGGAGACGAGGACATCCTTCAGCACTGCAAGACACACAGGGCCCTGAGACAGGAAACGTGGCCAACCCCACTGACGCTACAAGAGAAGCTATATGGGCCAACAGATGAACTAAGCAGGACGGCCCAATTTATGACGGATACCAGACTTCAAGTGTGATGCGATCGAGAAGAAGAAGAAAGAAGAACCATACAGTGCAAGCGGCTCATTAAGCCCTCAATCACAAAAAAACAAGATATTTTGCTGTTTATAGCTGGGTACCTATTCCTACCTGAGTGAAGTGAGGAAAATTCAAGTGAAGTGCTTTTCCCATGGACACAACCCCAGGCCCCTGACAGGATTCAAACCCAAGACGTTCCAGTTGCCAGTCCAAGAGTTTAACCACAAGGCCACAGACGCCACTGACATACGCACAAAAGCGCTGAATGGCACCGACTACACTGGGATAGAAGCATGTGTTATATACCAGGCTCTAACTAGAACTACACATTTATACAATTTTTGTTCAATGAAAACACTTTGCCTTTACTAAAAAACTCAGGTTGTTTTTCGTGCTGCACACTATAGCATGAAATTCATGCTGAAGGCTGAACTTCCAGTGACGAAAAGGTTAAACCAACTTTTAAACTTACAAAGATAATCATAAATGTGTAGAGCCTGAGTTGAAGACCAGTACATACACAGTAATGGCCATTTACCAGAGGAAGAAAACAAGGAATATATTGCCATCACGTGACAAACAAAAAATTTTGACATATAGCCCGCGCGCTCATATGACCTTAAGCAGTTGCGAGCGCCGTAAAACCCTATACTAAACAAACAAACAAGACATATAGCTAGCTTTATAAACTTAAATGCCAGTTATCCCCTTTCAATCCCTTCCAAC
>NW_004797325.1:1992730-1993940 GCF_000002075.1 Aplysia californica | reverse complement strand
CAAAACAACAACAACCCACCCCCACAAAAAAAAAAACAAAGTCCCAAAACAACAACAACAAAAACAACAAAAAATCAATGCAAAAAACCCCATGTAAAACAATCAAGAAAAACAAAAACAAGATATAACAACACAAAACAGATCAAACAAATAAAACCAATACATATGTATTCGTTTCAGGAAATACAGCTTAAATATTTTTGATATTGCTGTACCTGACTGTCCTTAATCTTTACCCTGACTTTTCATTGTGTACTTTAACAGCACACACAGACCAAAAAAACCCTACAATAAGGGTTCACATTCTAAGGGAGGCAAAACAATAAGCAGCAGAAAAGCATATTGAGTATCCACAGAGAGGAAATCAAAGTGATCCATTATAATCAATGCCATTGTCATCTATATTATTGCAAGTTTTATAATTTTCACCATTGATTATACTGTTTTTTATACAAATGGATCCCAAAACAATCTTCATTCTACCAAGTCTACGTCACTCTTTTCAAAAGGTACATCCTACATTCATAACAATGTTGGCAAGCTAGAGGAGCATTTATGCTGAAACACTACTAAGTAGTAATTGAAGTACTAGCATCCAGGGATAATTTTTTAAGCAACTATAGAGCAGCATACATCATTGTCATCATCATCATCATCATCATCATCATCATCATCATCATCATCATTGCCATCAAGAATGAGAGAGAAAACGAGCGATACAGAGAAGAGACTGAGAAAAAATGAGAACCCTAGAACAAAAGAATTATGCTGTTTTTGTAATACAGCCAAAATGGATGAAGACACTTCTAGTTCAGAAAAGAATGTTACAAGTACACACTTAAGAAAAAGCACAAAAAACCCCACAAAAACTGAGTTCTGATAGGGACAACATAGGGACTCTCCTGTCCTGTCAAAACTTTGCACAGTACAAGAAGACATAAAACCGTAAAGAAAATAACCACACTTTACATGCTTAAAAAAAGAGGGTTTTAAAAAAAAAGTTTTAGTAGAGGTTTTACGGCGCTCAGAACTGCATAAGGTCATATGATGAGCGCCAAGGGGGTGGATGTCAACAGAGAAGTCCTTACAGGGAATCAGACTTGCTCTGCTCACTTCTCTAGCTTCAACAGCACAAAGTCTACTTGGACTATGAAGGCACCCCGGAAATAGCAGGTCACAAGAGAGTGACAAAGATACAAAAGAAGTAGAG
>NW_004797325.1:1990819-1991855 GCF_000002075.1 Aplysia californica | reverse complement strand
GGAGGGGTGAGAGGGAGAGAGAGAATACCAGCATTGCCCACTGTCTGCAAAGAGTCTCCTGAACATTCAAGCCCTCATGTGTAGGAAGCTGGCTGGGGACGGACTACACAAAAAGACCAATGGAATATTGGTTATGTAAAGGGAAGAACATCGATACTCAACAACACTTATTTGGAGCAGGGAAAGAGTAGAAAGGAAAGTAAAGAAAATACATTTAAATGAGTACAACAAAGACAGCCCGGCAACATTTTGGCTAGATCACAGCAACATTGCTCTGTCCCCGTTGAATATGCGATTGTGGGCGCGGCCGCGTTTTTTTCAAGTAATTCTGGAACATTGGCATAATTTTGGATTCCCCGCGTTTTTTCCCTTTATTTTTTACACCAAACAATTAACTAACGCCTCGCCATGTCACTAAAGGGAAGTAACCACCGTAATAAGTCTAATTTAAGTGACAAGTTGGTTATTTCCCTTGTTAGAAGATCTTGGTTATGGGTTGGGGTTTTGTTCCTTGAGCATGTTAAATTTTTCAATCCATCAAAAGTTGTTGTTCTCATGTCTGCTGATGTTTCAAAATTTGACAGGTGTCCTTGGTTTTAGTAATGTGCCAGCATCAGAGGTCCAGATGTCCTTTTTTTTTTTTTTAAAACACTTTTCTTTCCTCCATAATAGATCTGGATCTAGATCTAGATCTACAGCTGAAAGTTAAAGATATTAAATTTTTCGGTTGTTTTTTTTCTGACTGACGTGTATTGTTTTCTTTCCAAATACACAAAATTTTACTGAATTTGATATGTTCTGTTTTCAATTTTTCTGTGCATAAAACATGAAAATCATGAAAATTCGTGTCGAAAAAGTGCAAAACATGTCGCGAATGGTGTTACAGTAACTTGCATAATTTTTGCATAATTTTGCATTTTTTGGGCATAATGTGGCCATCTAAATTTACATAATTCTACGGGGACAGAAAAATCAAATTTCTGAGGACACACTTATCGTCTTGTCTCATTGGTGTGGCTAGCGGTGGCCGCTCCCC
>NW_004797325.1:1988072-1989081 GCF_000002075.1 Aplysia californica | reverse complement strand
ACACACACACCCCAGCCAGTGCAGAAGCTGAGGACCCACGAGTAAGCAAATATAAAAATGGGTTAGTACAAGCAAAAAACCAGATTATGAACGTCCATGCTGAAAACCGCCGGGTACGAATACAACCACAGCAATAATGGGTTATAGGATATTGGCAAACAGCACCCTCAAAGGTAGCAGAGAGTAGGGTTGTGAGATATGTGAAGTTTTGAGAGAGAAAAAAAAATGAAACCATACAACATGTGCAGTCACCGGTCGCACACAATGAGTCGGTGCAATACTTTTGTGAACAGCTAGAGACGAGGACAAAACTATGAATATATAATGTAGTAAAACGGGAAAGGGAAATATCCAAACTCAAAATGTAGTACAGAGAAAAACAACGTTGAACATCGAGGTCATAGAAAAGAGACACACACCCTCACAAACTAAGACAGCATACACGCACGCACGCACGCACACACACACAAACAAATACACGTTCTCACACATTGACAAACATAATTATAATATTATTTAAGTCTCGTTATTGCCTCACGATGCATTGTTCGACACGGCCTTTCTCGGCTATTGCTGTACCTATTATGTTAACGGCTCGAACATACAAGCCCCACAGCTTTACTTATTTATCTTTTTAAAATATTTTGTTATGTAGCACTTTTTTACACCCCATCGAAATAATTTAAATCGTTTAGGAAGAGGACTTCGATCTTACCTGGTTCTGACAGTGAGCGCCAGTTCGGGTTAAGAGGTCCCAGTAGAAAGACTAGAAATACTAGATACAAATTCTCCCCACACGGGAATCGAACTCTGGTCTTCTGTGTGCGACAGCGGAGAGCATTTCCGCTATAGTACAGACGCCGGCATTATCGTGGCGTGCTAGTACGACGATAGATCTCTCATGCAGGGGAAAAAATAGAACTCTAGATACGATACTTGGCTCAACTAGCCTGGCCACGGTGTATAATTTCTACTACTTCACGATTTGCGCATGGTTTTGAAATGTATC
>NW_004797325.1:1985508-1987163 GCF_000002075.1 Aplysia californica | reverse complement strand
TGAGAGAGAGAGAGAGAGAGAGAGAGAGAGAGAGAGAGAGAGAGAGAGAGAGAGAAGTGCACTTAGAAGAGTACAGCGGGTAGAGTGCAACCAGATTATAAACGGAGAAAGGCGAGGCTGATTTAAGCCTCAATAACTCTTTAATATGCCGTCAAACAATTTTCAGAAATAAAGAATAGGCCTCAAGCCCAAGTCCCAAGATGAAAGGACAAAAATATCAAAAGTCAGAAAAAGACCTTCAATTGCTTCTAGATCTAGATACCGCTGTGACGTAAAGTGAACGTAAGGAATCGTCCTTAAATGTAAAGAAAACAAAATGCGTGGGGGTTTTTTAAAGTACTAAATCCGTTTGTAATCTCATAGACAAAGAAGAAAAGATCATGTATCAAAGAAATTAAATGAAGAACTGCATTAGCTAAAGGCAGTTTCAATAGAAAAGCGTCAAACCCTGCTAAACAGAAATTTCTCAAAGACAACTGAAATAAGAATTATCAAAGAGTATGTAGTATGACCAACCCTTCTTCGTGGATGTGAATACTGGACTATTGCCAACGATAGTGGCGATAAACTTTAAAGCAGCAGAAATCTGCTTTCTTAGGAGACTTGAGAATTTAATGGAAGTAAAAAAAATCGAACGTTAAATATCCCTTGGTGGTCCAAAATCGATAACAGTAGACTTCAACCGCCACCCCGGCAAAATTCAAAATTTCCTACCAACTGAAAATATTTAATGTGTCCTGCAAGCGCGTATGACAATGACAGTATACAATTGCGAGCGCCGTAAAACACACTTAACCAAAAAAAAACCCAACAACAACACAAAACACCCCCCCAAAAAAACCAAAGAAACCAACCAAACAAACAACAACAAAAAATGACCTGGCCAGGTCTTCTGACAGGTTACTTCAACCACTCCTGTCATAGCTAAAACGCGAAAAAGGAGATGGTCATAGAAAACAAAAGTAAAAAAAAAAAAAAAAGAAGATGAAGAATAAACCCATGTCCTTGACGTGCAGGGCAACAAGTGCATCACACACGGATAGATGTAATCACAAGAAAAAAGAGAAAAGGCCATACACCCTCAGGCAAATTCGGCGGTGGGGCTTCACTATTATATTGATAACATCTACGGGCCCCTCAAGTTAGTAGGCTTTTTTTTAAAGGTAAACAAAGATGATCAGACAGGTTCGACTATACACGCATCATTTTTTTAAAAGATAATATTACAAAGATGATTAGACAAGTGAAATAGTACATGGCTCTCCTTTCACCATGAGCACTTGGTGGACTTAAGTTTTTAGTTTTGGTAAGAGTTTTACGGCACTTGCAACACAATAGGGTCATATAAGTGCACAAGACTAGAAGGAGGGGAGATAAAGACGATAGACGTTTGATAGGAAAGAAGAAGCAAACCACACCAAAGCACCCGCCAAACACCCACAGTGTGGATGCCACTTTCAATTTTATAAATAAGGCTATTCAAGTTGCTGAACCTTTGATTTTAATGCCAATCTTTGACAGGACCGAGCCAAGTAGGAGCTACAAAATAACCCACATTCAAGAACGCTCCCTAAAACCACGGAATCCACACCACAGCTCTGTATGATACTGTGTGTGGCGGAGAGGATGTGCGTGTGAGTGGGGGGGGGGGGGGG
>NW_004797325.1:1978746-1983698 GCF_000002075.1 Aplysia californica | reverse complement strand
GTAGGGTGGGGGAGGGCGGAGAAAGGGTGAACAGAACAAATATGGGTATATTATGGGGCGGGCAAAAAAGGAGTGGGTGCAGAAGGAGTGGGCAGAATGTGGGGTGGGCGGAGAGGGGATGAATAGAATAATGGTGGGTGGAATAGGGGTGGATGGAGAAGTGGGTGGGGAAGGAGTGGACAGAAAATGAGGTGGATGGAGAAGTGGGTGGGGAAGGAGTGGACAGAAAATGAGGTGGATGGAGAAGTGGGTGGGGAAGGAGTGGACAGAAAATGAGGTGGATGGAGAAGGGGCGAATAGAATTGGGATGGGTGGAACAAGTTGGGGTGGATTTGGGGTGGGCAAAAAAAAGGCTGGGTGGAATTAGGGTGGATGGAATAGGAGTGGGGAAAAAAGAAGAGGCTGGTTGAGAAGGAATGGACACAAATATGGTGGGTGGCAATGGGGTGGGGGGGGGAGAAAGGGAAAGAATTGGAGGGGAGCTGGTACAGTGGAGGCATGGCTACACTACACACAATGTGGGGTTGGAGGGGGGGCGTGGCCAAAGAAACAACTAACCACATTTGCCATGCAGTGAATACACAAATCGCACAGCATGGGAAAACATCCAGTTCTCCATTAACCAGGCACACACACACACACACACACACACACACACACAAACACACACGCACACACACACACACTGTTCAACATTAACTGGACGTACACATAGAGACATACTCACTCACTCATGCATGCAAACACACCTGAGGGTGAACTGGTACCTGCAACCGCTACCCTAAAACTTTAATCAAGTTAAATTCCCCTAAGGAACTGAACTGGTATCTTTCAAAACACACCAGCCAGAAGAAGGAACTGCTTGTGTCTTTCACCACAGGACAAAATAACACTTGATTTACCAACAGTCCGTTCAAAAATAGGCAAACAGAGAAGTGCGAGAAAACACAAATAAGAAATCTGATCTGCCATTGTCAACTTCTTTGTTCAATGTTAGGAGATTGAAACAAACAGTGCTATCATCCATCTGTATTGGGCCTGTCAGTCCAAGTCAAGCTCACATTAGACAAGCTCAAACTGGCGACAGTCAAGATAGATAGAACCATTTTGACTGGCTCCCAAGAACACAAGTATCACAAAATACAAGGGATTCTGTTTAAAAGCAGCTTTCACAAAAGCATGTTTTTATATAATGTCACTCTTTTTTCAATATTCTCTGATTGAATTAAGAACAAGGCAGGTAATTTAGAAGATGACATAGAAAACCCTAGAATATAAAAAGAAGGAAAAAAAGGTGGAAATGCCATATAAACCATAACACCTAGCTCTCCTTATTCTTATTTTTTAAAAACTTGTTTCCAGCAATGTGGCAATAAATATTAATGATTAAATGGAAGTTTTTTTTAGCTGTTTTCTTTTCTGTATCCACACAGCATATAATCTAAAGCAAAGTCCATACAACAGAAGTACAACTTTTGAATGTTTGGGGAGCCCTTGGTCTTACCCCACGGCCCACTGGTACATGCTGGTCTCTATTACAACAGGCAAAATGCAGCATGCACTACCGACAGGATAACAACCAACCCCACTGACGACAACAACAGCAAGAGCAATGACAGCATCATCACTAGGCCTCTACCAACGTACCACACAACACAGCAAACAAGGTGCAAGGAACCCCAGTCCACCCTCACCACCCTCCACCCCCACTGTTCGTTCTATCCCCAATCCTTGCACAGCTAGGGGAGATTACAAAGGTAAAGACTTACCTTGAGCAATCTTTCAGGGTGGTATGGGTTGTCTACCCCTTCTTCTCGCACTGCCTGCAAGTCATGGTGAGGGGAGTCTGGCGTAGAGACAGAACATAACAAATTGCTTTAGTTCACTATGACTTCTCAGCCGGGTCCTTGATATGACATTAAACAGTGTACACTTGGCAGAGCTTTTTACTGGATATGACAAGACATGAAACAATGTCAACTTAGTACTTGTCAAAACAGTTCTATTCAAAAAGACATGAATTGACGTGATGGTTGACATGAGTTGGCTGACACGACCGTTTATCTAAAATGGCAAAACAAACTGTTCACTTTAGATCACAACACATGAAAGATTGATTGTACATGACAAAAGAAAACAGACTATACTAAACATAGAACTACAAGACTATTGGTTTACTTGGCAAAACATGTCATGATCATTTGTCCATTTGACATGGCATATTGCAGTCCATTTACTTGACACAAAATTTGTTCCCTTGTCATAACAAAACAGGATAGAATTATAAACATGATGGGACAGGTCACAGAAAGAAATAGCATGCCCTCTCTTCCAACATCCAACAGCATACTCCTCAAACTCAAACCATTTTTGCTATGCAGAAAGTGGAACAGACAACATTCTTAAGAAGCAGAGGCCATAAATTTTGCATAACTTCTTTTCTTCAATGGAGGGGTTAGGAAGTATAGAACCTGTGAGGGGAGGGTCAAAAATATTTTGTTGTGTAAATAAAATTTATAAAAATTTTCTTCAACACAGATGGCATGTATTTCTACAACACAGGTGAGCTGTACACAGAGTTCTGTCCTATGTCCCTTACCATCATCTCTCCAGAGGCTGCTCTCTCCTCTCTCCGGGCTTGGGTGGTCCAGCTCCCCAGATTTGCTGTGAGCACTGGAGCTGGACTGGCTGTCAGAGCGGCGGTGCCCGTGAGCCCCGGCTGTCTTCTGTAGGGCAATTTTGAGCGGAGACAGGTCGAATGAGGTGTGAAACTTGCTCTCGTCATTTGCTGATGGAGCCTGGAGGATTTCAATATCGGAGGAAGTCGTGGTCTCGATGTCATCACTTGACTCATGGCCACTGTATACACTTTTCTCAAACTCCGAATCTACCTTTGAGCTCTCTGACTTCTCCCCACTGGAGTGATTATCACTACCTGAGTCCTCAGTCTTACTTTCCTCCATGGCTTCTTCGATCATACACTTGACGTAAGACGAGCTGAGAGAGGCTGGAGTCCCCTCTGACCCTGCTAATTTCTCTCTCTCCTCTTTTTCAAAGCCCTCTTCCTTCTCACCAAACAGAGAATAAGGCTCATCACCCTGACCAGTGGTATCATGGTCAGCCTCACTAGGAGTGTCCACCAATGACCGGTCCACAACTGTGTCCATGCTGCTGTCAAATTTGCTGGTGTCTGACGAGCCCGTACTGCCGGCCTGACCTCCAGGCAAGTCAAGATCACTGCTAGCCCGTGAATCGCCCAAGTCAAGGTCTGAGCTGGCCTGTACAACATCATCTGAGCCTGTCTCTGATAGCAGCGTCTGTGCACCATCGCTGCTTACTGAGCTAATGTTCACATACTCCCCACTGACCTCCGTCTGGCTCCTCTCTTGCCCCGGCACTGCACCCCCAAGGGGACTCACATTTACAGGCTGCTCCCCAGAAGTATCTTCTACCACAGAGTCAACGTTTTGAACTTGTGAAAGAGGTGAGTCATCAGCCTGGAGAACACCCTTGGCCTCACCAGATAGTACAGTATCATTTACCTCTAATGTAACATCCACAGTGCTGCCAACCACTAAAGGTTCAGACCTCGTTTCACTCACTCCATGTTCTTCACCTGGTAGTGTAGTGGGCAATTCGTCCACGTCTTGGGTGAGCAAGGAGAGGGAGAGCTCAGACAGGCTGTCCTCACATACTTCCGTGAATGAGCTCGAAGTGGATGTCTTCAAACCACTGGAATCTAATTGCAGTGGGAGAACAGTGGTCTCCCCTGTCACTGCCGTGTTAGTTTCCCTTGCTTTGTCTTCAAAACCAGAAGATGTTGAGGCAGCTTGTGGGGGGCTCAAGTCTAAGTGTGGTATGGCTGAGGCTATACTGTCTTCCTGTTTGGCAGCAGGTGAAGTTGCATTCTTGACAAAGAGAATTTGGGACTCTTTCTCTGTGGGTGAGGAAGAACTGACCACTCCTGAGCCTTGAAACTCTGAGACAGCCGCTAATCTCTCTTTCTTTTCTTCACCCTCACTACCAGCTATGAGCTCATCAATGTTGTCGTCCAAGGAGAAATCTTGCCAGCCAGATGAGGAATCTTCAGCCTTGCAGTCCGGTAATGAACCTGAGGAGGAGATTCCAGAGGCAATACCAGCCTCAGTGGGAGAATTTGACGCAGCCTTAGAGTCAATAACATCTTGACCTGTCACCTCATCAAGTTCAGAGACCTCAGAGGTGTCATCAGTCACAGCTATGTCCGACTTTGCTCTCTCTGATGCAGACTCAGATGCTGTGGCCTTCCTGTCAGAGGGTGCCACTTGCTTATCATTACTGTCTACACTCAGTTCAGATTTCACTGGTGAGTCCTGGTCCTCTGACCCTGTTGCTGCAAAGCTCCAGGGCAAGTTCCATGAAGAGTGGCTGTCAGAAGACTTTTCACCATCTTCTGGTTTCGACTCTTTCCTCCCTCCAGAACCCATCCAGCCAGACCAAAAATCAGCACCTTGATCCTCTGGTGCATCCTTGTCCTTCTTTGACCCAGTCTTTTCTGGAGTCTTCTCCGACTTCTGATCTGTTCCTTTCTGTTGAGAGGTCCCTGCAGGAGTACCACACAGACAAAAGAAAGATCATTAATGATTTCTACAAAAGTAAAAATATACCACTTAAATCCAACAAAATGTCACTGGTGCTATTAAAAGTAAAATAAGGTAAAGTGTCAATGTGAAACATGTGGCTGCCCTCTTTCAAACATGGAGTCCCAACTAAAAAGTCCTTATTTACCTCACTTAAGACTTAGAAACAAAAACTTAAGTCAAAATTAAATTCTGTGGCAGGTTTAACTCATTCGCTACGTATTATTTTCGGCTTGTGGACGAATTTTTTTCGGGAGGGCGAAATGAGATGATGACTAGTGGGCAGTTAAAAGGTCTATGGGGCCACAAATTCAAATAAATACAGTAGTCTCC
>NW_004797325.1:1976882-1977920 GCF_000002075.1 Aplysia californica | reverse complement strand
CGGGTTTTTGTTTAGCAAATTATGATCTGAAATGCGGGATCTTAGCCGAATGTAGACCATCAGAGCGGGATCTTAGGGGTGACTTTTGTATAGTAAAAATTCTGTTTTCCTAAAACAACGGGATCTTAAGCGAACCGGGATCGTAAGAGGCGGGATCTTAGGCGGAGACTACTGTATCAACGTATTATATACCAATATTTTCAGTATGGTTTGTAGAATACATCTGTAATGTTTATTTATGTATTTTTCAACTTTGGTTCCTGTAAGAGGCGATTAAGCAACACAATTTTGATTGGATGCGGAAAAAATATTTGAAAATAAAAAATTAATAATCTTTGGTGAAACTCAAAAAATATGTGTGCACCTCGTCAAATGATACATCAAAATAACCATAAATGAATATAGAACTGGAAAATATTGAAAAGTTTGCAGTTATTTACATACATTCCATAATATTTGTACATTTGGATCATAACATCTGATATTGAAAAAAAGCACAACAATTTTATAATCTATTCTTGAAAAACGATCACAAACAGCAAAAACCCACTCGTATCTTATATGGAATTATTCAGAATTGCATTTGGAATAAACCTACACATGTCTTGAGTGGCATATTTTGTGTAATTTCATTAAAAAGTAGTGATTTTGGGGAGAAAAAAATATTTTGACAATTTAGTTTAGATCTAGATTAGACCTAGATCTAGCACTAAAAAATATTGATTTCTCAATAACAGTGCATTGGCAATATGAGTCCAATCGTACCAATATTATAAAAAAGAGTCCTACATTTCTTTAGTCGGCAAAATAATGATAGATTTTGTGGTGTAAAATTACTAAGACTGGTGTCCCGGCTATAATTTTGGCATCGCGATAAAACAAAGTCTAATAAACTACGAAATTGCGTTTCAAAACCGAATCTAAATTTCCGATTTTTGTGGTGTATTTGGTTGTTTTTGGTTGTGGCAGGGGGTTAGGCCTAGCCTATTGTATTGTTTGGCTGAAAGTGTGAGAGTGAGTAAAGTGTGAGTCTGAGTT
>NW_004797325.1:1974489-1975176 GCF_000002075.1 Aplysia californica | reverse complement strand
GCAGTATAAATGCTATTTATTATTATTATTATTAAGATCCAGTGCGAGGGAGGTGGGGAGTTAGGTCAGCGAAGGAAGAGGTGGTGTGGTGTGATGCCAGCAGCTTGGGCATGGGAGTAGTGGTGGAAAGTGATGGTGTCATTGTTGAGGATGGGGCTTGGATGAGGAAGAATGACGATTATCACCACATTAATGTGGCGGAACTGGAGGCCGTGCTAAAGGGTGTCAATCTAGGGATTAAGTGGGGTCTGGAGACTATTACAGTGGTCACAGATTCAGCAACCATTAGTGGGTGGATCCGGTTGACGATGTCGGAGGAGAAATGTGTGAGAACATGTGGCGCAGCAGAGATTTTGGTAAAGCGGAGACTTGGGACACTGAAGACTCTCATAGAGGAATTAGGGATAACAGTCCAGGTCCGACTCGTGCCTTCAAAGGACAACAAGGCTGACTCTTTAACTAGAGTAAAGAAAGAGTGGTTGGCTCAAACCAACAAACCTGAAATGAGTAGGAGGAGAGCTGTGATCGGCGCTGCAACAAGTACCGTTGTCATGGATCTGCATAACCGGCATCACATGGGGGTTGAACGATCATGGTATCTGGCCAAGGAAGTTGATCCGACAATAACAAAGGAGCAAGTGAAATCAGCCGTGAAGAATTGTGAGAGATGTCAGTCGATAGACCCTG
>NW_004797325.1:1971623-1973202 GCF_000002075.1 Aplysia californica | reverse complement strand
CTAATTCCTGTTATAGTGGCATGTGACAGAAGGTTAGTAGTGTAAAATCTTTGTTTTATGTTCCAAGTAACAACAATTTTCAGTGGAAATGCTTGACCCGGAAGTCAACATTATATTATGACCTTTATTTTAACATGGATATGTGGATTGGAATAGAATCTAACCTAAAATTGAAGATCGCTTCTCGTGCCGCCGGGGCGGCTTAGCGTACTGACGGCACTTCAGCCGCGCCGTCCCCCACGGCTCGGCGTAGCGAATGAGTTAAAAGAAATGGTAGTTGGAGGTAATAAACCACCAACAACAGTTCAATTCACCAATGTAAAATAAACAACCTGACCCATGGTAAACTGATGGGAAATCTTGTTGATTCACACTTGAAAAAACTAGAATGTCACAGTTGCTGCAGAATTTGACAAGTAACCAAAGGGAGCCACCAATATATGTGGCATTTGTAGCTTAATTCTATAAACACAGCATGGCGAAGACTGACACCTCTTGTACAATAAATATAGTGACCAGGGGGAAAGAAAGAAATCTTTTTACAAAATGTACATCAGTGTTACAGACCAAAGACAAAATTGTGACAGTGAGAAAGCTCAAGGGAAGAGGACTAACCAAACCCACCTCTCTTTCTCTTTGACCCACTGGTCTTCTCATCAATGTCCAAGACTTTGTCAATTTTCTTCTGTGCATTCTTCAAGGCTTGTGAGGCAAGGTTAGTAATTCCTGCAGTATCCCACCAGCTCATCGTGATCTCTTGAACTTCAGGCTTCACACCTAGTCACACACACAGCACATACGCTCAGGCAGTCACAAACATTGGTGCAAGCATGGATAGCCTGGACCTGGATGGCAGATTAAAAGATTATCAGTACAAACTTTTCTCTTGCCAGTCTACTGCAGTTACTTTGAAAAGTGCAGTTATAGTTTTCTTTGTACATCAAATTTGCATGAAATATTCTAAGCTGTACATCATTGATTATGTAGGATTTTAAACTGAAACTTCAGTTACTCATCATTTTGAAACAAAAGTTTGTTATAATCCAATATCCATATCTTTATTATTTTACCTTCACATTCCAATACAACTCGGAAATATAGCCTACATTCCATCACCAACATCTCCTATGTTTATAGCATGAAGTGTTGACTTCTGCTTTAGGCAATGGGTAAATAATATAGGTAGAAACTTGTGATATAATATACATCGATTGAAAATTGGCTGCAAACAAATAAATTATAAAGCCTTCCAGCATACCAAAAGGTAGGAAATAAGAGCTGGTTTCCAAAGATCCCTCAGTGCCCCAATAACTAGGTACCGCAGACGGCGCATTTTCAAGGCAGACAGCTAGTGGCTGTAGCCAGATTTGGACAACTTCATCCAACTATTAGCTGGTTTTAATTTTTGTAAACACTAATAAAAATGATACCACTGTTTTCTGTGTCTTTCCTTCTCCATGGTGAACGAGAAACTGATACTTATGATTGCATATTTAGTTTTAATCGACTAAAGTTTAATATGGGTAAAACTCGGCCGTCTCGCAATTTTGCGCGCTTAGATTTGGGGGGGGGGGGGGGG